>NC_086445.1:190074390-190386944 GCF_028390025.1 Pseudophryne corroboree
ATCAGGATCGGCGGGATCCCGGGATTTAGGGCGAAAAACGGTCGGGATTCAATACTGGGATTGGAAGCTCCAATCCCGGGCATTGAGGGATCAGCGTTGAGCGTCCACAGTATGCTCAGATGCTGCCCAGCTTCCTCCTTCCAGCTCCCCTGGCACAGCATGAGGTCAGGCTGCACCGCCAGCGCCGCTGGGAAGAGAGAATGTGGAGTTCCCTACCCACCCGCCCGCGGTATATGGTTAGTTATGTGTGCGGGTGGGGCGAGGGGGCGGCCACATAGTTAAAAGCCAATCCCGGGTATCCCGGTATTGAAAAAATGGCCCAGGATTGGCTTCCCTAGTAGCAATCATGTGAATGTGACCTTATTTGGTAAATGTGTGGACTACGTGCAGAGGCTTCCAGTGAATATCGGAAGTACTGCTGCAGTGCACATGTGGGCCAGCAGCATGGTTAAAAAAAAAAAAAAAAGATTGAAAAGTGTCACCAATTTCAGATTATGTGTCCCACTGTTAGCTATTGTCTGGTGATCTCCTGACAGACAACATTACCCTGTGCAATGGAAAATAGACATTTACTGGGTTGATATGCCGGCGGTAGGGATGCCAGCGGTCAGATTACCAATTGCGGCATCCCGATGTTGAGAATCCCGACAAGGCAAAGGTAAGTTTACTTACCCAATGTCCTCCTAAACCTCTCTTCCAGCAGCCTAAACCTATCCTTCCCCCCTCCCCGCAGTCTAAACCTATACACCCTCCCTGCAGCCTGACCCCCCTCCCTGTTTATAAGATTAAAAAAAAAAAAATTGCCCATTTGGGTCAATTTCTTTGACATGTTACAATGATTAAAAAGGCAAATAGTATTTTTTGAAAATACAAAGTCTTCTGGAAAAAAACAAGGTACAGGTTGAGTCTCCCTTATCCAAAATGCTTGGGACCAGAGGTATTTTGGATATGGGATTTTTCCGTATTTTGGAATAATTGCATACCATAATGAGATATCATGGTGATGGGGCCTAAATCTAAGCACAGAATGCATTTATGTTTCATATACACCTTATACACACAGCCTGAAGGTCATTTTAGCCAATATTTTTAATAACTTTGTGCATTAAACAAAGTGTGTGTACATTAACACAATTCATTTATGTTTCATATACACCTTATACACACAGCCTGAAGGTCATTTAATACAATATTTTTAATAACTTTGTGTATTAAACAAAGTTTGTGTACATTGAGCCATCAAAAAACAAAGGTTTCACAATCTCACTCTCGCTCAAAAAAGTCCGTATTTCGGAATATTCCGTATTTCGGAATATTTGGATATGGGATACTCAACCTGTATAATATGTGTGGATACCCCATAAAAAGTATTGATATTGAAATTGGGATGTGACGACACAAATAAGAAAAAAATTATCTCAGCTCTAAGATGAGAAATCATTCAGCACGATGGGGTTAATGAAACCAGTTTATGTAGATGCTGATACAACAATAATTTGAGATGTTTTGACCAGGAGTAGGACCGGATACATGTTTTGAGAGCCCCTGGGCAACTACCTTGTTGGGGCCTCTATTAACAAAACTGACAAAATAATATAATGGCAATGTTAGGGATGATGCCTGAGCTCCCTCTGGTACTTGCAGTACTCATTCAAAGTCCTAACCTGTCACTTATTGGTTCCTGGTAATATTGGGTTAATTTCTTAAGGGAAAGAAAAATTTGTAACACAACCAGTACACAGTGACCACCATACAGTACACACGGTATCCTGGTGAGAGAGTCCAAGGAGCAACAGTAGTAGGTGATCAGATAGGAGGGAGGAAGCAATGGGTATGGCCAGTCAAACGTTAGATTGCATAGGGAGAAGAATGATTAGCAGATTGGGATGGGCATTGACCGTTGGTGATTAGCAACCAAGGATATTTTGCCTCCAGTGGTCTATGGTTTTACCTTCTATGGCAGATCTGATGACTTTCCGCCATTGATGGCACAATGGCAGTGATTTTTTTGTTATTTTGCCCATAGAGGTGGTCACAGCGCTAAACCCCACCCTCTTCCCTGATTGGCTCACCACCTGCCTTGTCACAGAACAGGGATGTCGATTGATGAGTCAAATCATTGAAGGTTTTGTACCATAGATACTAAGTGTCGATGGCATCATTGGTGGAGACTATCAATTGCTAAACTTCCAATGGCCATCCCTATTAGCTAAAAGAGAGAACTTGTGATATAAACTAATTTATTGGGGGATTTATCTCCAGACGAATATAAACAAATTAGATTGTACAAAAAGTCATCAAGAACAGTACAGTCAAAATAACAAACTTTGGTTTACTAAAATTTTTAAAGGGAAAAATAATCTTAACTACGTTTTATGAAAGCTGCCACTTAAACTTTTACAGTTCGGCTATTCCATCTACCCACTGCACTTCACAAAAAGGGAAGTGGATAGATGGAACAGCCACCCAGCAGAGATGGTAGAAGCTAATACAGAAAGAGAATTTAAACATAAGGCTATACTACAGTATATCTGCCAAAATATCTGGTCAGTCTTGATGGGCCAAATGGTATTTATTTGCCGCTACAGGTAGTAGAGTTATAGATGCAAAACACACATTTTGTCACATAAAGGCCTGGTAGCAGATATTGATATTTAGGGGCATGCCAAATGGGCCAAGAGGATCTAATCTGCCGTCAAATTCTATGTTTCTGTGTGACATCTAACATACATCATAGATTAGCACAACCCAGGACTTGGACCAAGTGGCATATTAAAATATTTAGATATCCCCAAGTGTCTCGTGTGTAAGTACATTCATATAGAGATAAGACAAACACAGAACAGGCCATATCATAGAGGCACAAAGTACCTGTGGTACAAATCAGTTTGGCCTTTGCTTCATTTTGCACTTTTGTGTTTTGTTTTGCTGACAACCCTCAAATCATTCTGCCTTGTGGGGCTGGTGATGACATACTACTATGAACACCTATTGTATGGGTAAACCAATGATAAGGGTACTTTATCCTCATCCAGTAGTATATTCTAGGAGCAGATTCACTGGTGTGTGAGACACAATGTCAACTGGCTTCCAGCAAATGCTTTTGTTATACATGAAGCACCTACTGTAGGTGTCAAAATGTCATCTATAGAAGGTATAAAATTTGCATCTCCTGACTGAAGTGACTGGACACACTCATGCACCTTGGTTTGAACATAGATGCAAAAATGAGATTTTATTAAATGAGATTAAAAGAGTGAAGAGGAAGAACCACACAGAAATGCCTTGGTTAGTGGGTGATCAAAGAGCCTGTTTCTCACATCCATGCAAACTAAACAAACTACTGTTTGCACGTGATTAGGGTACATTTTAGCATTGAAGCTATTTACCAAAGACTAAAGGCAGAAGATAACAGAGATATCTCCTGCGTTCAGCTGAACCACCCATAATTTTCAAAGGTTGCTGTGGTCTGGAGCAATTTATCAAGCTCTCTGAAAAATGTAGATGTTCAGTGCTTGACCCTCATAGCTAGTGCCATTTCAGGATGGTGGTAGCCGCTGTATCTATCATCGGATTGCACCCTGCAGCTTTTACCATGTGCCTGACTCTGAGTCAAAACCCGGTAAATCCTTTGATACTGTAAAAAGCTTCTACACTGGGACAGCCTCTTATCGGATGTGCAGTTTTTGCATGACTGTAATCGGAAATTGCTCCATTAGTCTATCTGTTATTGCTGCAAGTGGCATAGATAACTGATGTTAATTAACGGGACCATTAATATATAGGCCCCTTACATTTAAAAATTTAGGTTACGCACAGTACAATCCACCCAACTGGGCTTATTTGTTAAGGGCATTCCTCCCTAATATCATGCACATGATTTAAGCATCAGGCCTAAAAAGTGATTTATTATTTCCACTATATGCAGTGACAAGAAATTAGTCATATATTACTTAGTACATATGACATTATAATGTGTCCAGTCCACAGTGGGTTAATGCTGCAACTGTACTGGTGAAAGTATACAGCATGTGCACAGTATCTATACATACTTTCTCTTATATTAATAGACGTGCCTTGTACACATTTTTTAAATTACAGTTTTTTGGGGATCATTTGTTGGTAAGCTACACTGTGAAGGGAATTCTAAAATAATTCTAAGTAGAGTAATTTATCTACAAAAGTTTAGCAAAACAGGGCCTAATTCAGCATGGATCACAAAAGTCAAATCTGTCACTAATGCGCAAAACCATGTGCACTGCAGGTGGGGCAAACGTAAGATGTGCAGCGAGAGTTAAATTTGGGTGGGTTATTTTGTTTCTGTGCAGGGTAAATACTGGATGCTTTATTTTTACACTGCAATTTAGATTTCAGTTTGAACACACCCCACCCAAATCTAACTCTCTCTGCACATGTTACACCTGCCCCGCCTGCAGTGCAACATGGTTTTGCCCATTAGAGAGAGATTTTGCTTTTGCGACCCATGCTGAATCAGGCCCTCAGTCAGTCATAGTAAATAATGTCATAAGCTCTAATGACATAGTGCCTCTAGTGGGCAAATTAATAGTGACAATATACCATTTGTTTAACACTACATAACATTAAGGTTGTCATAAATATAAGGTCAATTTACAGTATAGTGTAGCAGAGCATAACAGAAATCTCATGCACTTATTTCTTCAGAAATCTCAAGTATGAATTTTAGGAAAGTAAACGCTACAAGCAGATGATCTTCAGTGACAAAAACTGTGATTGTACTGGGCACAATGGGTTACTTGTGGGACATAGCCAGAGTTTATCTATTTAAACTGTATAGGAATGACCAGAGCTACTGCATCCCAGTAAATTCATTTGTTTCTACTTGCGCCCTGGCTGAACTGCATGTAAACTGGATGAGACAGTAGATGACCTTTTTTGCACTCAAAGACGAGTGCCTGGAATTTCCTGTATGTTTCCCTGGTACAATGTCGTCATCTGAGCTATTGTGCAGCATAAATACGTTTTCTTCAAAACTCAGCTTAATTAATGCTGTTTATATAAAAGTGCATTGTCTGTAAAATGTAAATCCATAGTATGAAGATCATCATGGGGGTGTTACGGGTGTGGATTAAGAGAACTAAATAGACAGTCAATAGGTCGACACTAGATAGTTCACAGTCAATAGGTCGAGAGGATCAATATGTCGACAAGATCAAAACGTTGATAGTTAAATGGTCGACATGGGCTTAAGTCTATAAGGTTAAAAGGTTGACAAGCAAATGGTGACACAGAAAAGGTAAACACATCTATTTTTGTTATTATAACCCTAATCCTAGCCTTTGCCCTAGTGCCTAACCCTATCCCTCCCACCGGTGCCTAACCCTATCCCTCCTCCTGGTGCCTAACCCTATCCCTCCTCCTGGTGCCTAACCCTATCTCTCGTCCTCGGTGCCTAACCCTATCCTTCCCCTGGTGCCTAACCCTATCCCTCCCACTGGTGCCTAACCCTATCCCTCCCACCGGTGCCTAACCCTATCCTTCCCCTGGTGCCTAACCCTATCCCTCCCACTGGTGCCTAACCCTATCCCTCCCACCGGTGCCTAACCCTATCCCTCCTCCTGGTGCCTAACCCTATCTCTCCTCCTGGTGTGTAACCCTATCCCTCCCCCTGGTGCCTAACCCTATCCCTCCCACCGGTGCCTAACCCTATCCCTCCTCCTGGTGCCTAACCCTATCCCTCCTCTGGTGCCTAACCCTATCTCTCCTCCTGGTGCCTAACCCTATCCCTCCCCCTGGTGCCTAACCCTATCCCTCCCACTGGTGCCTAACCCTATCCTTCCCCTGGCGCCTAACCCTATCCCTCCCACTGGTGCCTAACCCTATCCCTCCCACCGGTGCCTAACCCTATCCCTCCTCCTGGTGCCTAACCCTATCCCTACTCCTGGTGCCTAACCCTATCTCTCCTCCTGGTGCCTAACCCTATCCCCCCCCCCCCTGGTGCCTAACCCTATCCCTCCCACCGGTGCCTAACCCTATCCCTCCTCCTGGTGCCTAACCCTATCTCTCCTCCTGGTGCCTAACCCTATCCCTCCCCCTGGTGCCTAACCCTATCCCTCCCACTGGTGCCTAACCCTATCCTTCCCCTGGTGCCTAACCCTATCCCTCCTCCTGGTTCCTAACCCTATCCTTCCCACCGGTGCCTAACCCTATCCCTCCTCCTGGTGCCTAACCCTATCCCTCCCACCGGTGCCTAACCCTATCCCTCCTCCTGGTGCCTAACCCTATCCCTCCCACTGGTGCCTAACCCTATCCCTCCTCCTGGTGCCTAACCCTATCCCTCCCACCGGTGCCTAACCCTATCCCTCCTCCTGGTGCCTAACCCTATCCCTCCCACTGGTGCCTAACCCTATCCCTCCTCCTGGTGCCTAACCCTTTCCTTCCCCTGGTGCCTAACCCTATCCCTCCCCCTGGTGCCTAGCTCTATCCCCCTTCCTGGTGCCTAACCCTATCCCTCCCACTGTCGCCTAACCCTATCCCTCCTCCTGGTGCCTAACCCTATTCCTCCCCCTGGTGCCTAGCTCTATCCCTCCTCCTGGTGCCTAACCCTATCCCTCCTCCTGGTGCCTATCCCTATCCTTCCCCTGGTGCCTAACCCTATCCCTCCCCCTGGTGCCTAACCCTATCCCTCCTCATGGTGCCTAACCTTATCCCTCCTCCTGGTGCCTATCCCTATTCTTCCCCTGGTGCCTAACCCTATCCCTCCCCCTGGTGCCTAGCTCTATCCCTCCTCCTGATGCCTAACCCTATCCCTCCCCCTGGTACCTAACCCTATCCCTCCACCTTGTGCCTAACCATATCCCTCCCCCTGGTGTTAAACCCTATCCCTCCCCCTGGTGCCTAGCTCTATCCCTTCTCCTGGTGCCTAGCTCTATCCCTCCTCCTGGTGCCTAACCCTATCCCTCCCCCTGGTGCCTAAACCTATCCCTCCGCCTTGTGCCTAACCCTATCCCTCCCCCTGGTGTTTAACCCTATCCCTCCCCCTGGTGCCTAACTTTATCCTTCCGCCTGGTGCCTAACCCTACCCCTCTCCCTGATGCCTATTCCTTTCCCTCTACCTGGTACCTAACCCTAACCATCGACAGGATCAAAATGTCGAAAGTTAAATGGTCGACATGGACTTAAGTCTATAACGTCTAATTTTTGACAAGCAAATGGTGACACAGAAAATTTAGACACATTTATTTTTGTTGTTTTAACCCTAATCCTAGCCCTTGTCCTAATGCCTAACCCTATCCCTCCCCCTAGTATCTAACCCTATCCCTTCCCCTGGTGCCTAACTCTATCTTTCCATCTGGTGCCTAACCCTATCCCTCCCCCTGGTACCTAACCCTATCCCTCCCCCTGGTACCTAACCCTATCCCTCCCCCTGGTACCTAACCCTATCCCCCCCGGTACCTAACCCTATCCCTCCCCATGGTGCCTAACCCTATCCCTCCCCATGGTGCCTAACCCTATCCATCCACCTAGTGCCTAACCCTATCTCTCCCCCTAGTGCCTAACCCTATCCCTCCAACTGGTGCCTAACCCTATCCCACCCCATGGTACCTAACCCTATCCCTCCCCCTGGTACCTAACCCTATCTCTCCCCCTAGTGCCTAACCCTATCCCTCCAACTGGTGCCTAACCCTATCCCACCCCATGGTACCTAACCCTATCCCTCCACCTTGTGCCTAACCATATCCCTCCCCCTGGTGTTTAACCCTATCCCTCCCCCTGGTGCCTAGCTCTATCCCTTCTCCTGGTGCCTAGCTCTATCCCTCCTCCTGGTGCCTAACCCTATCCCTCCCCATGGTGCCTAACCCTATCCATCCACCTAGTGCCTAACCCTATCTCTCCCCCTAGTGCCTAACCCTATCCCTCCCCCTAGTGCCTAACCCTATCCCTCCCCCTGGTGTGTAACCCTATCCCTCCCCCTGGTGTGTAACCCTATCCCTCCCCCTTGTGCCTAACCCTATCCCTCCACCTGGTGCCTAACCCTATCCCTCCCCCTGGTACCTAACCCTATCTCTCCCCCTAGTGCCTAACCCTATCCCTCCAACTGGTGCCTAACCCTATCCCACCCCATGGTACCTAACCCTATCCCTCCTCCTGGTGCCTAACCCTATCCCTCCCCTGCTGTGTAACCCTATCCCTCCCCCTAGTGCCTAACCCTATCCCTCCCCCTGGTGTGTAACCCTATCCCTCCCCCTGGTGTGTAACCCTATCCCTCCCCCTTGTGCCTAACCCTATCCCTCCACCTGGTGCCTAACCCTATCCCTCCACCTGGTGCTTAACCCTATCCCTCCCCCTGGTGTGTAACCCTATCCCTCCCCCTGGTGCCTAACCCTATCCCTCCTCCTGGTGCTTAACTCTATCCCTCCCCCTGGTGTGTAACCCTATCCCTCCACCTGGTGCCTAACCCTATCCTCCCCCTGGTGTGTAACCCTATCCCTCACTCTGGTGTCTAATCCTATCCCTCTGCCTGGAGCCTAATCCTCCCGCAAGTGCCTACCCCTAACTCTAAAATTCTTGAATAAACATGTGTTGACCGTTTCTATATCGACCATTTGCATGTCAACATGCAAGTCCATGTCTGCAGTTTAACTGTCGATCTTTTGACCCTGTTGACCCATTGATTGTTGACAATCTGGTGTTGACCTATGTACTGTCTATCTAGTCAGTGTCTTCCATCCGGATACTGTTTTAAAATTGAATGTAAATGCATTTGAGCACCAACATTTGAGCACACCTCGCAGCAGCATTTTGCAGTATAAGTATTCGACTTATGTAGCCACTTGCGCTGTGTGTGATGCACAAACGAAAACACACACACACACACACACACACACACACACACACACACACACACATAATTCAATTCTGAAAACATTCCACTTATTTCTTCCTTCACAATGATGTACCCAAATTCAATGAATTGTTACTTAAGTTTATTGTGATACAGGTGAACACAGTAAGTACTGATGAAAAGGAAACCACTTCAAGTTTCTTTCAAATTACAAATGTTTAATGGGTTCTCCACATGTAGCACGTTACACATGAAGTCAGTAATCAAGTTCCTCCCAAACCTTCTCTACCTTTCTATGATGACTGCTCTGATGCATGTGCACTGGTTAACCAGCATCTTTGCAAGTGGTTATACAAACACATGATCCTTGATGAAACCCCACAAGAAGAAATCACACAGGGGGAGAACTAGGGAGTGGCCAACACAGCAAAATGCAGCTGCACGACCAACCTATCTTTGTATCAATCGACCATTGCGGTGGCCGCCGAATGTCATTATGGAATAAGGAGGCCAATCAACCTGTTGAAAGTCAGCATTGTCTTATGCCATCGAATGCTCACGACAGACTTGATTGTATGAAAATCAAGAACACAGAGGGCCTAATTCAGAGCTGATCTTAGATGTGCTAAATTTAGCACATCTACGATCAGTTTAACAGACATGCGGGGGGACGCCCAGCACAGGGCTAGTCCGCCCCACATGTCTGGCTCTGCCCCACCGCACAGGTACAAAATCATTGCACGACGGTGGTGCTTTTGTACCTGGCGAGAAGCTCCCTGCCTGCGCAGCTCCTGCGCTCTGGCAGGGAGCTACCCACCGCATCTCGGGTCGCAGCAGCTGCGTGCGACGTCAAGCGGCTGCCGCAGGCCGCCCCCCCCCCTTCCCCACAATAGTCCGGACACGCCTTCTTTGTCCATACCACGCCCCGCTAACAGCGTTCTAACGCCGTTGGCATGCCCCCTCCCGCCTTGCGACCACCTCTGCCTGTCATTCAGGCAGAGGCGATCACACCAGTGAGATGCTGATAGCATCTCATTGGGTTCCCTAGGTGCGCACTCCACAAAGTAATTCATTAGAAAAAACACTACAGAAATATTATAGGCATTTAGACGTTACAGGATTCACTAGATCATTTGTAAATGTAGTTTTTTTTTATCACAAACAATTCTACCAAATATTTGAGGAGATGTATTATAGCTTGGAGAGAGATAAAGTACCAACCACTTAGCTCCGGCCATTTTTCAAACAAAGGGGGCCTAAGTATGTATTAAGGCTTGGAAAGAGATAAAGTGGAGAGAGATAAAGAACCAACCAACCAGTTCCTAACTGTTTTTCAAACACAGTTTGCAACGGGATGAAATTAGCATTACGGAGGTCGGGGTGCCAGCAGTCATGTGACTGATGCCGGAATCCCGACACCACATGGAATTCCGGTACCAGAACACTGACTGCCACCGTCCCCGAAGGTAAGTATCGGGGTGATGGTTAGAGCCTGGGAGGGTTTAGACTTAGGCACTAATGGGGGTGTTTGCCCTAGCCGCCACCCCCCTAGTCTTATCCCTAGCTGACCCCCTTAAAAAAAATCTTAGCCCTAGCCACCAGCCCAGGTGGGTTAGGGGGCAGGGCAGGGGTAAAATAATTACCCTATCCCCTGTCAGAATTCTAATTGTCATGCGACCGACCGCTTGTATAATGTATCACACCCCCTGTAACAGTTAGAAACTGATTGGCTGATACTTTAGCTCTCTCCTCTTTATCTCTCTCCAAGGCTTAGCACATAGGCCCCGTAGCCCGTAACATGGCAGTTAGGAGATGATTGGTTGGTACTTTATCACTCTCCAAGCTTTGATAGATTTGCACCCATTGAATTCAGTTTCACAGTGCATTAAGCTTTAAACTCCCAACCACGTTTGCACCACAGCAGCAAATTTGTTAGCAGTTGGGCAAAATCATGTGCACTGCAGGTAGGGGGGGGCAGATATAACATTTGCGGAAAGAGTTAGATTTGGGTGGGGTGTGGTCAAACTGAAATCTAAATTGCAGTGTAAAAATAAAGCAGCCAGTATTTACCCTGCACAGAAACAATATAACCCACCGAAATCTAACTCTCTCTGCAAATGTTATATCTGCCACACCTGCAGTGCACATGGTTTTGCCCTACTGCTAACAAATTTACATTTGAATATTTGATGAGTTGCCAAGGGCAACTTATCCATTGGTCCACTCCTCCAATGATTTCACTACTTGATAAATTAACCCACTAGATTGGTTGAAGAATGGGTGTGTTAGTGGAAAGACCAATGAGAAGCTTGAATGCCCTCATTTGTTTCTCTTGCAATAGGTTATTATGAGTTGACTGAAATCCAGAGTCATCCTATACTCAGTAGGTTGTCTCTTCCAACTTCCAGATGCACTTTTGCAGGAAAATACATTTTTGATGTATTACAAATTTTGAAATATGCAAAAGTGTCATATATAATAAAGACAGTCCTCACTCTCATGGTTAAATTTTTTCCTGTTTAAAACATGCTGTAGGTGTTTTCTTTGATGTACCTACTGTTATACAAAACAAAAAGAGATAACAGGTGATGCTGAGTATGATCTTTCTTTAGAATCGTAAGTGAATGAAACAGCAGTTTACATGAATGACTGAAATGTGAAAACACTCTAAAATATAACACACCTGCCAGAGTATACCCTAGACACAAATAATGCCAAGCAAAGTAGTATTTATAGAAAAAAGTTTCAATTAATTTTGGAAAGGTCCTAAAGTGGTAACATACAAGAATTTAGTGGTTTCTTTCTACCCATCCCAACATGCATATTTACAGTAAAACCCATAATCACAAAAAGTAGTCTCAGATTGGTTTTCTAAAGCTAGTTCCAACAATGGGCTGTTGGCAGCATGTGAAATTTTGGCAGCATTTATTAGTCTAGATAAGCGGTTTTCAACCAGTATGTAAACACATGTACCCTGCAGACATTGCAGGAAGACACTGGGGCTCAGCTTTCACTTCCTGTGTGTGTTCGCTTTATGAATGGGCGGGGAAGGTATGTCAGCTCTTGCATGGGTGTTGCTATGTTGGTGTTGGGGGGTCTGAGAGAGGGTGTGTGTGTGTGTGTGTGTGTGTGTGTGTGTGGGGGGGCTGAGTCAGGGTTGGGGGGGGTGGGGGCTGAGTCAGGGTTGGAGGGTGTGTTTGGGAAGGCTGAGTCATGGTTGCTCCACAGTGCCAGATACACAAATGCCCCCACAGTGCCAGATATACATTGCGCAACAGTGCCAGATATACAGTGCCCCAGAGAGCCCCCCCCCCCCTGCTCACCGCTGCCTCTGTTGTTGCTACTATGTGAGGAGAGCGGAGCGCCTCTCCTGCCCCTCAATGCTCGTGGAGTCCGGTCTCCGGCGGTGGGTATCTCAAATAAGGCTTCGGTTCGTTAGCCAATCAGAGCTCGCAGACCAGCAGCCAATCAGGAGCCACGGCTGCCGGTCTGCGAGCTCTGATTGGCTGGCAAACCGATGCCTTATTGAGATTCATCCCGACGACACCGCAGCCACAGGAGACCGGACATCATAGAGCATTGAGGGGCAGGAGAGGTGCTGCGCTCTCCTCCCCTCACACAGCAGCCAGCGGGATGCAGGTATGGTGGACGACCCGGCGGTACGACGCTCTGGCTGGGAATTTCTTACCGGTACGCCATACCGCCATACTTGCAGTGCTAATGTTTATATCTAGTTTGTTTTACTTTTCTTATTTGGGTCAATTGTTTTCTTGCCTGTCTGGCATTGCGGAACTTGTGTTGCCTTATAAATAGACTTTTATTATGATTATTTAAATCCAGTCAGGCTACCCAACTATAAAAGAAGGAGAGAGAAAGTGTGTGTGTGTGTGTGTGTGTGTGTGTGTTTGTGTGTGTGTGTGTGTGTGTGTGAGAGAGAGAGAGAGAGAGAGAGAGAGAGAGAGAAAACGCTTCTTCTATCTTCAGTTAAGATTCACAAGATGGAACTAAAGCAATCCTGCCAAATGCTTGTCCTATATGGTTCCAACAGCACAACATCCAGAGCAAATGATGTGGAAGAAGAGGCAAAGTCTACGTATTCTGAAGAAGCAGGCAGGGCTGGTTTTATACTAACCGGAGCACAGGACGTAAATTTGCTCTGGCAAGAAAAAAAAAAAAAAAAAATACAAAACAAAAAATTAACATACTTTATTTCAATTTGAGCTTAACAATACACAGTGCAAGGTAGGGTACAGCAAAGGTAGATTAATGATGAGTTGATGAAGAAATAGAAGTACATTCAGTTTCCTGATGGCCTAAGCAGGTATATGGAAGATGAGTAAGATACCATGTCATCAAAACAGCCAATGCCGAGATTGAAAGCTTGTGTGCATATCTCATCCAGAAAGATATGCCAAAAAGGGAGAATATTACCTTGTTTATAATTTACAGAGATCACTCTATGGACCCAATAAATCATCCAGAGTGTGGACCTCTAAGATGAACAAAGATTTGCTAGAAGAATGGTTCACACACTCAAGCTGATCCATGTTTGTACTTCAAATGTACAGATGTAAAACTAGATGTGCTTATTTCGCTACGTAGAAGATCTGATCATAGCTCACAATGAGACTATAAAAACTATCAGAAAATTAACTAATATTTTCTTCTTTTTTTAACATCAATAATGTTTATTAAAGTTTAAACAAGGTAAATGAGGGGTACAAAAAACATAAAAAAGGAGGGAGAGGCAGGGAATCCTAAATCACAGCTGACAAATTGTACAAGTCGAAGGATACAATCTATAGTATGAATCCATGGTACATTTATAAAGTACAAGAAGTAATATTACAGACTATTTCAATAGTAGGTATTACTAAAAAGGCGTTTAAGACATTTAAGGTACCTTAAGTAACATTGCAGCAATTAACTAATATCTCAACAAACACTTTAAAAGTAAAGACCTGGAAATTTTGACATACTACATAGGAATCCATATTTTGAGAGATGAAAATGGGAGCTGTCTACTTAGAGTGCTAACATCTGTGCACTCTTTAACCAGTTTGTGACCACAGGAAACAGGTATGCCAATACCAATTGATACAGCCTGTCTGAAGTTGGAAGGAGATGATATTCTACCAAAGGTCAGTAGATGTGTAGTACAAAGAAACAATTGTTGCCTTGTTGTATGTAGCAACAACAACACCTACAGATTTTGCAGCCACATTGTTTATTGTCTATAAACAGGATTAAGCCTTATTAAAGAGCTTGGTAAAACCAACAATCCCAATCAACATTGATTAGATGTTGTTCTCCACTTTCACCAAATCAAATTATTTACAGTCAAAGGGATAGGCAAAACCAGTGCTAGTGGCTGCCAATCATAAAACATGACAATCAGAAGCACAACTGTACACCATCACATAACTGACCCTAAGGATGATAGATACACACAATTTACTTAATGTCATATTTCCCCCAAAAAATGTTTCAATAAAAAACTTTATCCTAGGGGGTGCCATGAACAAAATTCTGATGCTCTAGGGTGCCATGAGTCAAGGAAGTTTGGGATCAATTGTACTAAGGTGATGGCAGTTCAAAATATAAATGAGGAACACTTATTTTGCTCTATCCCTGCATACTACACAACAGTGCAAACACAGGAATGCTAGATGGGGAGGGGGGTCCAAATGCAATCCACAATCTCCCACTTTGTGGAACATTGGAGCAAGTTTGGGAGTCTGGTGGAGTGGCAGAAGAACCCAGTAACGACCCTGGACATTAATGTAAACAATTGTCTTTTATAGACTGGATACTGTATGGAATACAGTATTAGAACTTAACACTATAGATTGTCTATAGCAGTGATTCTCCAACTCAGTCCTCAGGACCCTACACGGTTCACGTTTTCCATGTCACCCAGCAGGTGCACTGTGTATCGCCAACTGTCACATTTTAAAAATCTACAGGTGACCTGCAAAACATGAACCATGTGGGGTCCTGAGGACCGAGTTTGAGAACCTGTGGTCTATAGTATAGGCTGTATCAAATATATTTAAATAATATAAATAAGTGGTTAGGAAAAGGTTAAACATAACATAATAAATACACAAACATAACAGAACCAGTACTGCACTTTCTAAGCACACATTCTCCCACCTCATGTTAAGGCTCCTGTCTCTTCTTCCTGGTAGCTACTCCCTGGTCCATTGCACTGATTTAGGACTCAGAGCCACACACACACACTGTAAACTTGGTAGAATAAGCTGCTGCTACCACTGGTTATATGCAGCAGTTGTGCTCTGTCCCTTAACCTGCATAACGTGGCGGCAGTTCTAGTAATCATATTATATACCATTGCTATTGTCATAATTTGAGCCACTTGCCAAATGGAGGAGGGTTTCCGGGCAGCCGGAACCCCCCTCCTGCGTTTGCCTATGTACAAAGTCACAGGATTACTTGTATGTAGCCTAAAACAAAGGTCTTGTCATTACTAGATTTCTGAGATGAAAATGTTGTTCCCTCCTGTATTACGCACTAATCACAGGTATGGTGGGCAAACAATTTGCTGATCTGACCAAATATTTCAGTAAGGCAAATCAGGAGAGGTTTTAGTGTATCTAGTGCAGTTTGTCTTTTGCAAATGTTGGTTTCTGGGAAACTGAAGGGTCCATAGCTTTCACTATTATACTAGACATTATAATGAAATAAGAAGTAGCAATCCATAATCATTCATAAATAATAACCGGAAAAACCATTACAGTCAACGTCCAATGAAAGTGAACTGATACAGAAGTAAAAAAAATATATATTTTATTGAGTCATTGCTATTGTAATATGTTATGACATTGGATATAGTGAGCAGTGCTATAGTAATGTTTTGAGGCATTGAATTGCTCTATTGACATAACTGTGAGTTAATGTAAAAAAATGAGAAATGAATACTTTTCTACACAACAGAAAAATCGATACACTTTTAAAAAGAAATACTTCCAATGATCAGTGGCCTACCCTTCATGATATTTTTAAAGAAAATTATATTGTGGAAGCTTAAAGACAATGGATAGATTGACTGGAACAAATTGTTACTTTATGTAAATGTTGTTGAACTATCCTAAGATAAAATAAAAGACCCAAACTCCTTGTCTTTGGCATTATAAGTCCAGTCTAATTTGTCTATTTAATTTATGTATGTGTATGCCTTTTTAACATGCTTTAATCTAATAAATGAGCCAAGGTTTGATGAATAGCCGTCATTTACTAAGCATTTAAGCATGAAGTCATTTGTACGTTGGTCCATGACTGCAGCAAAACCTTGTATGATTTTACTTTCATCCTTTCTATCATGTTGAGAGGTTGGAGACCTCTCTTTAGTAGATATAGAACCCTTAGCAGACTTTGAAGCATAAAACGGTACACTTGGTACGTGTTCTGTATTGCTGTTATCATGTGTGGCTTACACATGTAAGGATGGTACTCACAAGTATATATATTGGCTTCTGGTGCATTGCTCAACACTGATAACACACAGCATCATGAACTTCAATATGCAGTAGCTATATATTAATAATAAAACATTGTCTATACCCCAGCTTTCTCTGCCTTCAGTCTGTATGGTTTTTAATAAAAACGCAGTGATAGTTGTCACTGTATTCCTCATAGTCTGTAGTGGATGTCTATGCTGATGTCTGCTTAAGGTGACAATCACCGTCCCATAAGCACAATGCAGAACATCATATCACAGGCAGATGAAAAACATCCTTTTCTTTCTATTTTCATTTTGCCATGGAATAGTAACAAATTGCAGTTACTTAGCCATTGTTAAATAATGTAATCATTGTATTCTTTGTAAACATTTCATATCTGAATGAGTAAATATATTTTGTTGATATCCCTCTACTGGTGGTAGTCACATTACATTTATGCATCGTATAGAAATATGCACTGCCTGCTTGCTGTCAATAAATTATTAAATATAAAGGAGATGTAACTAGGCAACAGCTGGAGTGCCGAAGGATATCCTATCCTGCTTTAGAAAATTAAATACAGATATGTAGGTTTACTTGTTTAGAAATATAGAATTGCTATGAGACCAATGATACCAATATTATAATGGGATTGTCATTGGCTTCCAACACCAGGGCTGCTATTACCAAGTAGGCACCTGTTGAGTACAACACTTTTCAGAAAGGTTTATATGGGGTTCCACTCAGTGGCGTCAGAAGGCGGGTTGGGGGGAGCGGCCTGCGTGTACCCACGGAAGGGGTGACGCTGGCTCTTCTGTAGTGGTAGGAGCCGAGTGCTGCAGTGTGATAATCCTCTGCAGCACTCGGCTCCTGTCACAGAAAAGGAGCCGGCACTGTACGTTGCCTAGTCTCCGGGGGCAGCCAGCATTTCCGAGGAAGCTGGATACACCCCCCCACCACCCCCCCGGAGTGAAGAAGAGGAGTCCTGTGAGGCCACGCCCCTTTAAATTAGGCCACACCCCTTTATGTCCAGCCGCGGCTCCGGCGGGGTGAGTGTGGGAAGGGGGGGGGGGGGGGGTGTAGTAATGCAGAGTGCGCACCGGGTGTACCCACACCTGGTGACGCCTCTGGTTCCACTTCTGTTCATTGCTGTGACTTGAAGTGACTAATAAAGTAAAAAATAAAGTAAACCTAAATATATAATATATCCTATTTATATTGAACATTATTGTGCATTCTGTTATAGAATACATGTGCTAAATAACGGCATTAGGTACCGGTAATTTTTTTGTCTATGAAAAAGGTCACAGGTACGCACCATTACTAACCTCTGTATTCTTGCTCTATAAAGTAGCTGGGATGGAGGAGTCTGGTGAGACAAGTTCTAGGCATGAGTTCTAACTTAGAAAAGAGAAAATTAAAAAGAGAAAAGCAGAGGACTTCCGGTGGGCGGACCTACGGTTGGCCGCATTTTAAGCAGAGCTCTCCGCTCCCCTGTGGATTTACCACCTAATAGTGGGGTATACACTGCGCCCTGAACTCTAAAAACACCCCGGGGCCTGGCGGAGATAGTGGTGGGAAAGGGCGCCATCACCCTGGCTCCCCACCGCCTCTTTTCCCCGGATTTCCATCGCCGCTGTGGCGTCTGCCGCCCGCGGCCGCCATCTTGTGAGTGGCCGGGCGCCCTGCTCCCTTCCTGCCCCGTCCTACCTGCTGGCAGGAACGAGCGGCACGGGTGATATCGAGTGGCTCCCTGCACCTCCGTGCTCTGGCCCGCGGTTGCGGGCGTTGCTAGGCGACGGGCGGGAGCTTTACCCGCTGAGAAGAGACACCGCCTGGGGACGAGCGAGGGCGCCGTGCGGGCCCCCCCCTCCGCTGCGTCTGCAACCTCTGCCAGCACTTGCTTTCCTGGTTGGGCCCACGCTGTCTCAGGTTATCAGCAGCCTGCTCCCTGACGCCGCTGGCTACATCCAATCTAACTACCTGGCTGCCTGAGCCTGACCCTGGTCTCACTCACAGTTCACAGACCCTGCTTGGCTGCAGCTCTCTTAGTCTGCTTCACCCAATTAGGGTGGGAATAAACACACTTCGAATACATTTCCGAACCTACAGACACCGGCCCAGAGCAGACGCTTCCCTGCCATCTGTGTCGGCACTTTCACTAACAAGGAGAGGTGTGGGGCTGTTGACCCTCGCTTATCTCCCGGGGGCTACTGTACGCTGACACCGCCAGAACATATTCCATGGTGCTCCACTAACAGCTGACATGACTGTGTGCTCATAACTCAACTGATTCACTACTCCCTGCGGGGCAGGATACCTGATATCACCTACTTCTTTACTGTGACGTGGCACCTTTCCTTTTATTATCATGGATAAATATGTGGCGAAGTCCCAACGAGGCGGTCGCGGAACTGCACCAGCAAAGACCAAGGACACCAGGGCATCGGCCGCTGCACAAGCTAACTCTCCGCCTTCCTCACCTAATGTTAATGTTTTGGATGGCGTGATAGACCCTTCCAGATACACCTTGGACGCGGTGGCCAGAGCGCAGGAAATCTCTGATATACTCTCACCACTATTGGACAAGAAACTCGCTGGATTAAAAGACGCCATAGATTCCACCATGACACAGCTAAAGGAACATGGCTCCTGGCTAGATGAGGCCGAACAACGGGTTTCGAACCTGGAAGACGATCTGACTGCAGCCCGTTCCGCCATCGATTCTCAAGTGTCCGCTATTTCTGCGATGCAAGAAAAGCTTGAGGACTTAGAAAATCGTAATCGTTGAAACAATCTCCGCCTGATCGGCCTACCTGAATCCGTTAAGCCCAGAGAGTTGTTATCCCTGGTTTCCACTTGGCTGCCGACGGAACTGGGCTGTCTGGTAGACGGTGACTCCATGATGATTGAACGAGCAAATCGTATTGGCCCTGACTTTCAAGCAGACCGCCGCAGACCCGCCCAGTTATATTCAAATTCCTTAACTACATGGACAAGGTCAAGGTGATGGAAGCGTACCGCAAAGCGCAGGGCCTCGACTATCACGGCGATAAGCTACTCCTGTTCCAGGACTTTTGTACAATGTGGCAATGAGAAGAAGGGAGTTGTCCCCTGCTTGTAAGATCCTGTTCGAAGAGGGTGTTCGTTTCGCCCTACTTTATCCAGCAAAACTTCGTGCTCAACATAACGGAAAAACATACCTGTTTGACACGTCTTTGGCGGCCAAGACTTTTGCAGAATCACTACGATGTCCTTCCTCGCCTGCCTCCAGAGACAAAGACTAATATTATAATTCCTCATGGACTTGAGGTGTAATTCATCCCTCTTATTGATATCATGATTGGTAATGTATGGTTATCTACAAGTTATTCTATTGTTATATATATAACTGCATTGCATATTTTCGAATCTAATTGCTCCTGGGTAGCTCACCCCTTTTCCTCCTTCCCCTCCCTTCGTTCCCTCTTCCCTTATATCAGATTGGAGTTATGTTCGGAGTTTGCGGTGGGTCACATGGACCGCCGTTTTGGGTTCAAAACATTTTTCTGAAAATTGGGCATGTAGCAACAAATCGGTCACGACAGCTTTTATTACTGACCGTACGGCACAGGATTGGTTTTTTTATTCATAGTTGGGTCACCCTACTCGCTGGGATGGGGGGAGCCACACAGTTTATTTCTTTAATATCTCATGTGTCCATTAGGATGGGTATCGGTTAGGTTTTAGTTTGATATGGCTGTATCCTCGATGACTAAGACGAACCTGAAGTTCCTCTCTTGGAATGTAGACGGCTTAAATACCCCGATTAAGCCTAGGAAAATATTACAACACCTTAAACGCCTACGACCAGACATAGCAATGTTACAGGAGACCCACTGGAGGTCGGGGGATCCTAATATCTTAAGGGATAGCTGGATTCACGACTATAGATCGGCCTCCTTTACTTCCAAGAAACAGGGTGTGGTAGTTATATTTCACAAATCTCTCAGGTACTCCATATTAGCTACTTATATTGACGAAGAAGGCCGGTTTCTGTTCATAAAACTACAGTTAGAAGGGGAGCTCTATACATTAGTGACCCTATACACGCCCAATTCGGAACATAATGCCTTCTTCTCCGATGTTTATGTCCGACTTCAGGTGTGGGCAGAGGGCAGACTGATAATTGGGGGTGACTTTAACTCCACACTTCACCCGACCCTAGACAGATCAGACGCATCTAGCAGACGGAATTATATTGTACCAGCCTCATTACAATTGCTGACGACCTCGCTCAATTTGGTAGACCCCTGGCGACATCAACACCCTGTCGGACGGGAATACACGTTCTATTCACATCCACACGCCACTTCCACTCGGATAGACTATTGGCTGCTCTCTGATGCCCTGCTCCCTAGGGTGGACGACTCCAAGGTGGAAAATATAGCCATCTCAGATCATGCACCCACATGGTTCACACTGAAGCTACAGTCCCCCAAAACAACCTCCTTTAATTGGAGATTCCCTTCTTACTTGTATACATCTCCCGAATTTAAATCTTACCTAGAGACTAACTTTATACACTACACTAAGGACAATGCACAACACACAGATTATATAAATCTCTTCTGGTCTGCCTCTAAGCCGGTGATGAGGGGCTACGTCATTGCGTATGTTGCGAATAAACGTAAGAATCTTAATCAATGATATCATGATTTGGGCCTGGCACTCACTGACTCCTATGCGAAGTTACTGTTCTCCCCGACCGACGATAACCGTAGGATTTACACTGAAACAAAACACCTTTTCGATACTCTCTGTACAGAAAGGGCCCAATACTCCATGGATTTTCAAAAACACAGATACTTTAAATGGGGCAATAGAGCAGGCAAACTCCTGGCGAATGTGGTTCGTAGCCAACACCCCGCCTCCCATATCTTATCCCTTCATGCCGGTCCCCACCGGTCCTCTGATCCGGCAGTCATTGCTGACTCCTTTTTAAATTATTATAAGGAGCTGTACATGCCCCCACCGGACGATCCCATTGGAGGCATGACCTTTCTTCACTCGGCTGGCTCACCTGCATTGACCGAGGATGATCGGAGTTCCCTTATGGAACCAATCACTGAGCTGGAACTCTTGACGGTAATAAAGCAACTAGCCAATGGTAAATCCCCGGGCCCAGATGGCTTAAGTGCAGAATACTATAAATTGTTACTGCCCCATGTCACGCCCCACCTCCTGTCGTTATTTAAGTCTATTATATCTGGGAATGTTGCCCCTACGGCCTTTAATCAGGCTTGGGTGATAGTGCTGCCAAAGCCGGGGAAAGATCCTGCCCTAGTTCAATCATATCGCCCAATATCCCTCCTGAACCAGGATTTTAAACTCCTAACTGCCCTTATGGCGAATAGAATACAACTAGTACTGCCCAAGTTATTACATCCATCTCAAACAGGCTTCGTAAAAGGGAGATAGTCAGTGCATAACATTAGGCAATTAATCCAGTTGCCGGGAGGGACGTCTCTGCTGGTGAGCTGCAATGCTGATAAAGCATTTGACCGTGTATCATGGTCACACCTGCTGAGGGTACTGCATTGGCAAAGATTTGGAACGGATTTTGTTAGATTCTTTCGCACTATATATGCTACCCTGGCGGCATTCCTCACAGTGAATGGAATGAATACCGACACTTTCATATTACATAGAGGCACGAGGCAGGGGTGCCCACTCTCCCCGCTTCTTTTCGACTTTGCCTTAGACCCGCTCATTAGACACTGTTACCTAAATACCACCTGGAGGGGAGTCAAAGTCGGCAACCATGACCTTAAGGTCACGGCTTATGCTGACAATCTATTACTGTACTTTTCAAACCCCCTGGCGGCGTTTCCCAGCTTCTTATCCCTACTAACGACCTTTGAATCAATATCTGGATTCAAAGTCAATAAATCAAAAACCGAAGCTTTAGCCCTGCATCCTCGAGCAACCCACAATTGGAATGATCAGTTTCCCTTTCGTTGGGCAAGCCAAACGATCACGTATTTAGGGCTTCAAATACCCATTAACCCGGCCGATTTATATAGCTACAATTTTCCACGAATCATCGCGCGCACTTTAGCTGACTTCCAGGCATGGAGATACCTACCTCTCTCCTATCTGGGAAGATGTCAATTGATCAAAATGATCACCTTCCCGAGACTATTATATCCTATACAAATGTTACCTTTACTGTTAACGGACGCAGATTTGAAGATTCTTAACAGGGCCTTCACTAAATTTATCTGGGCAGATAAAAAACCCAGAATTTCACTATTTAAGCTGTGCCAATCGCAATCATTAGGCGGTGTTAACCTGCCTTGCATTAGAAGCTACATGTTAGCCGCAAATTATCATTACGCTGTTGATTGGATACAGGAGACGGAGGTCTTTGCCAACACTGGCTTGGAGCAGACTTTCTGTCCAGAGATCCCGCTAATCAGTTTACTACACACACGCCCATCCTCTTTTCCCCCTCAGATAACAAACAACATCTTACTAACATCTACTTGCATGGCATGGAGACAAGCGCGCTCTAGGTTGGGCATCTCCTGTCACAACACAACTTTCCTCCCCTTATCTCACAATCCAAATTTCCGTGGGACGACAGTGCGAGCCACGTTGGCAGCCTTGCCAGCACAGGGCATCAGACTGTCATATCAGCTGATTTGTCGAGACACCCACCAGGTGCGCACATACACGAACCTCTGTGAGGAATTACCAATACTTACTATCCCACTGTTCGTATATTTTCAAATCCGCAGCTATCTCAATAAGTCGCTGACCACAATGACAGCGGAGGATAAGTCTAATAGTATAGACATTATTTTACAATCAACACCTAGGGTGCACCACTCTACAGCATTCCTTTACACATTCCTTAAGAAAACCATAGACTGGGAGAACACCCAGTCGGGAATGACTAAATGGTCGTTAGATTTCCCGACTACCACTACCTCCGCCATGCTCGTGGCATTCAACAGAATCAATAAAATTCTCATATCAGCGTCATACGCTGAGATGAATTACCAAATCCTACACCGCTCCTACATTACACCAAAATTAAGATTCCAAATGGGCACGGCCTCTGATTCTAAGTGCTTTAAATGTGGTGCATCCGGGGCAGATATCTATCATTGCCTGTGGAGCTGTCCTGAGGTTAGTAAGTTCTGGGGTTTAATACAAGCCTATATTAAAGATACACTACATATCGATGTAGTGGCTTCTCCAGATTGGGCTATCTGGGACATGCAAAGCACGTCTCCCTCCTCTAAACCACCACTTGGACAGCGCACACTATTAACTAAAATAGCGTCCGCAGGCAAAAACACCATTCTGTCACAATGGATAACCACTGATTCATTGTCCCTAGCTTTATTCCTACCAAGATTATCATATCTATTTCACATGGAGTGGCTTGAAATGTTGATTAACAGAGAAAGTAAAATAAAAAAGTTCTTCGATATTTGGCTTCCTTATGTGCAGACGCTGATGGAAGTCATTAGGTGCCCTCTTCGACAAGCTATATCACACACTACTTGGTACAATCTTGAAACGCTTGCCACGGGTCAACCTCCTTTCTAGGAATTTTGGGAATTGTCAGGATACGTTCATTTCATTACCCTAGCCTAACCAGTACTGCATATTTCTGTATCATACCAGAATATTTCTTTGATGATGTGACTTTAGGCTACATATGGCTTTGTATGATTTATGCAAATGTCCAATAAAGTATTTTACAAAAAAGAAAAGAGAAAAGCACCCACTGACCGATTCTATGAATAAAGTTTATAACAAAATATGCAGCTGTCACAGTTGGCTACCAACACCTGAGGCCAAAGGCCAAAATCGAGTGGAGGCCAAACTGACATGCAGAATTTGGTATACATGTTAGGATAATGAACTAATAAAATACTAAAATAATATAAAAATGTTAAAATAATAAATAATTGCAAAACTAATAATGTAAAAAGCAATAAAAATTATCTGTACCATCATAGTCTAAACAAGATCTCTTCATAAATACAGATAGCAGAAGAAAAATGTAATTGATTATAATGTAGTTGGCAGAATTGTACAAGAATTAATCACTGTCAATAAAAATCAACTCCTGTTGTAATATAAATTTTATACGGTACCAAAGTGTCTTTTTCAGTGTGTGAGAATGTAGGTATTATCCCAATGTTAATTTTAGGTAGATGCAGGGTCCCAGTCGGGTGGGTTTACAAGACAGTACTGCCACTAATATAGTCCTGGAAAAACTCACCATATCTTCAGGGTCCTGGGTTCCAAAGAAGATTACAGCATGATATTAACAGGAACAGTGGGCTCCCGCTTATATTTCCCAGTGACTGTCACAGTACTCAGGGAAAGATAGAAGGCTAAACAAGGATAAAAGACTGTCCACTGTTAGGATATGGGGGTATATTTACTAAAATGGGAGTTCTATTTAAGATGGGATGTTGCCCATAGCAACCAATCAGATTCCAGGTATTATCTTCTAGAAGGTGCTAGATAAATGAGAAGTAAAATCTGATTGGTTGCTATGGGCAACATCCCATCTTAAATAGAAGTCCCATCTTAGTAAATTTACCCCTTGGTATGCTCTGTACCTGTCTTCTTCTGTGTATCAGTCTATGGGTGCATCCCCTAGTGTTAGACCTCTAGTGCCAGGAGTCACTAAGAGGTGGAGTTATATGATGTAGTTTCCTGTTCCTCCATCTCAGAGAAAGTGAGGAGAGTGTGAGACACACACACACACACACACACACACACACACACACACACACACAGACTGAGTGACAGAGTTCTGGTGTTCAAGTGTGCAGAGCTAAGGCCGGGAGCAGATCTCATCTAAAGAGACTCACAGTGTTCCAGTGCATGCATCATCTTCTCTACAGTGGGAGTCAGACTGCATGGCTGTGCAGCCCTCCATGCTTTACCACCACAGACATCTCCTGATAAGTACCACTACCTAATACTTTTACCTTGTGTGATATATGGGTTCCTGATTACAGCAATCAGTGTTACATCTGAGTCACCTGTGTTCACTAAATAAACCTGCGTTACTGTTTAAGTCACTAAGTGTGTGTACTGATGTCCCTGCACCAGATAGCCCAGAACACTCTGCCAACAGGTTATGGGCCCAATCTCATACCCAGACCCGCGTGTACTTGAATATTAACCCCCTGAGTGCTGTTTAATAATTACAGTGACACAGTTTAAAGTGACATTTTATACAAGTACAGAAAGGATGTATAATACAAGACACAACATGAACTTTGCTAAGCTGAAAGGTTCAGAGAACTATGCTACATGGAAGTTTGCCATGGAGATGCATCTTAGCGGGAAAAGTTGTGGAAGGTTACTATAGATCTGGGAGCAGGTCCAAACCCAGATGACGTAGACAGAGCCATAAGTTTAGCTGTGGAGCAGCATGTCTATTCAGTAGTCAGTGGGAAAGTGTCAGCTGACATGTGGACAGCCCTGCAAAATGCATATGAAGATAAAGGTCTAATGAGAAGGATAATTTAAGGCACATGCTATATGGAATGAAACTGAGTGCCTGCAAGGACATGAATGATTACATTGATAAGTTATTGTTGATAGCTCAGCCCTTGACATTTATAGGGGCACAGGTGGATGAGGAAGAAGTCGCAATGGCTATGTTACAGAATCTGATGCCATAATTTGATTTTTTTTTGGTGGTTGCATTAGAGTTAAACGACACTAGACTGACAACGGAGATTGTAAGAGCCAAGTTGCTGCAGTTCCAAGAACGTATTCCTGTCGAGACCATAGCTGAGGGTTCAAAGTGCACAAAGTCCAGAAAGCACAAATTCAAGTGTTTTGTATGTCACAAATATAAGACATAAAGCTTCAGATTGCAAGATGAGAAATTCCAGTGGTGCGCAGAAGCAGCGTGACAAGCCAAACTAGTAAGCACTGAATGCAGCAGACAGTCACAGGAAGGATTGCTGGTACATGGACTCGGGGGCCACTAGACATTTCAGTTGCAATAATCATTGGATCAGTTATTTAACACTGTGTGTTCCCACTACAGTTACAGGGATTGGAAATAAGGCCCTTAGTGCCTTACAAGCTGGGACAATCACAGTACATTTAAGAATTGGAGTTGAGAGAGTTGTTACAGATATCCAAGATGTGTTGTATGTGACTGATTTAAGAAGTAATCTTATTGCTATCAGCATCCTAGAAAAAAAAGGCTACAAAGTCCAATTTCAGAAGGGCAAATGTATGGTGCATAATAAAATGGGTACTGTTAGTGCTTCAGCAACCCGGTGCAACAAACTATATGTCCTTGACAATGAGGAGTGTACTACAATGATGGCTACTGAGGAAAAACAGTCAATGGAGCTTTGGAACAAATGCTGGGGTCATCTGGATTATGACAACGTCCAGAAACTGCTAGATGGAATGGTAACTGGGATCACCGTGAGCAGCGCTGAAAGACCCATGTGTGAGAGTTGCATAAAAGGCAAGCAAACTCGCAGCCCATTTCCACAGTCAGTTAATAGAGCAGAGACACCATTGGCTCTAGTGCACACAGACATGTGTGGTCCAATGAAGGAAGAATCAATCAGTGGCTACAGGTATTTCATGACTCTCATTGATGATGCCACAAGAATGACACACGTGTACTTTCTTAAAGAAAAGAGTGAAGTGGTCAACAAAATTGTGGAGTACAAAACCTGGTGGAGAATCAGACAGGTCTGAAACTAAAGATCCTGAGATCAGATAATGGTGGAGAGTATGATATATGGCATAAAGCATCAGCTAACAATTGACTACACACCGGAACAGAATGGCGTGAGTGAGCGGGCAAACCGCACATTTGTTAAGAGAGCACGGACTATGCTAGGTGATGCTGGGCTGGAAAATAAGATTTGAATTTTTGGGTAGAAGCAGTATCTACTGCAGTATACCTAAAGAATTGTGCACCTACAGTGGCCGTCAAAGGTAAAACGCCACTGGAGGCGTGGTCCAGGAAAAAAACAAGTATCAGTCATCTTCGCATCTTTGGGAACAAAGCTTTTGCACATATGCCAAAGGAGAAAAGGAGAAAGCTAGATCCAAAATCCATAGACTGCATAATGCTCAGATACTGCAACGAAAGCACAGGGTATAGACTTTGGGATGTTACAAGTAAATGTCTTCTTAAATCCAGAGATTTGGTATTCTACGAGACAGCACCACTAACTGGAGCAATGGAGCAGTAACAAAATATATTATTGGATGTACAGGAAGCAGAAAGCGTGTCTGAATCTGAGCGTGCCAAAGCAGACAACAAGTCAGAGAACAGAAGTTCCATGAGGAGCAACAAAGTTATTCAAGCCAAGAAATACAGTGAGGAGTATGCAAACATAGCTTACTGTGAACCTCAAAACATACAAGAAGTAAAGTCAAGTAGTGATTGGAACGAGTGGAAATCAGCAATTGATACAGAACTGTCAGCACTAAATGATAACAGTACATGGATTGTGGTTGATAGACCAAGCGACCGTAAAACGATTAAGAACAAGTGAGTTTTCTGCAAGAAGTTGAACGCAGACGGGACAGTAGCTCATTACAAACCCTGCCTTGTTGCTAAGGGATATACCTAGAAGTATGACATTTTTTTACGGAGAGATCTACTCACCAGTCACAAGGTATAGCACCTTAAGGTTAGTGATTGCTGTTGCTACACTACATGATCTACTGTTATATCAACTAGACTTTGATTCCGCATTCCTTAATGGAGAATTGATTGAGGAAATTTATATGGAACCACCTGAACATTATGATATGGACATATTCCAAACTGGGAAAGTTTGTCTCTTAAAGAAGTCGCTATCTGGCCACAAGCAAAGTGGTCATTGCTGGTATCTAAAGTTGGATGCAGCATTACTAGAACTGAACTTTGTTAGGTCAGAGACTTATCACTGCCTATACCACAAAACCATCAAAGAAAAGTTGTTAATCATAGCTGTCTATGTGGATGATTTACTTTTGGCAGGTCAAGAAGATCACATCACTGATGTCAAGTACCAGCTTAAACAAAGATTCAAGTTGAAAGCTCTAGGCCCTGCAAATCATCTATTAGGTATGAGAATTGTACAAAACCTGCAAGAGGGAACTGTCACAATTGACCAACAAACATACATTGAGGCAATAATTTCCAAGTACAGAATGACAGATGCAAAACCAGTAAGTACTCCCATTGATAAAAGTACAAAGATAGTTAAGGTCATGTCACCAAGTCAGTTCGTAAATAATCCTGGGAGACAACACAAAGGTACAAGTTCACTAAAGCTGAAATTTACAGGATCAGCATATACCAGCTTAAAAGTATTCTGTGACGCTGATTGGGGATCAGATGAAGATGATATATGTCCTTATACTGAATACCTGTTTGCACTGGCAGGCACAGCCATAAGCTGGGCAAGTAGTAAACAACCCACAGTTGCTCTTTCTACAACAGAGGCTGAGTACATGGTGTTCACAGAAACTTCAAAAAAAGCGCTTTGGATAAGAGAGACCCTATGCGAATTAGGTTTTCTTTACCACAGTGAGATCATCAACATAAAGTGTGATAACAAGTGAGCAATTGATCTTTCTTGTAGCACAAAGCATCATGGATGGTCTAAGCACATTGCTATAAGACAGGGGTGGGGAACTTCAGGCCCGAGGGCCGTATAAGGCCCGCAGAGCCACTTGATCCGGCCCGGCCAGGCTCACCTAGCCGAGCGCCCACTGAGATTTTGTTACTAGTGGGCGCCTGACTTCTTACCTTCTGTAGCAGCCGGAGGCAGGAGCTCACTCCTAAGCTCCGGCTTCTGGCAGTGTGCGTGTGCTGCTGTGCGGTGTTATGGGAGAGATGTCATGACTTCTCTCCCATAGTTCTGAGGAGCGAGCGGCCAGTCGGAAGGCAACGGTCCGAAAGCAGGAGCGGACTGGTGAGTATTGTGTTTTTTTCTTCTGTTAATGTGTGTGTGTAAGCGTCGCTACTAGGGGGCATATCTAATGGGGCATAACAAGTGACGGGGCATATCTAATTGAGCATAACTAGTGACTGGGGACATATCTACTGGGGCATAACAACTGCCTGGGGGTATATTTACTGGGGGCATAACTACTGACTGGGGGCATATCTACTGGGGGCAGGCTCATTTTTAAGTTGATAATTTTTGTATGGCCCCCGAAGGAGTTTATAAATATTCAAATGGCCCTTGGTAGAAAAAAGGTTCCCCACCCCTGCTATAAGACATAATTTCATTCGTGAGTTGGTGGAAAACAAGTCCGTCAATGTGGAATATGTTGCTGTTTCAAGTGAAGAAAATATTGCCGACATGTTGACAAAAGGACTGTCATCACACTTGCTACCTGCTTTCCTAAAGGAATGTGGACTAGAATATGGTTAATGTTGATTTATTCTTACTGTTTTTGCTTCACATTGTTTTCGATTACAGGAGAGACTTTATTGATTTGTTTGATAAAATGTCATGCTCCTTAAACTTGTGACCGGAGACCGTCTTGAGTGAGGGGGAGTGTTAGGATATGGTGCACGCTTACCTTTATCCTTCTATGTATCAGTCTATAGGTGCATCCCCTAGTGTTAGACCTTTAGTGCCAAAAGTCACTCGGAGGCAGAGTTATATGATGTAATTTCCTGTTCCTCCATCTCAGAGAGAGTGAGGAGAGTGTGACACACACAGAGACTGAGAGACAGAGTCCTGGTGTACAAGTGTGCAGAGCTGGGGCTGGGAGCAGATCTCAGCTACAGAGACTCACAGTGTCCCGATGCATGCATCATCTTCTCTACAGTGGGAGTCAGACTGCACGGCTGTGCAGCCCCTTATGCTTTACCACCACAGACATCTCCTGATAAGTACCACTACCTAATACTGTTACCTTATGTGATATATGGGCTCCTGATTACAGCAATCAGTGTTACATCTCAGTCACCTGTGTTAAATAAACCTGCGTTACTGTTTAAGTCACTAAGTGTGTGGACTGACGTCCCTGCACCAGATAGCACAGAACACTCTGCCAACAGGTTATGGGCCCAATCTCGTGCCCAGACCTGCGTGTACTTGAATATTAACCCCCTGAGTGCTGTTTAATAATTACAGTGACACAGTTTAAAGTGACATTTTATACAAGTACAGAAATGATGTATAATACAAGACACAGCATGATCTTTGCTAAGCTGAAAGGTTCAGAGAACTATGCTACATTGGAAGTTTGCCATGGAGATGCAGCTTAAGCGGGAAAAGTTGTGGAAGGTTACTATAGACCTGGGAGCAGGTCCAAACCCAGATGACATAGACAGAGCCATAAGTTTAGCTGTGGAGCAGCATGTCTATTCAGTAGTCAGTGGGAAAGTGTCAGCTAAGGACATGTGGACAGCCCTGCAAAATGCATATGAAGATAAAGGTCTAATGAGAAGGATAATTTAAGGCACATGCTATATGGAATGAAACTGAGTGCCTGCAAGAACATGAATGATTACATTGATAAGTTATTGTTGATAGCTCAGCCCTTGACATTTATGCAGGCACAGGTGGATGAGGAAGAAGTCGCAATGGCTATGTTACAGAATCTGATGCCATAATTTGATTTGATTTGGTGGTTGCGTTAGAGTTAAACGACACTAGACTGACAACGGAGATTGTAAGAGCCAAGTTGCTGCAGTTCCAAGAACGTATTCCTGTCGAGACCATAGCTGAGGGTTCAAAGGGCACAAAGTCCAGAAAGCACAAATTCAAGTGTTTTGTATGTCACAAATATAAGACTGCAAGATGAGAAATTCCAGTGGTGCGCAGAAGCAGCGTGACAAGCCAAACTAGTAAGCACTGAATGTACTATCCACAAGCCTTGATGTGTTTCTCTGACTTCCAGGGCAGTTTCATCAGAAAAGTGTTACATTATACCCGTGACTTGGTACTGTTGAGCACCATGAGAAATAAGCACTGTTTGCAACTGTATTGAACAGTGGGTCATGCATAAGCTAGTCCAAACAAACCAGAACCTTTGGATGATCAGGAGATACATCTCTGTTACCAGGGCTGGCTCTACCATTAAGCTGCTATAGTCAACTGCCTAGGGCACTGGGATATGGGGAGGTGCCACTGGCTCTGTCTAACACAGAATTAAGGATGTCTATGAAAGAAACATCCTTGTTGTACTTAATACAAGTGGTGACTGTGGAACTATAAAGTCACACTTTCATCTGAAGGACTGGGAAGTGGGTATTGGTGGTGGTTGGGGGCAGTTGGCTGAAGTTTTGCCTAGGGTGCCGAGATACCTTGCTCTGGCCCTGTGTGTTATTGAGGGGGTGTAGCTGTGCCTTCCTTGAAATCCTGGGATCCCATCAGACAGTCAGATATGCCCAAGCCATGTGCACTGCCAGGGTCAAACGCAGGATTTAGTTAGGGGGGTTTCTGTGGGGGTGTGTGTGTCTATGTATATGTATGTGTGTGTGTATGTATGTGTGTGTATATATATATATATATATATAAATATATATATATGTATGTATATATATATATATATATACTAGGTGATTCATCGTGGCCTACGGGCGCTCTCCACACCGTCGTAAGGGGCTACGCCCCCTTAATATTTTTATTATATGGAGCATTACTTCCAATCATTGTTGTGTGTGTGGTTAAATATTGCACAGACATAAGGCGTGCAATGGTTAAGGGGTCGTATTCCCTTGCAATGGCGTGAACAGCGCACGCAGGGCCTGATGAATCACCTAGTAGGTGCTGTGGTTGGAGGAGTGGTGGGTGCGGGGGAGACGTGGATGGGGGAGCAGGTCCAGGGGAGATGCGAGTGGGGTAGGGGCTGGTGCCGCGGGTGGGGGAAGAGGTCCGGAGTCACCGCGGGTGGGGGGTGGGCGGGTGCGGGGGTGCCGCAGGTGGAGGAGGGGCGGATGCGAGGGTGCTACAGGTGGGGGAGGGGGTTTGGAGCCACCACGGGTGGTGGAGGGTGGGTGTGGGGGTGCCGTGAATGGGGTCTGGAGGTACTGCGAGTGGGGGAGGGGTGGGTAATGCTTCTGCTTCTCCGGAGAAAAGCAGCTAAGCTGCTGTCCTCCCTTTGGCAGTGGCTCTCCCAGACACTCGCACAGCAGCCAAGCAGCCAGTCACTATTGTTAGCACCGGTGTCCCAACGTGTCGCATTACAGGGAAGAAGATGCACTCAATAAACTACAGCTCCCAGTAGCCCTTAGCGCTGGAATGCTTCTGCGCTAAGAGCTGCTGGGAGCTGTAGTTTATTAAGTGCATCTACTTCCCTGTAATGCGGTGCGTTTGGACACCGGCGCTAACAATAGTGACTGGCTGGCAGAACTGACTGACTCACTGAATCAATGTAAAAAGTGAGTGCTGTGCAGTGTCAGTGACACTGCACACCCACTGCACTGCATTGCACAGCACTGTCACCTTTTACATTGATTCAGCGTCCAGACATTACTCTCCGCGATATCACCCACTCCATCCGTTACATTAGCCATCTCGGGGCTTCCAGGCCGGCAGCCCAGGTGCTGTGTTGCCGAGTCAGGGCCTCTTGGGATCTGGGGGTGGCTGTGGTGGGGAGGTACTTCTGTGACATCACGCGCAGAGGAGGCTCCGGGGCTCAGAGACTATGCGGCGCAGGGAGGGCTATGAAAGCCTTCCGCTGTGCCGCTTTCATATACATCTATGCCAGTGGCCGCAGCAGCTTTTGTTCTACCTGCACTGCGGCTAGGGAGTGGGGATTGTTGATGCCGGAGGGGGCAGGTGGACTGGCAGCAGGACATCGGACGCTGCAGTAAAAGTTTTTTTTTTTCCTATCTACAACGCAGAGATCTGCAGCAGATGCAGTGGCATACCCTACAACTGTACCTTTTTGGCAGGTACAGTAACTTTTTTTTATGGTGTGTACCGATTTTTGGCTCTCCAAACTTCCATTGAAAGTATAGGAAAAGGGGCATGACCACGCCTCTGTACCCGTAGCCACGCCCCCTTTTCAAATTTGTACTGATTTGTATGTGTAAATTGTTGGAGGGTATGTTGCTGCAGATGCAGTGGGCCTATTTTGGGATGTGAACCTGGAGCTGCAGCTCCATCAACCCCATTGTTAATACTGCTCTGGGAACACACAGCAACCAAAGGGCAGAACCTCCCATTGGATGTAACCTGTGTGGGAGGGCGTTTCTTGCCCAATCAGCTGTGGGCTGGGTGTGATAGACCTGCTGCTAACCCAATGAGAGCTCCTAGCCACGCCCAGTGTTATACACATAGGCACAGAGTCACAGATCTGGGCTATTATCATCTATATCAGGGGTTCTCAAACTCGGTCCTCAGGACCCCACACAGTGCATGTTTTGCAGGTAACCCAGCAGGTGCACAGGTGTATAAATTACTCACTGACACATTTTAAAAGGTCCACAGGTGGAGCTAATTATTTCACTTGTGATTCTGTGAGGAGACCTGCAAAACATGCACTGTGTGGGGTCCTGAGGACCGAGTTTGAGAACCTATGATCTATATAATAGCCCAGATCTGTGACTTTGTGACTCATTTGCTAATGCTGGGCGGAGTCACAACACTGGGCGGAGTTAGTCAAATGAGTCACAGATCTGGGCAAATCTATAGGAGACTAGGAGCAGAAGCAGATAGTATGGGCATGGCACAGGCAGGGGTGCATATCTCCCAGCTTTCTTCAGGCAAACAGGGGTGCATACCTCCCAGCTTTCTTCAGGCAGAAGGAGGGACACACGCATGGCGAAAAGGGGGCGTGGCAAACAAAAGGGGCGTGGCTTAACGGGAGGGCCCCCGATTTTGTCAGTGAGGGGGCATGCCCAACGCTCTGTGAGCTGCTGGCATGCCTCCAGGGGCAGATTATGAGTCCGGGGGGCCCAGGGCACTTGAGATAGGGGAGCCCTATCTCATTGCTGTGCCTGCTGTGGGGTTGGGGGCGTGGCCTAATCGTGGCCCGCGTGGCCATGCCCCCTTATGCAAATTCCAGGATTTTTTTTTATATGGAATTTTGGCCCCTCAGCTAGGGCTAAATCCAGAGGAGGTGGTCGCTCCCCCCTACACACCCGCACAGGCAGAAGAAAGCAGGGAGACTGCTGCCTCCCTGCAAGACCACAGACCTGCCAACACACAGCAGCGTGTGCTGACTGTAGCTCAATGCTGCCGCTGTTGCTGGCAGGACGGGGGAGCTTCTGAGCTGGGACAGAGCTACTCCAGCCGGGGGGCCCCCTAAAACTGTGGGGCCCATGGTACGTACCCCCTGCCCCCCCCTTAATCCGGCTCTGCTGCCGGAACCCCGGGACAGTTGGGAGGTATGGGGGTGTGTGAGGGGGTATGCCGTACAGACAGACGGGCACCGGCTCACTGTGTGCTTGACCCCCCACATCAGCATACTCAGCAGGGTCTTTCTGGTGCGGAGGAGCGTCACTTTCTAGCACACTCCACGCTTCTTAGCTGCAGTTTTGTAGGGCACCTGCCGCTGTGCAGTTTCCGTACTGCCTCTGTTATCTCCAGCCCCGGAAACTTCACCGCTAGCTGCAGCGCTGCCGCACGCAGTAAGGTGCGCCCAGCTCCTTCACACACTTTAGCCAGCGGGTAGCACTGCAGAAGTCCGAGCTGCTTGCAGGCTCCGACCCCCTCCTCCCTCCAGCCACAGCGTCTCCTGGGAGCTAACCAGTCACTCCCAGTCTCCCCTTACCACAGTGCCTGGCAGCCACGAGGTCTGCGCCGCGTGCATGCTATGACCCCCTCCTCCCTCCAGTCGTAGCATCTCCTGGGGGCTAACCAGTCACTCCCAGTCTCCCCTTACCACAGTGCCTGGCAGCTGCGCGAGGTCTGCGGTGTGTGACTGAGAGGGGGGAGGGATGCTGACGGGCAGAGGAAGCAGGACTCCAGCCTGAGAGAGTCAGCCACGCCAAGTCTCCATCAGCAGCAGATCCCAACAGGTTGGAGTGGAACAGCAGCAGCCAGCAGCAGTGACTCCGGTAAGACACATCTGTCTTTCACCCCTGGCCTTGCCCTGTCACCCTTATCCTGGCCCTTTCACCCTTATGCTGGCCCTGTCACCCCTGTCCTGGTCCTGCCGCCCCTACCCTGGCCCTCTCACCCCTATCCTGTCCCTGTCATTTCTGTCCTAGCCCCGTCGCCCCTGTCCTGGCCCGGTCACCCCTGTCCTGGCCCCGTCACCCCTGTCCTTGCCCCGTCACACCTGTCCTGGCCCCGTTACCTCTGTCCTGGTCCCGTTACCCCTGTCCTGGCCCCGTCACCCCTGTTCTGACACTGTCACCCCTGTCCTGTCCCCGTCACTCCTGTTCTGACCCTGTCACTCCTGTCCTGGCCATGTTACTGCATGCCCTCCAACTACCTTTTTGGCAGGTACAGTACCCGCAGCGCCTCCAGACCCCCTACACCACCCGTGGCTCCCACTCCTATGCCCCTCCACCACCCACAGCACCTTTAGACCCCCTCCACCATCCACCCCCACACCTGCCCCCCTCCACCCGCAGCATCTGCAGTCCCCCCCTTACCCACCCCTCCCCCACCCATGGCACCCCCGCACCTGACGCGCCTCCAGACACCCTTCCCAATCCGCCGCACCACCCGAACCTGCCCCTCCCCTACCCACGGTGCCTCCAGACCCCCTACCCCACCCCTGGCACCCCCACCCCTTCCCATCCCACAGCACCTACGGAACCCTTCACCCATCCGCAACATCCCCGCACCTGCCCCTCTCCCACCCATGGCACCCCTGCCACTCCCCCACCTACAGTGCCTCCGGACCCCTCCCCCATCTGCAGCCCCCACTCCTCTGCCCCTCCCCCACCCGCAGCACCTCCTGACCCTTCCCCATCCGCCCCCCCCCCCCGCTTCCGCCCCCCCTCCACCCGCAGCATCTACAGACACCCTCCCCCATCCGCAGTCCCCCCATCGCATGCCCTTTCATTGTGCAATATTCAACCACTAACAAAGAAATGCAGGTAATACTCCATATAATACAAATATTGAACCCCAGAAAGGTATGCAAGGGTTAAGGGGGCGTAGCCCCTTGCGACGGTGTGAAGAGCGCCCGTAGGGCGCGATGAAGCACCTAGTATAGGATATATATATATGTGTGTGTGTGTGTGTGTGTGTGTGTGTGTATGTGTATATATATATATATATATATATATATATATACATATATACACATACATATTTACATATCTATCTATCTATACATACACACACATACACATATATATAATATATGTGTATATACATTCATACATATATACACTGTCACTAACACATACATACATACATACATGCATACATACCTGTACATACATACATACATACATACATACATACATACACAAGCACAAACACACATACATACATAACTACAAATATATACATACACACGTTGTATGAATACTGTTTTCCCCACCAGGGGCTGGGAGCAGATGGCAGCAGCGTGAGGATGGAGGGAGCTGCTGTGGCTGAGCATGCGCAGCCAGCAGCTCCCCGCCGGGCATTCTGTAAGAAGAGAGCTACTGTACATATAGTAGCTCTCCGTTGCTGCAGCAGGGCAGCAGCTTCACGGTCGCGATGCGTACGTGATCGCGGCTTTTAGCTGAGACGGAGACAGCTGTGTCTCAGTCTCAAAAATAGAAAATTCGGCTCATCAGGGGGTTTTCCAGGTACTCGTAACCCCCCCCCTGCATGCGCCACTGACTGCAGATGGGGCAAATATAACATGTGCAGAGAGAGTTAGATTTTGGTGGGGTGTGTTTTAAACTGAAATCGAAATTGTAGTGTAAAAATAAAGGAGCCAGTATTTTACCCTGCACAGAAACAAAATAACCCACTCAAATCTAAATTTCTCTGCACATGTTATATCTGCCCCCAAGACCCCCCCCCCAAGTACACATGGCTTTGCCCATTAGAGAACAATTTTGCTGCTGCGATCAGGTGTCTGAATTAGGCCCATAGACACAAGCAATGTTTTCTCTGCTTTTCTATTCAACAACTGAGCCATAATTGCAATGTGGAAGCTGATCTGTTTGGCATATACGTTGTTGTAACGCATTTACTTACTGGTATAATACATTTATTTCTGTATACAAATGGGATATGGTGGAAACTGAAGCCACAGAGCTCTGCCGTAAAAGAGGGACTATTGCTAAAATCCAAAAGCACTACAGTATGTATGCAGAGAGCTCTGGTATCAATACCACCGCACTGTACTGACTCACACACATAATACGAAAATGCAAACATATGCTATGTATATTTAGAGAAGGTGAAATCTATTTACAATGCACAGTAGATGCCCCACACTACCTGTACAGAGCAGTGACAAGGAGGAATGTGAACAAGAACTATTTACAAAGATTAGAACTTGAAGGAGTTGGGTCTTCTTTTAGTATCTTTGTACCTATTAAAATCGGACTCTATAATGAATATATGTATTTACTAACAGTTCTACTGAAGTGCAAAGTTCATCATGGGTGCTCCCAGGTGCTATAACAGGGTTCACTACGATATGCCGGTGGTCGGGCTCCCGGCGCCCAGCATACCGGGAGCCCGACAGCCGGCTTACCGACAGTGTGGCGAGCGCAAATGAGCCCCTTGCGGGCTCGCTGCGCTCGCCACGCTATGGGCACGGTGGCGCGCTACGCGCGCCACACTATTTTATTCTCCCTCCAGGGGGGTCGTAGACCCCCACGAGGGAGAATAAGTGTCGGTATGCCGGCTGTCGGTATGCCGGCTGTCGGGATCCCGGCGCCGGTATACTGTGCGCCGGGATCCCGACAGCCGGCATACTGAAGACCACCCGCTATAACAGAGTGACACTTTCTCTATATTAAACTTAGGTGTAAAAAGCAATCAAGCTTATTGTACTTTTTACAGCAGTGAAAATGTTAAAATGAGACCTGCCAAGTGTGCCATAAACCAAGGCAATGAATAATCATTTGTAATGTGACTGTTTCCCAGCATACCACTTCTCTAATATTACACATGGTCTGTCAAGCCAACTTACCTTTCTTGGCTGAGACCTTTGCAATGCGTTTCAGAGCACAGTACAACACAAGATATATATTCCCTTCCACGTTGGATTTCTAATTACCGATGATATAAAACTCAGTGGGTGAGGGCAGCCACATCAGTTCCAAAGGCACAGACCCATTCTATATATTATATTATTATTAACATGGCGGGAAGTTGCCCAGCTCCTTCTGTATTGGGAGAAGATGTTTGCATAATTAAAGATATAAAACTGTCGAAACCCTTTAATAAGAATTACTGCTGAAGTATCTTGCTGTAACCTATTGCACACCAGCAGTTCTTATAAAGCTGTGACACTACTTGAGTTATGTCATATATCACTGAGTCAGAAAGATTTAGTCGTGTGCAACAAAAATGTTATTGAACAAGAACAGTCACAGCCCAAACCTTTCAGCGTTAGAGAAGAAAAGGCAAATTAACTACACAGAACACTGAAGCATAGTTACCAACCATATTGTCACAGTCAGCGATATGTATTGCGCTGCCTAAGCACTTATTCAGTACTTGTGCCACTTTTTTTTAACAAATTGGGAGGGTGACATGACACTCACGGGGTGATACTGAGTCGAATACAAAATCGGCCATGGCTGCAATTTATGTGGCATCTTCGTCTTTATGATAATGCCACAACAGATGAAGGGGGTAATACAGACCTGAACGCTCGCTAGCTGTTTTTTTGCAGTCATGTGTTCTTATAGTCGCCGCCCACCAGGGAGTGTATTTTAGCTGTGCAAGTGTGCGATCGCATGTGCAGCCAAGCGGTACAAAAAGATCTTGTGCAGTTTCTGAGTAACCCAGGACTTACTCAGCCGCTGCGATCACTTCAGCCTGTCCGGGACCGGAATTGACGTCAGACACCCGCCCTGCAAACGCTTGGGAACGCCTGCATTTTTCCAAACACTCCCAGAAAACGGTCAGTTGCCACCCACAAGCTCCTTCTTCCTGTCAATTACCTTGCGATCGCCCGCGCGAATGGATTCTTCGCACAAACCCATCGCTGAACGGCGATCTGCTTTATACCCGTGCAACATGCCTGCGCATTGCGGTGCATACGCATGCGCAGTTCTGACCTGATCGCAGCGCTTCAAAAAACTCTAGCGAGCGATCAGGTCTGAATTACCCCCGATATTCCTACTTAGATGTCCACTGGCATCTCATCTCAGTGCGTATTTAGATGCACCATTGCTGCCCAATCGGCCAAACCATCAAAACATGCACCAACCTATTTCAGCGGCATCTGACCTGCCACCGCTGTTACCTCCTAGGAATGCCCACTGAATTCCACCGACCATGCGTCTGATTTTGTACTGTGTGTCTGAGCGGTAACCATCGGGACAAATGCGCAGTGCGACTCAGACGCATGCATGGACTTAAAACGTTGACTGTTTCTGTCAGGCTTTGTCACTGGATCCACCTCTGAATCAGAACCCCAGAGATTCCAGAATATTGCCTGTAAGCTAAAATGGGTCACCAGCTCCCTGTGTGGTGTTAAAAAGTCTGCGCTGCTCTACCAATTAACCTGTCGTGATTTGAGCTAGGTGCCCTGAACTTTTAGAGTGTGAATTCACACAGCACTCTTTACTAGGTGATTGTTCTGTGAATCTGCTCCTGCACACATTCTGCAAACATCTGAGTATAAACTCAGCATCTAACCTCTTTTTTTGACTACTCTGTCTGCTCCCATATTGGTTTACCGTGTACCCGTGGCCTGTTTACTGACCCTACTTTGCAAACCCCTTGCCTACATGGTACAATCGATGTGTACCAAATATAAAATTTGTCTCTGGATCATGTTTCTGTCTCGTCCTGCTTGTTGCTATTGCCTTTGCATATACTGTATATGAGCCATTGGTTATTTGGACATTGCTTGTTATATCCTGATCATTCCTGCACTGTATCGTTTATGGACGCTCTGAATATGAATAACAAGTGTAGTGACAGTACAAGACAGGCAAGCAAGCAACACATTGCCTTATTTATGCTAGTGTCACTGTCTTTGTCATTGGAATCCTTCTGTACATTAAAAAACAAGGTAAATGGAATATAATTGTCTTTGGCACATATTGTTATATACAACTTATAGAACTAATACTGCCCTGTTTTTTCAGTTTATGGGGTTATGATCTTGTATATTTCTGATATAGATACATTTGTGTTTTTAGCTCTAAAACCAAAAGACTTTGATCTGCTGATGGTTACTCTACATTAACCTGACTACACATATTGCATTGCTACCACTTGACTTGAGCAATCGCTTTTTGATTTGGGTGTACAGATGGGTGGCTAAATTGAAATAGATCTATCCAGTGGCGGCGCCAGATGTGGGGCTGCAGTACAGTCCAAAATCCAATTAATGGAGCCCCACCAACTGCCTGTGAGTCCCGGAAGGCGATGTTTGGAGCCACCACTGGATCTGTCCATTCTTCCTTTAAAAGAAGTGGCTATCTCGCTCCAACTGACAACAGGGCTCATTAGCACTGCCAGGGAATATCTCACACATAGGACTGCAGCAGTTACGTATCTACCAACCTATTTTTCAATGCTGTTATTGACTTTTATGGTGCCACAATATTCCACAGTGCCATACAGTTGAGATTTACACATTACGCATAAATCCTTACTGCACAGCAGTCAAAATACTGAATTACCTAAGTAACAAAGGGGGTCATTCCGACCTGATCATAGCTGATCAAGATTTTCTCTGCAAACGTCAGGATGAACATCCTCAAAGAAAAAATAGAAAAAAAACAACCTATTAATGTGATTACCTTTATAGCCTGTAATGTTCAATAGCTTAAAGTTGGAAAGATCCTGCAAAACTAATGTTTTGGAAAATGCATCTTTTTGTCTCATTTACTATTTTTTTCATTTAGCTTTTTTTTTATTAATTCATAATTTATTAATTAGCTAACTTTTTTATTTAAGGTATTAAACTGACAACCGAATACCACTGTCTTCTATGTACTTGTATATCTGCCTATATTCTGGATGGATTTATTACTGTGGTCCTGTTTGAACAAGCAGAGTAAGGTACATCTAGATTGTAAGTTTGTGAGCAGGGCCTTCCTACCTCTTTTAGTGTGTTATTATTACCCAGTTTTGTTTTATCATTGTTGTTTCCAATTGTAAAGCGCAACAGAATTTGCTGCGCTATATAAGAAACTGTTAATAAATAATAAAGACGTCAGTAGCCTCACATATTGCACACTGTATCCAGCCAGTATTCTGAGCTTGGCCCATCTAATTTCCTCACTCTACGTTTTTCCAGAACAGGGTGTGATTTGGCACCATCTGACTGCAGGCTAAGCCAAGGTTACTGTGAAAAGAAATCTCCCTCCTGGGTCAGGCTAATCTACCTAGGATTGGGTGTCATAAATGCACACAAGCAAATGAAGTGCATGGAAGTTCGGGTTACTCTGGAGACTTGGGTAAAGCACAATGGCCATTTCAGTTTAGGTTACTTGAACTATTAGTTTTAGCTGCACTTCCCCTTTGAAGTCAACATTTAAATTGGTTTATATGAAGCCAGCAATTGCTTTATTCAGAAGCTAGAGAATATTAAACAATAGCTCTGAACTAGCCATTGGGTAGAATTATAATGTTTCAGTATATAATTTGGAGATATTGCTTACATCAGGATCCGTGAAAATGTATAAATAGTGTTACAGTAATTCATTCTATTTAGCAGATCTTGAGGTCATTCCAAATCATTCCAATTCCCCTTTTACCTTAATGTAAAGTAGACAAGATGGATAAACAATGGATTCCTGTGTTTGATATACACATGGCACAGAAAGTACCACTGTGTCACCCTACTCTACGGCAGCAATTTAAATCTCTGCTTTGTGCTTCACAATGGTCACTCTGCAGCAATGTATCTTTACTCATTGTATTAGTTACCCAATTTTTCTTGCACCTCAGAGAGGTGGACAGGAAAATCAGTGAAGATCGCTGACTGTAATAAATAGAAATGTGCACCACCAATCATTGCAGTGGCGCATAGCGAAAAACTGAATTGCTCTCTCATTTATCTGGTGGAGTCCTATTTATAATTCCCTTCTTTCCTGAGCAGTTTTTATTTACTCATTACATCTTCGCAGTGCTATTTTACAGTAGGAACCAACAGGAACTCAGTTCCTGAACCTCAAATTAAATATGACATAATCAGGAACTGGGTTCCAGAACCTGTCCTTGGCCAAAATGTATTTTCCATAAGATAAGTTTTATTTTAAAGTCCATTTTGAGTGCCTTCTTTTCTATACACTATCTATCTATCTATCTATCTATCTATCTATCTATCTATCTAGAACGTTTTTGTTTGTTTTTTAAGTTCAGATATTTATTGAGATTTAACAACATCCATCGTATTGAAATACACATATGCAAGTACAGGTCAAGACAATAAACTTGTTAAAAAAACAACAACTAATTTTGACAGCAAGATAGGCTTACAATGTAGAGGAACAGTCAGACATTAGAATAAGGAGACATATGAATCCCGTGAAATTATAATTTATCTGGCAACAGCAGCATACAACCTGTATAAATATAGTCTATTGGGTGATCAATCTCCCCCTTTTTTTTCATGTATATTATATAATCGATACAAAAACAAAAACAAAGACAGAAATCAGTAAAGGCAAAAATTAAAAAAGAAAGGAAAGAGAAATAGTGTAAAGGTGGGGAGAGGGAAATAAGAAACCTAAAGATAAGTAAATAGGATGTTAATTATGAACATGAACAGGGATATCAGCAGAGTCCGGGTATGGATTGAGAGCGGGCGAGGTACCACGGGGACCAAATTTTATGGAATTGGGCCACCGTATTATTCCGTAGACTAGTAATATATTCCATGTTAGCAATATAGTTAATCTTAGCCACAAGTGACAATAAGGTGGGTGTCTTTTGATCTTTCCAGTGTTTAGCAATCAGAGACTTAGCCACCAAGCAGATTTGCATTATAAGCTTATCTTGAGTTTTGGGTAGTGCCTGTATGGGAGCATGAAGCAAAGCAGTTGCAGGAGATTGAGCAATGAGCGCCCCAACCATATTCCAGAAGGGGCAAATAGAGGAACAGGTCCACCATATGTGGAAGAAGGTACCCTTCTCTTCACAAAGTCTCCAGCATTGATTCGAGGTCGCGGGGAAGATAGAGTGAAGTCTGGAGGGGACTAGATACCATCGGGTATAGACTTTATAACAGGTCTCCCTAAGCGCCACGCTAAGGGAAGCCTTAGCAGTGCGTAATCTAATTTCATCCCATTGATCATCCTCTAAGGGATGAGTGAGGTTCACGAGAAGAAGGATCTGGGGCTAAATTAGAGTTGTAAATTGTCGAAATGTTCTCCTTTTTGCCAATTGAGAGTAAACACATATGTTCAAAGGAGGTAGGCGGTGTCAAAATAGTAGTTTTAAGTTGTGAGCTAAGAAAGCTAAGAATTTGGATATAATGGTAATGACACGAGGATGGAACATCAAGGCGTTCTTGAAAATCTCCAAAGGATTTCGATGCAGAATGGCCTTTAATATGGACAAATCTCATGATACCCCGGGATTGCCATATATCTGCCATGCGGCTGTCGCAGCCTGGGGGAAAGGCAGGGTGCCCCCAGATAGGTGACAGAGGTGAAGGGTATGAAGAAAGATTATGGGTGGTGTGAAGTTTGTCCCAAAACCCTAGGGTGAATTTGATTGTGGGGATTGTATAAGCCGAGGCTGGTCTACACGACTTGGGGAGCCATAGAAGGGAGTCCAGGGGAATACCCTGAAATATAGAATTCTCAATATCAACCCATTTTTTTGAGCCTTCGGGGAGAATGCCAGGAGACTATGTGGGTAAATTGGCATGCGTTAAAGTAAGCTTGTAGATTAGGATAACCCAAACCACCCGAGGTTACATTCTTAGTCAGTATGGTGTGCCTTAGACGAGGTTTATGGTTAGCCCAAATAAATAAATTTGTGGCACATTTTTTGCAAGGAGGTCATTGTCACTCGAGACACTAGTACTGGGATAGTTTGGAACAGATATAGAATGCGAGGGAGGAAGTTCATTTTGAGGGCGTTGATACGTCCTATCAATGAAATATATAACCGATCCCATTTGTCCAGATCTTGCGTGAGTGTTTTAATTATAGGAACATAGTTAGCCTGATAGAGGTTAGAATAGGATTTGGTAATAGAAATTCCAAGATATTTGATAGCCGAGGGTCTCCAAAGAAAGGGAAAAACAGAGGTTAGTGTTTAATTAGTATGAGATGAAACATTAAATGCGAGGGCCTCTGATTTGGTATAATTTACTTTATAACCAGATAGGGAACCATATAAAAGTAGTTCAAATTTGCAAGTTAGGAAAAGATATCAAGGGGTTAGAGAGAGTCACAAGCACATCATCTGCAAACAAAGATATTTTATATGAATCGTGACCCACAGTAACAACCCCAATATCAGTATTGAGTCATATACGGGCTGCAAGAGGTTCAATACACATGGCGAAAAGTAGGGGTGAGAGAGGACAGCCAAGTGCCATTTCTCAAATTAAACCGGGGTGAGCTTAACCCATTAGTCATAACCATAGATTATGGGTTAGAATACAGGGCTGCAACAGCAGTGACAAACTGACCATGAAGGCCAAATGAGGATAATGTAGAAAACAAAAAGGGCCAGGAGATGCGATCAAATGCCTTCTCGGCATTAAGCGCCAAAGCAGTCGCAGGCGGTTGAGATAAATTTATATGGTTAATCAAGTTAACAATACGTCTAGTGTTGTCTGAGGCCTGCCGACCTGGGATAAATCCTACTTGATCAGGGTCTATCAGTGATGTCAACACAATGTTCAGGCGAGACCCTAAGACCTTAGCAAAAGCTTGAGATCGGTATTTATTAATGAGATGGGTCTATAATTTGAGCAATATGAGGGGTCTTTTCCGGGTTTCGGAATAACAATAATGCGGGAGGTCGTGGAATCAGTGTGAAAAGGGGTGCCCTGCATTATCTTATTAAACAAAAAGACCATATGTGGGATAAGTTGAGTAGCAAAAGTTTTATAATACACCATCGGATAGCCATCCGGGCCAGAGGTCTTAGATGGTTTTTGAGTTTTCAATGCCGCTTCGATTTCCTCGGCAGAGATATCAGCATTTAGAACAGAATTAACTGCATCATCCAACCGAGGAAGAGTGCAAGAGTCAAGATATTGTTGGGTCTTACAGGCATGGGCCGAGGGATCGGTCAGGGGGGTCCAAATTATACAGCGCCTTATAATAATCAGAAAAGCTACCATTAATTTTTTGGGGATCATAGGTAACGCTGCCTGAAGGTTCTTTAATAGTATGAATGGCTTGAATTGCCTTCTTGGCGCGTAACCTATTGGCTAGTAGGGTATGAGCCTTGCTGCTCTTGTCGTAAAACGATTGATTAGCCCATCGAAGTGAATGCTCAACCTTTTCAGCCAAAAGAGATTGTAGAGCATCACAGGCCGTAGAAAATGCGACTAGTATTTTCCTAGAATGTGTGCGTTTGTGTTCTCGATCTAATTGTGCAATGGATTCAGTTAATAAAGTAATACGATTTTCTTGGTCTCTATTTCGACGGGACGCATATTGAATAATGGAACCTCTGATAACTGCCTTATGAGCTTCCCATATAGTGGACATCCAACAGTCACCCTGCATATTGAGATCAAAATATTCCTGAAGTTTAGTTTTAATTAAGTCTTGAAACTGAGGGATCTTCAGCAGGGTTTCGTTAAGTCTCCAGGATGGTCTATCATTAGGAATATCAAATATGTCAAAGGACGCAACTAAAGCAGAATGGTCAGTCCAAGTAAGTGGGATAATTGAGGAAGAAAGAGCCATTTGGGAGAGAGGCGCACAACTCAAAAAACATATCTATGCGAGAATACACATCATGCGTTTGGAGTAAAAAGTGTAGTCTCTAGAGGTCGGATTAAGAAATCGCCAGAGATCAAACAGACCAGCCTCGGCCATGCCCCTGTGTAATACAGTAGAATATGGGGTTTGGCCATTGCGTAAGAGACCGGACTTATCCAGATATGTGAGGGCCATATTGAAATCCCCTCCAACAAGTGTTTTACCTCGTCTATACGAATAGAGGTCGTGGAAGAACTTACGAAAAAATTTGGTTTGAGCAGTATTAGGAGCGTAAATATTAGCCAGTGTAACCTCCTCGTATCCAATTTTACTGCTTACCATTATATAACGACCTTCATTGTTGCATTTACAGTCTAGGAATTGGAAAGGAATGGAACCTTTGACTAAGATAGTTACACCATTCCGTTTCATTGCGTTATTGGAGTACCAGGCCATGGGAAAGAGTTTAGATGTCAGTGAGGGATGGGAGGTTAATTTCAAATGTGTCTCTTGTAGAAAAATTACATCTCCCTTTCAAGTTTTAAGAGATCTGTGGAGGAGGGAGCGCTTCTGGGGGGTGTTAAGACCCTTAATATTAATGGACAAACACGTTAGTGGCATGGTGGAAGAGGGAAAGGGGATATCCCGTATAATACAAAAGTGCCCCGAACTCTGCTAAAATAGTAATGAAAAAAAAGAGAAGTGTATAAACCTATACACAAACACCAATATAGGGTATATAGATATAGATATCTACAAACACAGGTACATCTACGTACACGTGAACTGCAACAATTACTTAAAAGAAAGTAGGAGGAAATATAAGTAGACGAAGTATCCGAAAGGCAGGATACTCAACTACTAAGATTGAGCTCTACAATAAAAAGAGCTCACTGGTGGGATACAAATGCAATTAATTAGAATAGGGTACCAACCCAATAAAGTTGTATATAACTCTAATCCCTATAGACTGGGGGGAAGAAGTGGCAGGCGAGAGCGCTGACACCACCCCACCCAAAACTAAGTGTACATATAGGGAGTGGACCTTCGAGTATAAAATAAAACAATAATCCAAAGCAGAGGCATGACAGTTTAAGACATAAAGAATAGAATGAATAATATTCAGATAGTAAACAGTAGTAATAACAGCAATAAGAACAGATCTACGGTAAAGTCGCAGAGTTGACCGGTAGCTAGAGACAAACCATAGTGCTTCGGAGCAGGGTCTGATCATAAGGTCCGAGCTCACGGGCAGTGCATCCAGGCCACCGGTCAGGGCTGCGAGTTAAAAAATACCACAAAACAAAAAGTACATAGAGCCAGCAGATAAGAACAGCTTGGCAGTGTGGTATAGAAACAATTAGATATGAGATATTACCAGTAATAAATTCAACACAGCAAATGAAGAATAATAGAAATCAAAAATGAATTAATCTATGTGTCATTCAAACCCAAACTTGAACATGAGGAGCTTCACATCTGGGAAGAAGCATCAGGTCCAACTGGACTTGAACCGGAGGCGGGTGACAGTTGTAGTTTACGGAGCAGTCTGTGGCCATCCTCAGGAGAGCGGATGATATGAACTTTGCCATCAGCCTCCATAATAAGACGAAAGGGATATCCCTAACGATATTTGTAACCATTATCGCGTAGGGTGGAGGTGACAGAACGTAGGTCTCGTCGCTTAGCAATAGTTACTGGTGATAAGTCTTGGTAGATCTGAATCCGAGAGTCCTCAAATAAAATAGAAGGTGAGTTCCTGCTTGCCATGGTGACAATGTTTTTAATCTTGAAAGATAGAAACCGAGGAATAACATCGCAGGGAGGGTCAGAGTCCCTCAGCTTGGGTCTCAGAGCACAATGAGCTCTCTCAATCAAGATAGCAGGTTCCGATAGCGATGGGACCAAGTAAAGAAACAGACGTTTGAGGTAAGGTTTCAGTTCGGAGGCCGACACGGATTCTGGAACATTCCGAATGCGTTAATTATTCCGCCTCTCGCAAATTTCGCTATCCTCAAATTTATCTTTAAGGAATTCCAATTCGCCTGAAAGATAACTCATATCCTCTCCCACATGTTTTTGGAATTCCTGCTGTTTTTCCATCCGTGATTCCAATGATCCGGTGCGAGAATCCAGAGCCGCCAGGTCAGATTTCAGTTCACCAATCGCTGACTGGAGAGCGGTGGTTAAAGAATTTTTGAGGTCCAGTATCATATTCTGAAGAGATTGGATATCCTCTTTGGTTGAGGGAGGAGTTTTCGGATCCATCTTTGGGGTGGACAATACAGATGACGGAGATGAGATTTCAGCTGACTTTTCCTAACGCGAAAAGTGTTGTGAAATATCTTGTGGAGCTCCTGTTTTTTTTCCCCGGGTGTTCGCTCTGCTCATAATATCTGGTAAAATAGGAGTGCCAGCTTAGGTACAGATTACAATGAAGGTACACCAGATCGTTACGGTCTCATCAATTGTTTTGGGTAGGGGGGAAATCAGGCATCTGTCAATTCACATCATTTGCAGGACCCCGCTGTTAAAGCCAAGAAAAGGGTCCACAGGAGAGCGTCCAAGACACCATATAATGTGCTAAAAGTAAGGGAGATGTAGTATAAGAACCAACAGACAATAAGAAAAAGAAACCCCTGGTGCGCTTATATGCTGATAGCTGCCCTTGGAAACACACAGAACCTTTCACCGTGATTCTAAGAATAACATATATTGGAAAATTCGTAATTCCACGTGGCGCTACTTTACACCTCTAGGATAAATTATGCTTACACAAAAGCTTCACATCAAACAGGTATTTGCGAATGCAGTGAATGGATCAACACTGAAATAAAGAACAAACAGGCATAGTGCAATCCTGTTAAACAGAAGAAAGTTCCTTTTTTATTTACTGGTCCCACTCACATAGAGATATTTTAAAATCGCATGTAACTTTCCAAGAGGGCTCTGCAATCCATATTCTTAAAAAAAATTTCTTTTGTCGGTGAACCTCTTAAAAAGAATAATAGTGATAGTGCAACACCGTCTAGTACTCAGACAAATGAATTTAATAAAAATGCACTCACAAACATAACAATAAAAAGAACATATAGGCATGTGCTGGATAGATTTTCATGGAACTGAATGCTGCAAGATGGAGCTTCAATGTATTGTCACCAAAAGTCCCGGTAACCCCGGCGTCCACACTCGTCCCAGGTCACACCACCAGCTCCTAGGTCCTCGTCCAGCACAGTTCCCTGCTCAAGCGCTTTCGGATTGTATCCTTCCTCAGGAGCATAGGGAGCTACATACAAGAGTCCACCTTAAATAGTGATTTCCTAAGGGTTAAGCGCAATTGTACTGACCCAGAGGTCTGCTCAGTACAATCGAGAGAACTAACTGAACGTTTCCTTGAAAAAGGATATCCTAGCGAGTTATTAATAAAAGCCCAGGAGAAAGTTAAAGTTGTGAATAGAAATGATTTGTTATGGGGCAAAAAGAATATAAAACCCAAAACAGATAATGTTAAATGGCCTTTTATTTCTAATTTCAATTCACAACATAAGGAAATAGAATCTATCATAAAAAGACACTGGAAAGTTCTAACTAAGGATCCTATTTTGGGTGGTTCATTACCTTTGAGACCCAGTTTTATTTATAGAAGGTCCAAGTCATTAAAGGACCAATTAGTCCACAGCTCCATTGAAACCATTAAAAGAAGTAAGGGGTTTTATAGGTGTGGTCTTTGTGCCATGTGTAAATGTACTAAAGGGCCGAGTAAGATGAAAAATTTTACAGTAAATGGAATAACTTATCCTATTCGAGATTTCATTACTTGCAACTCAAGAAATGTAATATACGCACTTGAGTGCGACTGTGGCCTTATTTATGTTGGGAAGACGAGTCGGAATTTGAAAACGAGACTTTATGAACATGTTTATAATGTCAAAAAAGGTTTGGAGACCCATACAGTAGAGATGAGCGCCTGAAATTTTTCGGGTTTTGTGTTTTGGTTTTGGGTTCGGTTCCGCGGCCGTGTTTTGGGTTCGACCGCGTTTTGGCAAAACCTCACCAAATTTTTTTTGTCGGATTCGGGTGTGTTTTGGATTCGGGTGTTTTTTTAAAAAAACACTAAAAAACAGCTTAAATCATAGAATTTGGGGGTCATTTTGATCCCATATTATTATTAACCTCAAAAACCATAATTTCCACTCATTTTCAGTCTATTCTGAATACCTCACACCTCACAATATTATTTTTAGTCCTAAAATTTGCACCAAGGTCGCTGGATGACTAAGCTAAGCGACACTAGTGGCCGACACAAACACCTGGCCCATCTAGGAGTGGCACTGCAGTGTCACGCAGGATGTCCCTTCCAAAAAACCCTCCCCAATCAGCACATGACGCAAAGAAAAAAAGAGGCGCAATGAGGTAGCTGACTGTGTGAGTAAGATAAGCGACCCTAGTGGCCGACACAAACACTGGGCCCATTTAGGAGTGGCACTGCAGTGTCACGCAGGATGTCCCTTCCAAAAAACCCTCCCCAATCAGCACATGACGCAAAGAAAAAAAGAGGCGCAATGAGGTAGCTGACTGTGTGAGTAAGATTAGCGACCCTAGTGGCCGACACAAACACCGGGCCCATTTAGGAGTGGCACTGCAGTGTCACGCAGGATGTCCCTTCCAAAAAACCCTCCCCAATCAGCACATGACGCAAAGAAAAAAAGAGGCGCAATGAGGTAGCTGACTGTGTGAGTAAGATTAGCGACCCTAGTGGCCGACACAAACACCGGGCCCATTTAGGAGTGGCACTGCAGTGTCACGCAGGATGTCCCTTCCAAAAAACCCTCCCCAATCAGCACATGACGCAAAGAAAAAAAGAGGCGCAATGAGGTAGCTGACTGTGTGAGTAAGATTAGCGACCCTAGTGGCCGACACAAACACCGGGCCCATTTAGGAGTGTCACTGCAGTGTCACGCAGGATGTCCCTTCCAAAAAACCCTCCCCAATCAGCACATGACGCAAAGAAAAAAAGAGGCGCAATGAGGTAGCTGACTGTGTGAGTAAGATTAGCGACCCTAGTGGCCGACACAAACACCGGGCCCATTTAGGAGTGGCACTGCAGTGTCACGCAGGATGTCCCTTCCAAAAAACCCTCCCCAATCAGCACATGACGCAAAGAAAAAAAGAGGCGCAATGAGGTAGCTGACTGTGTGAGTAAGATTAGCGACCCTAGTGGCCGACACAAACACCGGGCCCATTTAGGAGTGGCTCTGCAGTGTCACGCAGGATGTCCCTTCCAAAAAACCCTCCCCAATCAGCACATGACGCAAAGAAAAAAAGAGGCGCAATGAGGTAGCTGACTGTGTGAGTAAGATTAGCGACCCTAGTGGCCGACACAAACACCGGGCCCATTTAGGAGTGGCACTGCAGTGTCACGCAGGATGTCCCTTCCAAAAAACCCTCCCCAAACAGCACATGACGCAAAGAAAAATAAAAGAAAAAAGAGGTGCAAGATGGAATTGTCCTTGGGCCCTCCCACCCACCCTTATGTTGTATAAACAAAACAGGACATGCACACTTTAACCAACCCATCATTTCAGTGACAGGGTCTGCCACACGACTGTGACTGATATGACGGGTTGGTTTGGACCCCCCCCAAAAAAGAAGCAATTAATCTCTCCTTGCACAAACTGGCTCTACAGAGGCAAGATGTCCACCTCATCATCACCCTCCGATATATCACCGTGTACATCCCCCTCCTCACAGATTATCAATTCGTCCCCACTGGAATCCACCATCTCAGCTCCCTGTGTACTTTGTGGAGGCAATTGCTGCTGGTCAATGTCTCCGCGGAGGAATTGATTATAATTCATTTTAATGAACATCATCTTCTCCACATTTTCTGGATGTAACCTCGTACGCCGATTGCTGACAAGGTGAGCGGCGGCACTAAACACTCTTTCGGAGTACACACTTGTGGGAGGGCAACTTAGGTAGAATAAAGCCAGTTTGTGCAATGGCCTCCAAATTGCCTCTTTTTCCTGCCAGTATAAGTATGGACTGTGTGACGTGCCTACTTGGATGCGGTCACTCATATAATCCTCCACCATTCTTTCAATGGTGAGAGAATCATATGCAGTGACAGTAGACGACATGTCCGTAATCGTTGTCAGGTCCTTCAGTCCGGACCAGATGTCAGCATCAGCAGTCGCTCCAGACTGCCCTGCATCACCGCCAGCGGGTGCGCTCGGAATTCTGAGCCTTTTCCTCGCACCCCCAGTTGCGGGAGAATGTGAAGGAGGAGATGTTGACAGGTCGCGTTCCGCTTGACTTGACAATTTTCTCACCAGCAGGTCTTTCAACCCCAGCAGACTTGTGTCTGCTGGAAAGAGAGATCCAAGGTAGGCTTTAAATCTAGGATCGAGCACGGTGGCCAAAATGTAGTGCTCTGATTTCAACAGATTGACCACCCGTGAATCCTTGTTAAGCGAATTAAGGGCTCCATCCACAAGTCCCACATGCCTAGCGGAATCGCTCCGTATTAGCTCCTCCTTCAATGTCTCCAGCTTCTTCTGCAAAAGCCTGATGAGGGGAATGACCTGACTCAGGCTGGCAGTGTCTGAACTGACTTCACGTGTGGCAAGTTCAAAGGGCATCAGAACCTTGCACAACGTTGAAATCATTCTCCACTGCGCTTGAGACAGGTGCATTCCACCTCCTATATCGTGCTCAATTGTATAGGCTTGAATGGCCTTTTGCTGCTCCTCCAACCTCTGAAGCATATAGAGGGTTGAATTCCACCTCGTTACCACTTCTTGCTTCAGATGATGGCAGGGCAGGTTCAGTAGTTTTTGGTGGTGCTCCAGTCTTCTGTACGTGGTGCCTGTACGCCGAAAGTGTCCCGCAATTTTTCTGGCCACCGACAGCATCTCTTGCACGCCCCTGTCGTTTTTTAAATAATTCTGCACCACCAAATTCAAGGTATGTGCAAAACATGGGACGTGCTGGAATTTGCCCATATTTAATGCACACACAATATTGCTGGCGTTGTCCGATGCCACAAATCCACAGGAGAGTCCAATTGGGGTAAGCCATTCCGCGATGATCTTCCTCAGTTGCCGTAAGAGGTTTTCAGCTGTGTGCGTATTCTGGAAACCGGTGATACAAAGCGTAGCCTGCCTAGGAAAGAGTTGGCGTTTGCGAGATGCTGCTACTGGTGCCGCCGCTGCTGTTCTTGCGGCGGGAGTCCATACATCTACCCAGTGGGCTGTCACAGTCATATAGTCCTGACCCTGCCCTGCTCCACTTGTCCACATGTCCGTGGTTAAGTGGACATTGGGTACAACTGCATTTTTTAGGACACTGGTGAGTCTTTTTCTGAGGTCCGTGTACATTCTCGGTATCGCCTGCCTAGAGAAGTGGAACCTAGATGGTATTTGGTAACGGGGGCACACTGCCTCAATAAATTGTCTAGTTCCCTGTGAACTAACGGCGGATACCGGACGCACGTCTAACACCAACATAGTTGTCAAGGCCTCAGTTATCCGCTTTGCAGCAGGATGACTGCTGTGATATTTCATCTTCCTCGCAAAGGACTGTTGAACAGTCAATTGCTTACTGGAAGTAGTACAAGTGGGCTTACGACTTCCCCTCTGGGATGACCATCGACTCCCAGCAGCAACAACAGCAGCGCCAGCAGCAGTAGGCGTTACACGCAAGGATGCATCGGAGGAATCCCAGGCAGGAGAGGACTCGTCAGAATTGCCAGTGACATTGCCTGCAGGACTATTGGCATTCCTGGGGAAGGAGGAAATTGACACTGAGGGAGTTGGTGGGGTGGTTTGCGTGAGCTTGGTTACAAGAGGAAGGGATTTACTGGTCAGTGGACTGCTTCCGCTGTCACCCAAAGTTTTTGAACTTGTCACTGACTTATTATGAATGCGCTGCAGGTGACGTATAAGGGAGGATGTTCCGAGGTGGTTAACGTCCTTACCCCTACTTATTACAGCTTGACAAAGGGAACACACGGCTTGACACCTGTTGTCCGCATTTCTGTTGAAATAGTTCCACACCGAAGAGCTGATTTTTTTGGTATTTTCACCAGGCATGTCAACGGCCATATTCCTCCCACGGACAACAGGTGTCTCCCCGGGTGCCTGACTTAAACAAACCACCTCACCATCATAATCCTCCTGGTCAATTTCCTCCCCAGCGCCAGCAACACCCATATCCTCCTCATCCTGGTGTACTTCAACACTGACATCTTCAATCTGACTATCAGGAACTGGACTGCGGGTGCTCCTTCCAGCACTTGCAGGGGGCGTGCAAATGGTGGAAGGCGCATGCTCTTCACGTCCAGTGTTGGGAAGGTCAGGCATCGCAACCGACACAATTGGACTCTCCTTGTGGATTTGGGATTTCGAAGAACGCACAGTTCTTTGCGGTGCTACTGCTTTTGCCAGCTTGAGTCTTTTCATTTTTCTAGCGAGAGGCTGAGTGCCTCCATCCTCATGTGAAGCTGAACCACTAGCCATGAACATAGGCCAGGGCCTCAGCCGTTCCTTGCCACTCCGTTTGGTAAATGGCATATTGGCAAGTTTACGCTTCTCCTCCGACAATTTTATTTTAGGTTTTGGAGTCCTTTTTTTACTGATATTTGGTGTTTTGGATTTGACATGCTCTGTACTATGACATTGGGCATCGGCCTTGGCAGACGACGTTGCTGGCATTTCATCGTCTCGGCCATGACTAGTGGCAGCAGCTTCAGCACGAGGTGGAAGTGGATCTTGATCTTTCCCTAATTTTGGAACCTCAACATTTTTGTTCTCCATATTTTAATAGGCACAACTAAAAGGCACCTCAGGTAAACAATGGAGATGGATGGATACTAGTATACAATTATGGACGGACTGCCGAGTGCCGACACAGAGGTAGCTACAGCCGTGAACTACCGTACTGTGTCTGCTGCTAATATAGACTGGTTGATAAAGAGATGTCGTAGTATGTATGTATGAAGAAGAAAGAAAAAAAAACCACGGTTAGGTGGTATACAATTATGGACGGACTGCCGAGTGCCGACACAGAGGTAGCCACAGCCGTGAACTACCGTACTGTACTGTGTCTGCTGCTAATATAGACTGGTTGATAAAGAGATGTCGTAGTATGTATGTATGAAGAAGAAAGAAAAAAAAAACACGGGTAGGTGGTATACAATTATGGACGGACTGCCGAGTGCCGACACAGAGGTAGCCACAGCCGTGAACTACCGTACTGTACTGTGTCTGCTGCTAATATAGACTGGTTGATAAAGAGATGTAGTAGTATGTATGTATAAAGAAGAAAGAAAAAAAAACCACGGGTAGGTGGTATACAATTATGGACGGACTGCCGAGTGCCGACACAGAGGTAGCCACAGCCGTGAACTACCGTACTGTACTGTGTCTGCTGCTAATATAGACTGGTTGATAAAGAGATGTCGTAGTATGTATGTATGAAGAAGAAAGAAAAAAAACCACGGTTAGGTGGTATACAATTATGGACGGACTGCCGAGTGCCGACACAGAGGTAGCCACAGCCGTGAACTACCGTACTGTACTGTGTCTGCTGCTAATATAGACTGGTTGATAAAGAGATGTCGTAGTATGTATGTATAAAGAAGAAAGAAAAAAAAACCACGGTTAGGTGGTATACAATTATGGACGGACTGCCGAGTGCCGACACAGAGGTAGCCACAGCCGTGAACTACCGTACTGTACTGTGTCTGCTGCTAATATAGACTGGTTGATAAAGAGATGTCGTAGTATGTATGTATAAAGAAGAAAGAAAAAAAAACCACGGTTAGGTGGTATACAATTATGGACGGACTGCCGAGTGCCGACACAGAGGTAGCCACAGCCGTGAACTACCGTACTGTACTGTGTCTGCTGCTAATATAGACTGGTTGATAAAGAGATGTAGTAGTATGTATGTATAAAGAAGAAAGAAAAAAAAACCACGGGTAGGTGGTATACAATTATGGATGGACTGCCGAGTGCCGACACAGAGGTAGCTACAGCCGTGAACTACCGTACTGTGTCTGCTGCGACTGGATGATAAATAATGATATAAAAAATATATATATATCACTACTGCAGCCGGACAGGTATATATATTATATAATGACGGACCTGCTGGACACTGTCTGTCAGCAGAATGAGTTTTTTATAGAATAAAAAAAAAAACACCACACAAGTGAAGTCACACGACGAGTGTTTAACTTTTTCAGGCAATCACAATATAGTATACTACTAACTATACTGGTGGTCAGTGTGGTCAGGTCACTGGTCAGTCACACTGGCAGTGGCACTCCTGAAGCAAAAGTGTGCACTGTTTAATTTTAATATAATATGTACTCCTGGCTCCTGCTATAACCTATAACTGGCACTGCAGTGCTCCCCAGTCTCCCCCACAATTATAAGCTGTGTGAGCTGAGCACAGTCAGATATATAATATATACATAGATGATGCAGCACACTGGGCTGAGCAGTGCACACAGATATGGTATGTGACTGTCTTGTACTCCTGGCTCCTGCTATAACCTATAACTGGCACTGCAGTGCTCCCCAGTCTCCCCCACAATTATAAGCTGTGTGAGCTAAGCACAGTCAGATATATAATATATACATAGATGATGCAGGCATGCAGCACACTGGGCTGAGCAGTGCACACAGATATGGTATGTGACTGAGTCACTGTGTGTACCATTTTTTTCAGGCAGAGAACGGATATATTAAATAAAACAACTGCACTGCTGGTGGTCACTGTGGTCAGTCACTAAACTCTGCACTCTCTTCTACAGTATCAGCCTCAGGTCAATCTCTCTCTCTCTCTCCTAATCTAAATGGAGAGGACGCCAGCCACGTCCTCTCCCTATCAATCTCAATGCACGTGTGAAAATGGCGGCGACGCGCGGCTCCTTATATAGAATCCGAGTCTCGCGAGAATCCGACAGCGTCATGATGACGTTCGGGCGCGCTCGGGTTAACCGAGCAAGGCGGGAAGATCCGAGTCGCTCGGACCCGTGAAAAAAAACATGAAGTTCGTGCGGGTTCGGATTCAGAGAAACCGAACCCGCTCATCTCTACCATACAGTCCCCAAACACTTTAAACAGAAACACTCATCTAACCCAAATCATTTTAAAACTTTTTGGGGAATACAGACCGTTAACCCTACACCTCATAATAAAGAGATTGAGGTGGTGCTTTCAAAATCAGAAATGGAATGGATCTATAAGTTGAAAACCCTAGTTCCCCGTGGGCTCAACAGTGATTTTGAGCTCAAGTGGTTTCTTTAGAGATCTGTTGTTTAGTAACCCTTTTTATCATACATAAGTTCTATCAATTTCCCAATTCCATTATTTGTGGTCTCCGTTTTAGATTGTCAAATAAATTATCATGTATTTTATTTCTTTGTTGTAAGTTTTAACTTTGAAAGATGCATTTTATTATAAACCTATTTATTTATCTAGTTATTGTATCCATTTTTTGTTTTGGTTTTTGTCTATATAACACTGGACCTGGCTATGGAAAACATGCGGTGGAACGCAAATGAATGCGATATGGAACGCATATTTATCAACATCCGGTAACGTCACTTCTGGTGGACGTAAATTCCGGGAAAATTTATGTGGAACGCAGCTAGGAGGATGGAGAACGTTCCCCAACTTCCGGAAACGTCATTTCCAATGACGTAACCTCCGGAAAATCATTATGGTACGAGCAGGTGTACCTAATGAAGTAATTTAATCACTATTTAAGGTTGACTCTTGTATGTAGCTCCCTATGCTCCTGAGGAAGGATACAATCAGAAAGCGCTTGAGCAGGGAACTGTGCTGGACGAGGACCTAGGAGCTGGTGATGTGACCTGGGACGAGTGTGGACGCCGGGGTTACCGGGACTTTTGGTGACTATACATTGAAGCTCCATCTTGCAGCATTCAGTTCCATGAAAATCTATCCAGCACATGCCTATATGTTCTTTTTATTGTTATGTTTGTGAGTGCATTTTTATTAAATTCATTTGTCTGAGTACTAGACGGTGTTGCACTATCACTATTATTCTTTTTAAGAGGTTCACCGACAAAAGAAAAAAAAATCAAGAATATGGATTGCAGAGCCCTCTTGGAAAGTTACATGCGATTTTAAAACATCTCTATGTGAGTGGGACCAGTAAATAAAAATGGAACTTTCTTCTGTTTAACAGGATTGCACTATGCCTGTTTGTTCTTTATTTCAGTGTTGATCCATTCACTGCATTCGCAAATACCTGTTTGATGTGACGCTTTTGTGTAAGCATAATTTATCCTAGAGGTGTAAAGTAGCGCCACGTATAAGAACCAACAGCAGGGGGTCCTAATAATCAGTGCAGTGAGTGAGGACTAGACGAAGATCATAAGATTCTGGGAAACAGTGAGAAACATATGATGCAGGGGTAAAGCAGGAGATGCTGGTGTTCAAAGTGGGCTGTATTCATGAGATCTAGGCTACACAGTTGTCCTCTAAGCTCCAGTCTCCCAACAGTGTGCACTATATGAATTTGTCTCAAATGTCCCCTTCACAGTGATTATAAACAGCTGGTTGTGCAGATCTATAACTCTGAGCCACTAGCAAACTTATATCAGGACCCTGCCATCCGCTGAACACTGCAGAGGCAGCACAGTGTGTGTGAGCTCTCTCTGCCTCCTCAAAAATGTCCACCGTCAGGGAGCTCCAGCGGCTCTCACCTCCTCCTGCCGCTGTCTGTGAACCGGCACTCCAGGGGCCCGACGTCCACCCCATTGTCCCAAGCAAGATACTGCCGGTGAGGGGAGTGCAGCAAACAGGGGCCACCCGTGTGAGCGCGGCGCCGGACTCCCCTCTCCGCCACCTCCAAGATGGCTGCCATCACCAGATCCCCGCGGCCCGTCACGGCCCGCTATTCCAGGGGTCAAGCTCACCGCCGCAGCTCCCGGTAAGGCTCCACAGGGGGGAGGCATGTAGGAAATACAGGCCGCTGGTAGATACGCGGCCCCCGGACCTCACAGGAGTCCAGCTGGAAGTCCCAGAAATTGAGGTCCCGGCTTCACCATGGGTGGGAGGCCGCAACCTCCAAGGCTAGGTTTATCCTATATGCCGTTCCGCAGCTCATCGCCAGCAGATAGAGCATGAAGGGCAGCTGAAGAGTGTTCCGGGGTTAAATTAGGCAGGGTAGTCTGGCACAAACGGGGTTATTGGGACACGTCCTTTCAGGCAGACTGCAATCCACACCCCTAGAATGTTTTTTGATAGCTCCACCCCCAGACCCATAGTTCCTGAACCTATTTTTCCAGAAAAATAGTACTGCATCTTCTTATTTAAACATATATTTTGTTTTTGTAGGTGCGGTTATATTTTTAGATGATGTCGAGAATAAAACTGCAATTGGCGTAACTGATTACTACTTCCACATTGTAATCCTAAGTGATCTTTTCCAATATAGTGTCATTCATATAACACTATGCTCTCTATTGCCCCTTATGGATTGCCGAAAAAAAAATCTGCTCCATAGGGGCTGATCTGGGGTTGGGAGCAAATATAGGCACACCAACAGCCAACAGCCGAGGTTTTTAAGGATAGTTCTACTTGAGCACAGATGACTTAAGTAGTAGTGTGCCTAGAAGAACGAGTTTGGGAACACTGGTGTAGAGAAATAGAGTTGGGAGGGGTGTTCATCAAAACTGCAGTGCAAAAATAAAGCTGTCTAGTATTTGCGGGCTAAAAGCAGATAAAATCAGTGTAGGTTTGTACAGATGCAAAGTTGCCTCTTTTTTCATTTTGCTCCCAACTCCACATAGGGGGTAATTCTGAGTTGATCGCAGAAGGAACTTTGTTAGTAGTTGGACAAAACCATGTGCACAGCAGGGGAGGCAGATATAACATGTGCAGAGAGAGATAGATTTGGGTGTGGTGAGTTCAATCTGAAATCTAAATTGCAGTGTAAAAATAAAGCAGCCAGGATTTACCCTGCACAGAAACAAAATAACCCACCCAAATCTAACTCTTTCTGCACATGTTATATCTGCCTCCCCTGCAGTGCACATGGTTTTACCCAACTGCTAAAATATTTCCTGCTGCGATCAACTTGGAATTACCCCCATAGCATGCAGCTTAAAGGCAATCACCAACCAGTTGACCCATCCAATTTAGCAAAATCTCATTTAAGGTTCATGGACAATGGGCCGAATTCAGGTTGGATCGCAAAACGTAATCCAGCCGCAAAAATTGCTAAAAATATGCGGGCGCATACATAGCGCCCGTCCTGCGTTTGCGCCTGTATTTTCTGCCAGGGACAGCAGAAAATACGATCACCTCTGCCTGTCAATCAAGCAGAGGCAGCCACCACGATCAGAGACATGGCGGCGGGCCTCTTGCGGGCTCAGCAGGAGGCAACCTAAATTTCTGCTATCAAGCAGAAATGGCGATGCAATCGCCATTTCTGCTTGATGGGGGGGGGGAGGGAGAGGCTGCGGTCAGCATGCTGGACGGCTTTGCCATGCGATGGGCGGCCCCCAGCATGCAAACAAAAGGATTTCAAATTCTGCTAATTAGCAGAATTTGCAATCCTTACTGAATTAGGCCCTATGTACTATAATACAAAATCACCAAAAACCAATGTGCTTCTAAAGGGGGTTACACACGGGAGGTTTCTCCCGGAGATGTGTGCCGAGCGATCTATCACAGACCGCTCGGCACACATCTCTCCCTCCTCCCCCCCGCTCAGCACAGCGCGATGTGTGCTGAGCGAGAGGAGTGATGGGGGGGCGCTCATTTCACCCAGCAGTGAAATGAGCGATCTACTAGATTTGGCATGCATGCCAAATCTGGAGCCGGCGATAGCGACGCACGGGGCCGTGCATCTCTGTCGCCGGCACCCCTACACTTGGAGAGATGTGTTCTTAATTTCTAAGCAATCTAGTCAGATTGCTTAGAAATTAAGTGAACTTCGCTCCGTGTGTACCCCCCTCAGTAGATCATTTTAGACAGAATTTAAGATTTTTCTTGTGGATTACTATTCCCTCTAGATGGCAAAAAGTAGGAATGCACCATGATAAGGATTGGTTAGATGAGGACCCAGGTGCTAGTGCTGCCCAACTCTCCCTAGTGCGGTGCAGGTACAGTGTAGTACTGAAGAAAAATTACTAAGGAGCCAAAACTGAATTTTCTGTATTTAGATGAGTTAGCACTGCAGGGGCGGACGTTATTACCAGACGCCCAGAGGCAAAAAAGTTTATATTGCCCCCCTCGGCCCAGTCCAGGTATACACTCACAGCCACATATACATGCATACACGCACTCACATATATAGAAATACACACCCAACCACATATACACACAGCATATACACACACACATTATACCACTTATACACACATAGCCACATATATACACACACATAGCCACATATCTACATACTCACAGCCACATACACATCTATACAAATACACACACACACACACACACACACACACACACACACACACACAGTCACATTGACACACACACACTGTCCCCACCCTGACACTTTCCTCCATCAGTTACCTCTTCTCACCTGCCTCAGTGTCAGCATGCAGGAGCTGGGCAGCGGCGTTGTGGTGCAGGAGCCGGAGCCAGGCAGCTGCACTGTGGGGCGGGAGCCGGTCAGCCGTGATGTCATCAGGCTGAAGCCGGAGCTGGGTAGCTGCGCTATCAGGGGGGCGGGAGCTGACGAGACGCGGTATCATCATCCGGGAGCTGGGCAGCCACATTTCTCAGCCGGGTGTCATTCGGGAGACAGGGGCCGCAGCCGGACAGCCGCACTGTCGGAGGCAATGGAGAAGGTGCCCCTTCATTGCTGGAGCCCGGCGGCATCTGACTCCATTGCCTCCCAGACTTCCGCCACTGTGAGTTAGTCATTCCTCTGGGAACGAGTGACATCACTAAGACAAATATAATGTATCTGCACTCCGGACTATAACAGTTTTATTTACAGCAGAAGTCAGGTGTGTGAAGCATCGTACTTGTCTTGTATGTGTGGAGTTGGAATTCTTCTTTCAGCACATGGCTCACCACGAGTAAAGAGTTAGGGGGAAATTCAATTAGCCTCTGTAATTCAAGCTCAGACTAATCGATTACCCAAGGGCTGTTCAGTAAGGTCCAACTGCAGTAACAGGGATTTCTGTTTGGGTCTGAGCAGACCCAAAAAGAATACCCCCAGTAAATATCATGTTACTGTGTGCTGCGCACCTGTTTACATGTGGGTCCAGGATCTTATCCCAGATTCAGTGGCAAACACAGGATTTCTAGAGGGGGGTTTCCAAATAAAGTCCACAGTCTCCCAATCTGCGGAACATTGCAGCAAGAACGGGAGTCTGGAGGAGCGCCAGAAGAACCTAGTAATAACGACTCTAGATATTGGTCTATTTGTACATTGGATACTGTATGGAATACAGTATTAATATTTAATACTATAGATGGACTACAGTATAGGCTGTATCAAATATTTAAATAATATAAATAAGATAAGTGGTCAGGAAAAGTTAAACATCCTATAATAAATAAATAAATAAATACATAACAAACATAATAGAACCAGTACTGCACTTTCTAAGCACACATTCTCCCACCTCATAGTAAGGCTCCTGTCTTTTCTTCCTGGTAGCTACTCTTTGGTCCAGTGCACTGACTGAGGACCCAGATCCACCTAACACAGAAAAACTTGGTAGAAGAAGCTGCTACCACTGGGCATGTGCTGCAGCTCTGCTCTGTCCCTTAAACTGCATGTTGTGGCAGCAGTCCTAGTAATTGTATTATATACCATTGCTATTGTTGTCATAATTTGAGCCACTTGCCAAGAGGAAAGGAGTTTCCAGGCAACCGGAAACCCCCCCTGTGTTTGCCTATGATATGTGTTGACGCCCAATAACAGGGTAATTTATCGAGAAAAAAGGGCTGTTACTGCATAGCCCCTGGGCCTTAAAGCCTGGGTCCCGCTGAGCCCACTGAGACCCGCTGAGACCACCTGTTTCCCAAAGGCAAACTTACCCTGCTCCGCCATGCAGTCCTGTGATTTTTTTTATTGAGTTTAGAGCATGGCAAAGCTTTGCATTTGCTCTGGGCTCCCAGCTTCAAAGAAGCCCTGATGCAATTCTAAGGACATCATACAATTTGGGTTACTTTGGGCATTATCAAGCTTATTTCTCAAAGTCAAACAGCTGGTTATCATGGGTGTTTTCTATGGCAATTGGGCTTTTATTGCATCACCCTTAGTGGTAACCGGTAGATGCTTATAACCCCGCCTATGACAGATTTTGCTGGCTGATGCAGCTAAAGTCAGAAACCTAATTAACAAGTACAATATTATTAATATTGAATAAATCTGTTTTATACTGTAACTAATTTTAAGTCACATATTCCCATTGATGGAACTGAAATCCCTAATCAGGGTTTCATTGCAGTTTTACTACCTCAGCAATATTTCGTATTATTATTAAATGCGGGTGACAAGAGGTCGTTTTTTTTGTTTTGTTTTATTTTTGCCGCAATAAGTGAGAGGAAACAAAAATCACACTTGTTGCCTCAATTTCATATATTTTCATAAATAGGTCTCTATATTTCTTTTTTGAGAATTTACTCACTTTCAAATCCCGTCTGCTTGGGGCCCCTGCTTGTGATTTGCAATGGGCTCCTAAGTTCATACCCTAGACCTGCAGACAAATAACACTTCTTGCTCTAACCTAGGCAGGGCCATACATTATCTAGCATAACATGTGTCTGCTGAGATAAACACATTCTCATTAGTGTCTGTATGGCAACAATATACTCACAGTTCATGATTGATACTTACATTGATTAAAATTGCCATTACAAATAGTCTCAACTAATCAATACAGCCTCCCAATTAATCACTGCTTCTTAAAATTCTAATTTTATTCATCAATTTGTATAACTTACAACTTTACTTTTAAAGAATAAAAAAAGTTTAAAAAAAATTCTATATAAAGAATAAATGGGAATGCGGAAATAATTAAAGGTATTCTTGTGCAACTTATTTCGAATCACTTATTTCTAATAGTAACATTCGTCACAGACCCACAAACTTAAATGTAACACAACACAGCTGCTAATGAATAGATTTGTAGACCTATATTCATCTCTCACAATAAAGGAATAATTGAAATGTTATTAGAGGTTATTAGCAAAGTGTAAATATACAGAAAGTCTTAGCAACCACTCATACACTGAGTGGGGAATTGAAATAGCAACAGGACTTACCGCAGGTTATTAGCCCTCTGTTTAAGTGCCCAGAGCTATTCAATTAAATCTTGCAGTAAGGCCACGGTAAGCCCTGAGGGTGCACTTAATGCAGATTTCTAGCCCCCTCCACCCTTAGGAGGACATTCAGTTAAGTGTGAGTTGCCATGCACCTCGTATCACTACAGCTGGAGTGCCAACTTTATTTCTGGCAACAAATTAGTGAATTTCAGTCTTTCTGCGGGTAGAGAAGGGCTTTGCGCCGACCCACAACATGGGGAATGTTACCCTAAATAAGCTTTACTACCAGCCATCTCACTAATGTAATTCCATCTCACAAGTGATCTATTGTTTCCAACTAAATGCAGAATTAGGCGATCTTGTGCTCTTATTCCGTGCTTAGTAAGGAACACCACAAATTCAGGCACCTGAATCCCTACCCCCTGTGCAAATTGGCACATTTTAGGCAATTGCATCATTGTAAATCAGTCTCAGTGCAAGATATGCTTCATAGATAGCAACAAACATGGCAGCCACTGCAGCTGTTGTTACATGTAAATATACGGAGATACAAGGTGCAAAAATTCTCATGCTCATATATTATTTTTTATATTTATTAGAGACTCGGCTCCCTTACTCTTTTTCATGCCAGGGTCGGATCAATGCACATGGCAGCGTTTCAACTGACTGAAATGATAAATCACAATTGCAGAGCCAGCTATCGTGTCATTTAAGTTGCATGATGTAATGCATATATGACGAGAGCCAGGAGTTCCACAATCATGACGTGTCGGCCTAGGAAATGGCCATGTGTGTGCATGGATTCAAACGTGGTGGGAAAAATTGACTCATCAGACTGTCTACCTCTTTACAAAACTTCAAACGGACTCTCAAGACCCTCTTCTTCATCAAACCCAGTGATTTCTCATCCTAACCCTCTGTTCCACGTTCAATGCCTACCCCATCTGTGTCACTTTGTCTGTTTGCCACTCCCCTTCGAATGTAAGCTCTCACGAGCAGGGCCCTCTCCCCTAATTTGCTTTTCCTTCTCTTATGGCGTGTACACTAGAGATGAGCGGGTTCGGTTCCTCGGAATCCGAACCCGCCCGAACTTCAGGTTTTTTTACACGGGTCCGAGCGACTCGGATCTTCCCGCCTTGCTCGGTTAACCCGAGCGCGCCCGAACGTCATCATCACGCTGTCGGATTCTCGCGAGGCTCGGATTCTATCGCGAGACTCGGATTCTATATAAGGAGCCGCGCGTCGCCGCCATTTTCACACGTGCTTTGAGATTGATAGGGAGAGGACGTGGCTGGCGTCCTCTCCGTTTAGAAATAGATAGGAGAGTGAGAGTGAGACACTTCATTTACTGGAGCTTAGGAGGAGTACTCAGAGAGTGCAGAATTTTGCTGATAGTAGTTAGTTAGTTATACTAGTGACTGACCAGTGAGACCACCAGTGCAGTTTTATTATTATTTAATATAATCCGTTCTCTGCCTGAAAAAAACGATACACAGTGACTCAGTCACATACCATATCTGTGCTCAGCCCAGTGTGCTGCATCATCTATGTATAATATCTGACTGTGCTCACACAGCTTAATTGTGGGGGAGACTGGGGAGCAGTTATAGGTTATAGCAGGAGCCTGGAGTACATATTAAACAGTGCACACTTTTGCTGCCAGAGTGCCACTGCCAGTGTGACTGACCAGTGACCTGACCACACTGACCACCAGTATATTGTGATTGTCTGCCTGAAAAAGTTAAACACTCGTCGTGTGACTTGTGTGGTGTTTTTTTATTCTATAAAAAACTCATTCTGCTGACAGACAGTGTCCAGCAGGTCCGTCATTATATAATATATACCTGTCCGGCTGCAGTAGTGATATATATATATTTTTTATATCATTATTTATCATCCAGTCTATACTAGCAGCAGACACAGTACGGTAGTTCACGGCTGTAGCTACCTCTGTGTCGGCACTCGGCAGTCCATCCATAATTGTATACCACCTACCCGTGGTTTTTTTTTTCTTTCTTCTTTATACATACTACATCTCATTATCATCCAGTCTATATTAGCAGCAGACACAGTAGAGTACGGTAGTCCACGGCTGTAGCTATCTCTGTGTCGGCACTCGGCAGTCCATCCATAATTGTATACCACCTACCCGTGGTTTTTTTTTTCTTTCTTCTTTATACATACTACATCTCATTATCAACCAGTCTATATTAGCAGCAGACACAGTACGGTAGTCCACGGCTGTAGCTACCTCTGTGTCGGCACTCGGCAGTCCATCCATAATTGTATACCACCTACCCGTGGTTTTTTTTTCTTTCTTCTTTATACATACTACATCTCATTATCAACCAGTCTATATTAGCAGCAGACACAGTACGGTAGTCCACGGCTGTAGCTACCTCTGTGTCGGCACTCAGCAGTCCATCCATAATTGTATACCACCTACCCGTGGTTTTTTTTTTCTTTCTTCTTTATACATACTACATCTCATTATCAACCAGTCTATATTAGCAGCAGACACAGTACGGTAGTTCACGGCTGTAGCTACCTCTGTGTCGGCACTCGGCAGTCCATCCATAATTGTATACCACCTACCCGTGGTTTTTTTTTTCTTTCTTCTTTATACATACTACATCTCATTATCAACCAGTCTATATTAGCAGCAGACACAGTACAGTACGGTAGTTCACGGCTGTAGCTACCTCTGTGTCGGCACTCGGCAGTCCATCCATAATTGTATACCACCTACCCGTGGTTTTTTTTTCTTTCTTCTTTATACATACTACATCTCATTATCATCCAGTCTATATTAGCAGCAGACACAGTACAGTACGGTAATCCACGGCTGTAGCTATCTCTGTGTCGGCACTCGGCAGTCCATCCATAATTGTATACCACCTACCCGTGGTTTTTTTTTTCTTTCTTCTTTATACATACTACATCTCATTATCAACCAGTCTATATTAGCAGCAGACACAGTACAGTACGGTAGTCCACTGCTGTAGCTACCTCTGTGTCGGCACTCGGCAGTCCATCCATAATTGTATACCACCTACCCATGGTTTTTTTTTCTTTCTTCTTTATACATACTACATCTCATTATCAACCAGTCTATATTAGCAGCAGACACAGTACAGTACGGTAGTCCACGGCTGTAGCTACCTCTGTGTCGGCACTCGGCAGTCCATCCATAATTGTATACCACCTACCCGTGGTTTTTTTTTCTTTCTTCTTTATACATACTACATCTCATTATCATCCAGTCTATATTAGCAGCAGACACAGTACAGTACGGTAGTCCACGGCTGTAGCTATCTCTGTGTCGGCACTCGGCAGTCCATCCATAATTGTATACCACCTACCCGTGGTTTTTTTTTTCTTTCTTCTTTATACATACTACATCTCATTATCATCCAGTCTATATTAGCAGCAGACACAGTACAGTACGGTAGTCCACGGCTGTAGCTATCTCTGTGTCGGCACTCGGCAGTCCATCCATAATTGTATACCACCTACCCGTGGTTTTTTTTTCTTTCTTCTTTATACATACTACATCTCATTATCAACCAGTCTATATTAGCAGCAGACACAGTACAGTACGGTAGTCCACGGCTGTAGCTACCTCTGTGTCGGCACTCGGCAGTCCATCCATAATTGTATACCACCTACCCGTGGTTTTTTTTTTCTTTCTTCTTTATACATACTACATCTCATTATCAACCAGTCTATATTAGCAGCTGACACAGTACGGTAGTTCACGGCTGTAGCTACCTCTGTGTCGGCACTCGGCAGTCCATCCATAATTGTATACTAGTATCCATCCATCTCCATTGTTTACCTGAGGTGCCTTTTAGTTGTGCCTATTAAAATATGGAGAACAAAAATGTTGAGGTTCCAAAATTAGGGAAAGATCAAGATCCACTTCCACCTCGTGCTGAAGCTGCTGCCACTAGTCATGGCCGAGACAATGAAATGCCAGCAACGTCGTCTGCCAAGGCCGATGCCCAATGTCATAGTACAGAGCATGTCAAATATGTCAAAACACCAAATATCAGTAAAAAAAGGACTCCAAAACCTAAAATAAAATTGTCGGAGGAGAAGCGTAAACTTGCCAATATGCCATTTACCACACGGAGTGGCAAGGAACGGCTGAGGCCCTGGCCTATGTTCATGGCTAGTGGTTCAGCTTCACATGAGGATGGAAGCACTCAGCCTCTCGCTAGAAAACTGAAAAGACTCAAGCTGGCAAAAGCACCGCAAAGAACTGTGCGTTCTTCGAAATCCCAAATCCACAAGGAGAGTCCAATTGTGTCGGTTGCGATGCCTGACCTTCCCAACACTGGACGTGAAGAGCATGCGCCTTCCACCATTTGCACGCCCCCTGCAAGTGCTGGAAGGAGCACCCGCAGTCCAGTTCCTGATAGTCAGATTGAAGATGTCAGTGTTGAAGTACACCAGGATGAGGAGGATATGGGTGTTGCTGGCGCTGGGGAGGAAATTGACCAGGAGGATTCTGATGGTGAGGTGGTTTGTTTAAGTCAGGCACCCGGGGAGACACCTGTTGTCCGTGGGAGGAATATGGCCACTGACATGCCTGGTGAAAATACCCAAAAAATCAGCTCTTCGGTGTGGAAGTATTTCAACAGAAATGCGGACAACAGGTGTCAAGCCGTGTGTTGCCTTTGTCAAGCTGTAATAAGTAGGGGTAAGGACGTTAACCACCTCGGAACATCCTCCCTTATACGTCACCTGCAGCGCATTCATAATAAGTCAGTGACAAGTTCAAAAACTTTGGATGACAGCGGAAGCAGTCCACTGACCAGTAAATCCCTTCCTATTGTAACCAAGCTCACGCAAACCACCCCACCAACTCCCTCAGTGTCAATTTCCTCCTTCCCCAGGAATGCCAATAGTCCTGCAGGCCATGTCACTGGCAATTCTGACGAGTCCTCTCCTGCCTGGGATTCCTCCGATGCATCCTTGCGTGTAACGCCTACTGCTGCTGGCGCTGCAGTTGTTGCTGCTGGGAGTCGATGGTCATCCCAGAGGGGAAGTCGTAAGCCCACTTGTACTACTTCCAGTAAGCAATTGACTGTTCAACAGTCCTTTGCGAGGAAGATGAAATATCACAGCAGTCATTCTGCTGCAAAGCGGATAACTGAGGCCTTGACAACTATGTTGGTGTTAGACGTGCGTCCGGTATCCGCCGTTAGTTCACAGGGAACTAGACAATTTATTGAGGCAGTGTGCCCCCGTTACCAAATATCATCTAGGTTCCACTTCTCTAGGCAGGCGATACCGAGAATGTACACGGACGTCAGAAAAAGACTCACCAGTGTCCTAAAAAATGCAGTTGTACCCAATGTCCACTTAACCACGGACATGTGGACAAGTGGAGCAGGGCAGGGTCAGGACTATATGACTGTGACAGCCCACTGGGTAGATGTATGGACTCCCGCCGCAAGAACAGCAGCGGCGGCACCAGTAGCAGCATCTCGCAAACGCCAACTCTTTCCTAGGCAGGCTACGCTTTGTATCACCGCTTTCCAGAATACGCACACAGCTGAAAACCTCTTACGGCAACTGAGGAAGATCATCGCGGAATGGCTTACCCCAATTGGACTCTCCTGTGGATTTGTGGCATCGGACAACGCCAGCAATATTGTGTGTGCATTAAATATGGGCAAATTCCAGCACGTCCCATGTTTTGCACATACCTTGAATTTGGTGGTGCAGAATTTTTTAAAAAACGACAGGGGCGTGCAAGAGATGCTGTCGGTGGCCAGAAGAATTGCGGGACACTTTCGGCGTACAGGCACCACGTACAGAAGACTGGAGCACCACCAAAAACTACTGAACCTGCCCTGCCTTCATCTGAAGCAAGAAGTGGTAACGAGGTGGAATTCAACCCTCTATATGCTTCAGAGGTTGGAGGAGCAGCAAAAGGCCATTCAAGCCTATACAATTGAGCACGATATAGGAGGTGGAATGCACCTGTCTCAAGCGCAGTGGAGAATGATTTCAACGTTGTGCAAGGTTCTGATGCCCTTTGAACTTGCCACACGTGAAGTCAGTTCAGACACTGCCAGCCTGAGTCAGGTCATTCCCCTCATCAGGCTTTTGCAGAAGAAGCTGGAGACATTGAAGGAGGAGCTAACACGGAGCGATTCCGTTAGGCATGTGGGACTTGTGGATGGAGCCCTTAATTCGCTTAACAAGGATTCACGGGTGGTCAATCTGTTGAAATCAGAGCACTACATTTTGGCCACCGTGCTCGATCCTAGATTTAAAGCCTACCTTGGATCTCTCTTTCCGGCAGACACAAGTCTGCTGGGGTTGAAAGACCTGCTTGTGAGAAAATTGTCAAGTCAAGCGGAACGCGACCTGTCAACATCTCCTCCTTCACATTCTCCCGCAACTGGGGGTGCGAGGAAAAGGCTCAGAATTCCGAGCCCACCCGCTGGCGGTGATGCAGGGCAGTCTGGAGCGACTGCTGATGCTGACATCTGGTCCGGACTGAAGGACCTGACAACGATTACGGACATGTCGTCTACTGTCACTGCATATGATTCTCTCAACATTGAAAGAATGGTGGAGGATTATATGAGTGACCGCATCCAAGTAGGCACGTCACACAGTCCGTACTTATACTGGCAGGAAAAAGAGGCAATTTGGAGGCCCTTGCACAAACTGGCTTTATTCTACCTAAGTTGCCCTCCCACAAGTGTGTACTCCGAAAGAGTGTTTAGTGCCGACGCTCACCTTGTCAGCAATCGGCGTACGAGGTTACATCCAGAAAATGTGGAGAAGATGATGTTCATTAAAATGAATTATAATCAATTCCTCCGCGGAGACATTGACCAGCAGCAATTGCCTCCACAAAGTACACAGGGAGCTGAGATGGTGGATTCCAGTGGGGACGAATTGATAATCTGTGAGGAGGGGGATGTACACGGTGATATATCGGAGGATGATGATGAGGTGGACATCTTGCCTCTGTAGAGCCAGTTTGTGCAAGGAGAGATTAATTGCTTCTTTTTTGGTGGGGGTCCAAACCAACCCGTCATATCAGTCACAGTCGTGTGGCAGACCCTGTCACTGAAATGATGGGTTGGTTAAAGTGTGCATGTCCTGTTTATACAACATAAGGGTGGGTGGGAGGGCCCAAGGACAATTCCATCTTGCACCTCTTTTTTCTTTAATTTTTCTTTGCGTCATGTGCTGTTTGGGGAGTGTTTTTTGGAAGGGCCATCCTGTCTGACACTGCAGTGCCACTCCTAGATGGGCCCGGTGTTTGTGTCGGCCACTAGGGTCGCTTATCTTACTCACACAGCTACCTCATTGCGCCTCTTTTTTTCTTTGCGTCATGTGCTGTTTGGGGAGTGTTTTTTGGAAGGGCCATCCTGCGTGACACTGCAGTGCCACTCCTAGATGGGCCCGGTGTTTGTGTCGGCCACTAGGGTCGCTTATCTTACTCACACAGCTACCTCATTGCGCCTCTTTTTTTCTTTGCGTCATGTGCTGTTTGGGGAGGGTTTTTTGGAAGGGACATCCTGCGTGACACTGCAGTGCCACTCCTAGATGGGCCCGGTGTTTGTGTCGGCCACTAGGGTCGCTTATCTTACTCACACAGCTACCTCATTGCGCCTCTTTTTTTCTTTGCGTCATGTGCTGTTTGGGGAGTGTTTTTTGGAAGGGCCATCCTGCGTGACACTGCAGTGCCACTCCTAGATGGGCCCGGTGTTTGTGTCGGCCACTAGGGTCGCTTATCTTACTCACACAGCTACCTCATTGCGCCTCTTTTTTTCTTTGCGTCATGTGCTGTTTGGGGAGGGTTTTTTGGAAGGGCCATCCTGCGTGACACTGCAGTGCCACTCCTAGATGGGCCCGGTGTTTGTGTCGGCCACTAGGGTCGCTTATCTTACTCACACAGCTACCTCATTGCGCCTCTTTTTTTCTTTGCGTCATGTGCTGTTTGGGGAGGGTTTTTTGGAAGGGACATCCTGCGTGACACTGCAGTGCCACTCCTAGATGGGCCCGGTGTTTGTGTCGGCCACTAGGGTCGCTTATCTTACTCACACAGCTACCTCATTGCGCCTCTTTTTTTCTTTGCGTCATGTGCTGTTTGGGGAGGGTTTTTTGGAAGGGACATCCTGCGTGACACTGCAGTGCCACTCCTAGATGGGCCCGGTGTTTGTGTCGGCCACTAGGGTCGCTTATCTTACTCACACAGCTACCTCATTGCGCCTCTTTTTTTCTTTGCGTCATGTGCTGTTTGGGGAGGGTTTTTTGGAAGGGACATCCTGCGTGACACTGCAGTGCCACTCCTAGATGGGCCAGGTGTTTGTGTCGGCCACTAGGGTCGCTTAGCTTAGTCATCCAGCGACCTCGGTGCAAATTTTAGGACTAAAAATAATATTGTGAGGTGTGAGGTATTCAGAATAGACTGAAAATGAGTGGAAATGATGGTTTTTGAGGTTAATAATACTTTGGGATCAAAATGACCCTCAAATTCTATGATTTAAGCTGTTTTTTAGGTTTTTTGGAAAAAAACACCCGAATCCAAAACACACCCGAATCCGACAAAAAAAATTCGGTTAGGTTTTGCCAAAACGCGGTCGAACCCAAAACACGGCCGCGGAACCGAACCCAAAACCAAAACACAAAACCCGAAAAATTTCCGGCGCTCATCTCTAGTGTACACACGGTGAGATTTTTTCTTCTGATTTTGACTATATAGACAAAATCATAAGAAAAGTTAGTGCAGATCGCAAAGGAGTCACCTTGCGATCCCGTTTCCTTGCCGATGTGCGGTACCGCGCGGTCGGCATCGCAAGAATAGATAGACTATGCAGGCAAGTCAATTTTGACTATCTCTATAGAAGAGATAGTCAAAATTGACACTTAGCCAAAATCGCACATAGTCAGTATCGCAAGCACACAATGAGTGTTCTTGCGATACTGACTATGTGCCAACCTAGCCCCTGTCGCATAGTGAGAATCGGGCATAGCCCAAATCTTACCGTGTGTATGGGCCATTACTTAGACTATCTCCTACTCCATACTCCTTACATCTGCATTTACCCCTCAGCTTCGGCTTATTTTAGTGTCATGTCCACTTATGCAGAAATGTTTTTATACCTTGTACTTGTCCTACATTGTCGTGTACTGTAAGTTGCTGTTTTTCTAGTTTTGCTCATTTCTGTACTTTGTTAGGCGCTGTTGAACCCTTGTGGCGCTATCTAAATAAAGGATAACAATAATAACAAGAACAGAGATGCTCATCTCTTATCTTTATACTTTTACATCAGAATACTGCACATTTAAGGTAAAAGTAGGCAGGAGAGTGAATGAACGCGACTGTTGTACTGACCACAGAGGGCCATTTAGGAATGGCAATGTGTAATGCACAGACTTTGGGGGTCATTCCGACCCGTTCGCACGCAGCGGTTTATCGCTGCGGTGCGAACGGGTCCGGAATGCGCATTCATGGCGGCCGCAATGCGCATGCGCGACGTTGCCCGGCGACAGGGGTCGCCGGGTTATGTCGCGTCTAACGGAGGAAGCGGTCGCAGAGCCGACCACAAAGAAGATTGACAGAAAGAAGGCGTACCTGGGCGGATCCGGAGCGTTGGAGACCGTTTTCGGGGAGTGGTGAAGAAAACGCAGGCGTGTCCAGGAGAACGGAGGGCGGATGTCTGACGTCAAAGCCGGCCCCAGCAGAGCAGAGAACGTCGCACAGGGTAAATAGGTATAGGGCTGGTCTACTTCTGCTAGAAAATTTTTTAGCTTACCAGGGCTGCACAAGCGATCGCAGCCCTGCTAAGCTAAAATACACTCCCCATAGGTGTGGACTAGATCAACTCATATGCTAAAGGTTTTCAGCCAGAACTGAGCAAATAAGGAACTCCCCAGTCATTTGCCTATTTCTCTATTAAACAATTTACTCAGGAAAAGCCAGGTTTTATTTCTTTTATCTGGCAAATTATGGTTAAATAATAAAATAAGTTGTCTTTACAGTTGTTAAACATCTACCCATAAAGCTATTTGTATATTAATTTACTTCCTTGTGTAAAGGTTATGGCATATAGTTATATAGTGTCTGGACTATTAAGTGTTCTTTCAGGTTCAAACATCAAACACTACACCATTCATCAGCAATAATCTGAAAGTTAAGTGCCAAGGGATCCCTGGTGGGTGTAAATTTTTCTGATCGGCTGGTATTTATTATTTATAGACTCACTGCTACCAGACCACAGCTCTCCCCTTACAGATATATGCTCTGGTAAATAGTGGATGCTTCTGAGAAATCCATGCTGCAGGGCTCCGCTGGAAATCATTGAGTAACTGGTAGGCTGAACACAGGTTAAAATAAAAAAGACTGAACTTGCATAAGGGAACATATTAATTTTCTTCTAAACCCCTGGACCACTATGCTCTGCTGGACATATGATTGCTGGGCAGGTAATAAATATTCATTGTTTCTACTGATTCAGTGATTTAAGTTGTTTCTTTCCAGATGAAATCTTGTATGCCTAAATCATCAGTCTGTCACTCATTATTGCCAGTTTGCACAAGCCAGCAGGTATGGATCAGGGGATATTCCATGTGATCCAGGTATAGGATAATTATCAGAACAAATTTCTGCATTACAGCGGCACCAGAATCAGGAACTCTAATAGTAGATGGCTTGTATCGATGTTATTGTTAACTAACCTGACGCTGTGGCTGGCTACTGGAACGCATTTGTGAAAATGCATTTTGGGAGATGCCGTCTGGGAGAAATCACTGGATCATGCCCAGAAGATAATTAATGGGCGCCCAGAACAATTGAATTGCTCCGTCGGGTGCCCATTAATTATCGCGGCAGTTAAAACAATTGAACTGTCCCCTTAGAATCTAAATTATAAAATTAGGCTGTTGAATATAGTTTAGAATGGGAGTACTTGGTGGGTACACTTAGGGGTAAAGTTACTAACAATCGTGATTGCCCGAGATTGCACTCTCAGGTGTGTTTAGCCTTTTTTTCAGAGATTTACTAAAGGCAAACGCGGGAGTAAAATCACGATTTAAACTACAAAACAATTGTGAATTTGCAAATAGATATGTCAATACACCATCAAACCAACTTGCAAGTGCGTTCAATAGAAAAGGACACAACACGGAAACTTATGGAGCAAACTTGGGACAAAATACCCCTGTGCAATGTGTTTGTAGAAGCTTGCACATATCAGCGTGATCTGTGCAGTGCTTCTCTGTGTGTAACAGGAAACATTGGGCAAGATTCAAATGTTTTATTGCTCCCGATCTCCTGTCTAAAGTGACGGGAGATCGCGGGGCGATATTCTATTGTTCCCCATTATCGCGCTGATCGCGCCCATAAGAGACGGGTTTAGCCACGTAAAGCAGCTAAACCCGACTAAATTCCCGCATGGGCGTCCAAATGGCTCACTTTTCGCGCATTTCACCTCACCACCCCGTTGGGTGGTGAGCTGCAACGCTGATATCGCGCCTATCAGCAGCAATATTTGAATACTGACGGCGGGCGCGATGGGGGCGGGAGGGTTAGTGTTAAAGATCACAAAAATAAATAAATAAGTGGGGTATACCCCCTCCCCCCAAGCATAACGAACCCCTCGGTCTTTAAGGCAGTACTTGCGGATCTCCAAGTACCCGCATGAGGAGGATGCTTGGTGGTACCTGTAGTACCCCTGTAAAGGACAATATTATTTCAATTCTAACTTTTACTGAAAGCTATCATCTTCATACCCACAGCCCAAGGGTGCGGGGGATAGGCCGAGGCTTCAGTCCAAGCCTGGGGTACACTTAGAAATTTCTTAATGCTTTGTCCGGTGTGACCCAATCAAGTGTGTCCCCTGGCCGTGGCATTACCCCCTGCTAGTTGAGCCCTGTGCTGGTTCTAAAAATACAGTGGACCCTGTCTTCTTTTTCCCCCATATTTTTAAAATCAGGGCCAGCTCCAAGAGCCCAAAGCCAGTTCATTAAATACAGGTGACCACTACACATTTTGTTTCTCCGATTTTGTGAGCTGGGGCTGCCTCAAAAAGTTACTAGTTATGCCTGGGGGGGGGGAGGGGGGGAGAGAGGGGGCTCACACTTTTTTTGTCTGATTTTGAACACTTTTATTTCTCTTTATACAAAGAGAAGCACTCTTAACACTTTTCTCCTTTTACACACTGTGAATGCTTCTGCAGATCATGCTGCTCACGGGCAGGACCTTACAGTTCAGGCACAAACGCAACTGAACACTCACACTATTAAACATGACTAAACTGCATACACCATCGATAAACACGATTCTGTCAAACATGAATCTTAGTAAATTTGAGCATTTGATATTGAAAAACTCTCACGTTTCCGAACAATTTAAGCTTGGCCAAAGCACGATTCTTAGTTAATTTATCCCTTAGGAGTATATTCAATTGAAGTCGAAAGCGGCCGTCTGTCGAAAAGATGGCAGTTTTCGACTTTTTTAGGTCGGTAGGGGTTCCGACCTATTCAGTCTAACCCCAAATTTTTCAACAAGTCGAATAATTCGACTTGTCGAAAAGGACGTGGATCGGAGGAATAGCTGCCAATCCATGTGCTTGTGTCGAAATTTCGACCATCTCAATTCGACTTTAAAGAAAGTCGAAGTGAAATGCGGGAGCAGAGACCGGGAGAGCCGCAGGCAGAGCAGCATCCGAGGATGTCACAGCCGCCGCTCACAGCAGCGTCCACCTGGCTCCAGCAAACAAGACCTCGCTTGCTGGAGCCGGGTGGACGTTGCCGTGAGCGGCGGCTGTGATGCGGAGAAGGGGAGAGGCAGAGAGATAGGGGGGGAGACGGGGGAGAGCCGCGGGCAGACAGGGGAGAGCAGCGCTACAGCACCGGCTATATAGCCGCTGCTGTAGCTCTGCTCTCCCCCGTCTGCCGCGGATTTCCCCCGTCCCAGCTCCCGCATCTCATTTCAACTTTTTTAAAAGTTGAATTGAGATGACATTGAATAGCCCAGGTAGGATCCATTCCGACAAATGAATGTCAGAATGGATCCGACTTCAATTGAATATACCCCTTATACTCAGATGAGAATCTGAGTTCTTTTAGTTCAGATAAGTTATAAATGTGTCTGTTTAAGAGTTGGACACACAGTCATAGGAGATGTTTGATGCTGGTGAGGTCAGAAATATTGTCATAGATAAAAGGGTTAAACACTCTGGGGTCAATTCACATTTTTTGTGCACGTCTCCTGAGAAGGTGAAAAGGTAAGGAAAAACCTGTCAGGACAGTGGGACTAATTCAGACCTGATCGCTAGGCTGCGTTTTCATACTGACCGTTTTCTGGGAGTGGTTGGAAAAATGCAGGCGTGTCCATGCGTTTGCAGGGAGGGTTCCTGAAGTAATTTCCGGTCCCGGACAGACTGAAGTGTTTGCAGCAGCTGAGTAAGTCCTGGGCTACTCAGAGACTGCACAAAATCTGTTTGTACAGCTCTGCTACACATGCGTTCGCACACTTGCAAAGCGAAAATACACTCCCCTATGGGAGGCGACTATGCGAACACAGGACTGCAAAAAAACCCTAGCGAGCAAACAGGTCTGAATTAGGCCCACTGGGCCTAACTCAGACCTGATCGCTAGGCTGCGTTTTCGTATAGCGGGCGATCAGGTCTAAACTGCGCATGCTTATGCACCACAATGCGCAGGCACATCGCACAGGTACAAAGCGAATCACCGCTCAGCAAAGGGTTTGTGCAAATAATCCATTTGCACGGACGTTCGCAAGGAGATTGACAGGAAGAAGCCGGTTGTGGGTGTCAACTGACCGTTTTCTGGGAGTGGTTAGAAAAATGCAGGCGTGTCCATGTGTTTGCAGGGAGGGTTCCTGACATCAATTCCGGTCTCGGACAGGCTGAAGTTTTGCAGCGGCTGAGTAAGTCCTAAGCTACTCAGAGACTGCACAAAATCTGTTTGTACAGCTCTGCTATACATGCGTTCGCACACACTTGCAAAGCAAAAATACACTCCCCTATGAGCAGCGACTATGCGAACGCAGGACTGCAAAAAAACCCTAGCGAGCAAACAAGTCTGAATTAGGCCCACTGTGCAGAACCTCTAGTGCACAACTCCCAATTAATAATTATGTGCTTGAAGGGGTTTAAATTAGAGATGAGCGGGTTTGGTTCCCTGAGAACCGAACCCCCTGAACTTCACTACCCGAGCCCGGATCCGAGTCAGGCTCAGGTTTTCCCACCTGACTCAAAAACCAGAACGAGGCAAAACGTCCTCATCCCGCTGTCGGATTCTTGTGGGATGTGGATTCCATATAAGGAGCAGCGCATCGCCGTAATTTTCACTCTGGCATTGGAGAGTGTAGCCAGAGGAAGTGTCTCCATCCTCAGTGTCCTCCATCAGTACAGTGGTAGTGTCTTGTGCTGCATCAGTCTAGTCACAGTGGTGGTGTCCTCTGCTGCCATATGTCCAGTGCTGCTATATAAGTCCAGTGCAGTGGTGCTGTGTTGTGCTGCATCAGTTCAGTGGTGGTGTATTGTGCTGCATCAGTCCAGTCACAGTGGTGGTATCCAGTGCTGCTGTATAAGTCCAGTCCATTGCAGTGGTGCTGTGTTGTCCTGCATCAGTACAGTGGTAGTGTCTTGTGCTGCATCAGTCCAGTCACAGTGGTGGTGCCCTCTGCTGCCATATGTCCAGTGCTGCTGTATAAGTCCAGTTCATTGCAGTGGTGCTGTGTTGTCCTGCATCAGTCCAGTGGTGCTGTTCCTGTGCTGCTGTATATGTCCAGTGATACTGCCGTATATGTCCAGTGATACTGCAATATATGTCCAGCGGTACTGCCGTATAAATCCAGTGATACTGCCGTATATGTCGAGTGGTACTGCCATATAATTCCAGTGGTACTGCCGTATAAATCCAGTGATACTGACGTATATGCCCAGTGGTACTGCCGTATAAATTCAGTGGTACTGCCGTATAAATCCAGTGATACTGCCGTATAATTCCAGTGATACTCCCGTATAATTCCAGTGGTACTGGCGTAGAAGTCCAGTGATACTGCCGTATAAATCCAGTCCAGTGGTACTGCCGTATAAATCCAGTGGTACTGCCGTATAAGTCCAGTGGTACTGCCGTATAATTCCAGTGATACTGCCATATAGTTCCAGTGATACTGACGTATAAATCCAGTCCAGTGGTACTGCCGTATAAATTCAGTGTGGTACTGGCGTATAAATCCAGTGATACTGTGTAAAATTCCAGTGGTACTGGCGTATAAGTCCAGTGATACTGCCATATAAATCCAGTCCAGTGGTACTGCCGTATAATTCCAGTGATACTGCCATATAATTCCAGTGATACTGCCGTATAATACCAGTGGCACTGCAATATAAATCCAGTGATACTGCCATATAAATCCAGTCCAATGGTACTGCTGTATAATTCCAGTGATACTGCCATATAATTCCAGTGGTACTGGCGTATAAGTCCAGTGATACTGCCGTATACATTCAGTATAGTGGTACTGCCGTATAAATCCAGTAATACTGCCGTATAATTCCAGTGATTCTGCCGTATAATTCCAGTGATTCTGCCGTATAAGGCCAGTGGTGCTGGCGTATAAGTCCAGTGATACTGCCGTATAAATCCAGTACAGTGGTACTGCTGTATAAGTCCAGTGGTACTGCCGTATAATTCCAGTGATACTGCTGTATAAGTTCAGTTCCATGGTGCTGCCATATAAGTTCAGTGTTGCTGTCCTGTGCTGTATATTATTTACTCCAAATAAAGGGGTTATTAATATTTAATCCAAATAATTTTCACAGGGTTTGCCCTGTGTGATGTAGAGATACGCTCTCCTATACCGCATATTTTTATATAACTCCAGAAAAATAATGGAGAACAAAAATTTGGATGATAAAATAGGGAAAGATCAAGAACCACTTCCTCCTAGTGCTGAAGCTGCTGCCACTAGTCATGACATAGACGATGAAATGCCATCAACATCGTCTGCCAAGGCCGTTGCCTAATGTGATAATAGAGGGCATGTAAAATCCAAAAAGCCAAAGTTCAGTAAAAAGACCCAAAAAAAATAATTTAAATGGTCTGAGGAAAAACGTAAACTTGCCAATATGCCATTTACGACACGGAGTGGCAAGGAACGACTAAGGCACTGGCCTATGTTCATGACTAGCGTTCTAGCGTCCTCCCGCTAGAAAAATTATAAGAGTTAAGTTGACAAAAGCACAGCAAAGAACTGTGCGTTCTAAAATGGTATCACAAATCCCCAAGGAGAGTCCAAGTGTGTCGGTGGTTGCGATGCCTGACCTTCCCAACACTGGATGGGAAGAGGTGGCTCCTTCCACTATTTGCACGCCCTCTGCAAGTGCTGGAAGTAGCACCCACAGTCCAGTTTCTGATATTCAAATTGAAGATGTCACTGTTGAAGTACACCAGGATGAGGATATGGGTGTTGCTGGCGCTGAGGAGAAAGTTGACGATTGGGATTTCTGATGGTGATGTGATTTGTTTAAATCAGGGGGGAGACACCTGTTGTCCGTGGGATGAATAAGCCCATTGTGATGCCTGGGCAAAATACCAAAAAAGGCACCTCTTCGGTGTGGAATTATTTCTCCACAAATCCAAACAACAGGTGTCAAGCCGTGTGTTGCCTCTGTCAACCTGTAATAAGTAGGGGTAAGGCCGTTAACCACCTAGGAACATCCTCCCTTATACGTCACCTGCTGCGCATTCATCAGAAGTCAGTGTCAAGTTGTGAAGCTTTGGGTAAGAGCGTAAGCATTCCACTGACACCTAAATCCCTTCTTCCTCTTGTACCCAAGCTCCTGCAAGCCACACTGCCAACTCCCTCAACGTCAACTTACTCCTCAGTCAGGAACGTTAGGCCATGTCACTAGCAAGATTGAGGATCCTTGAGTGGCGCACCTGCTGTTGGTCCCGCTACTGTTGTTGCTGCTGGGAGTCGATTGCCATCCCATAAGTGAAGTGGGAAGACCACTTGTACTACTTCAATTAAGCAATTGACTGTCCAACAGTCCTTTGTGAGGAAGATGAAATAGGACAGCAGTCATCCTGTTGCAAAGTGGATAACTGAGGCCTTGACAGCTATGTTGGTGTTAGGCGTGGGTCCGGTATCCGCCATTAGTTCAGTGAGACTTAGAGAATTGATGGAGGTAGTGTGTCCCCTGTACCAAATCCCATCTAGGTTCCTCTTCACTAGGCAAGTGATACCAAGAATGTACAGTGACGTCAGAAAAAGTGTCCTCAGTGTCCTAAAAAATGCAGATGTACCCACTGTCCACTTAACCACGGACATGTGGACAAGTGGAACAGGGCAGACTAAGGACTATATGACTGTGACAGCCCAATGTGTAGATGTATTGCCTCCCACAGCAACCACAGCAGTGGCACTAGTAGCAGCATCTCACAAACGCCAACTTGTTCCCAGGCAGGCTACGCTATGTATCACCACTTTCTGTAAGAGGCACACCACTGACAACCTCTTACGGAAACTGAGGGACATCATCGCACAATGGCTTACCCCAATTAGACTCTCCTGGGGATTTGTGATATCGAACAACGCCACCAATATTGTGCGTGCATTACATCTGGGCAAATTCTAGCATGTCCCATGTTTTGCACATACAATTAATTTGGTGGTGCAGAATATTTTGAAAATTTCCGGGGGTGTGCAGGAGATGCTGTCAGTGGCCCAAAAAATTGTGGGCCACTTTCGACATTCAGCCACTGCGTGCCAAAGACTGGAGCGCCAGCAAACATTCCTGAACCTGACCTGCCATCACCTGAAGCAAGAGGTGGTAACAAGGTGGAACACTCAATATGCTTCAGAGGATGGAGGAGCAGCAAAAGGTCATTCAAGCCTATACATCCACCTACGATATAGGCAAAGGAGGGGGAATGCAACAGACTCAAGCGCAGTAGAGAATAATTTCCATCTTGTGCAAGGTTCTCCAACCCTTCGAACTTGCCACACGTGAAGTCAGTTCAGACACTGCCAGCTTGAGTCAGGTCATTCCCCTCATCAGGCTTTTGCAAAAGCAGCTGGAGAAATTGAAGGAGGAGCTAAGATGGAGCGATTCTGATAAGTATGTGGGACTTGTGGATGGAGCCCTTCATTCACTTTGCTAGGATTCAAGGGTGGTCAATCTGTTGAAATCAGAGCACTACATTTTGGCCACTGTGCTCGATCCTAGGTTTAAAGCCTACATTGTATCTCTCTTTCTGGTGGACACAAGTCTGCAGAGGTCCAAAGACATGCTGGTGAGAAAATTGTCAACTCAAGCTGAACGTAACCCGGTGCTGCGAGGAAAAGGATAAGATTTCCTAGCCCACCCGCTAGCGGTGATGCAGGGCAGTCCGGAGCGAGTGCTGACATCTGGTCCAGACTGAAGGACCTGCCAATGATTACTGACATGTCTACTTTCACTGCATATGATTCTGTCACCATTGAAAGAATGGTGGAGGATTATATGAGTGACAGCATCCAAGTAGGCATGTCAGACAGTTCGTACATATAATGGCAGGAAAAAGAGGCAATTTAACCTTGCACAAACTGGCTTTATTTTACCTAAGTTGCCCCCCCCCCCCCCCCCCCCCCCAGTGTGTACTCCAAAAGAGTATTTAGTGCAGCCGGTAACCTTGTCAGCGATCGGCGTAGGAGGTTACTTCCACAAAATGTGGAGAAGATGATGTTCATCAAAGAGAATTCTAAATTCTTTCAGGAAGACCTTTACCAGCAATTGCCTCCAGAAATTACACAGGGACCTGTGATGGTGGATTCCAGTGGGGATGAATTAATACTCTGTGAGGAGGAGGATGTACACACTGAAATGGGTGAGGAATCGGAGGATGAGGTCGACATCTTGCCTCTGTAGAGCCAGTTTGTGCAAGGAGAGATTGATTGCTTCTTTTTTGGTGGGGGCCCAAACAAACCAGTAATTTCAGCCACAGTCATGTGGCAGACCCTGTCACTGAAATGTTTGGTTTGTTAAAGTGTGCATGTCCTGATTATACAACACAAGGACAATTCTATCTTGCATGTCTTTTTCTTCTTTGCATCATGTGTTTGGGGACTAGATTTTTAAAGTACCATCCTGTATGACACTGCCGTACAAGTCCAGGAGTACTGCTGTATAAGTCCAGTCCAGTGGTGCTGTCTAGTGCTGCATCAGTCCAGTGGTGTCTTGTGCTGCCATAAGTCCAGTGGTGGTGTCCTGTGCTGTATATTATTTACTCCAAATAAAAGGATTATATACATTAATTATATTATTATCCAAATAATTGTCTACAGGGGTTGCCCTGTGCTGTGATGCATATTATTATAATAGCTCCAAATAAAAGGGTTATTATCCAAATAAATTTTCCAGTCTTTGGTGTGTGTGTGTGTGTGTGTGTGTGTGTGTGTGTGTGTGTGTGTGTGTGTGTGTGGTTTTGGAGTACACTCTCCTTTGCCACCAATATTGTGCGTGTATTACGTCTGAGCAAATTCCAGCACATCTCATGTTGTTTGTGCCGCACACTTGTGTCGCTTAGCTTAGTCATACAGCTACCTCATTGCACCTCTTTTTCTTCTTTGCATGATGTGCTGTTTGGGGCCTAGTTTTTTTAAGTGCCATCCTGTCTGCAACTGCAGTCCCACTTCTAGATAGGCCAGGAGTTTGTGCCGCACACTTGTGTTGCTTTGCTTAGTCATACAGCTACCTCATTGCACCTCTTTTTCTTCTTTGCATCATGTGCAGTTTGGGGCCTATTTTTTAAATTTGCCATCCTGTCTGCCACTGCAGTGCCACTCCTAGATGGGCCAGGTGTTTTTGCAGCACACTTGTGTCACTTAGCTTAGTCATACAGCAACCTTGGTGCAACCATTTGGCCTAAAAACAATATTGTGAGGTGTGAGGTGTTCAGAATAGACTGGAAATGAGTGGAAATGAATGTTATTGAAGTTAATAATACCATAGGATCAAAATTACCCCCAAATTATGTGATTTTATCTGTTTTTATGAAGGGGGGGGGGTTCCAAAAATCATCCAACTCCAAAACCAAAACACGAAAGGGTGGTTTTGGCAAAACCAATCCAGATCCAAAACACGAACATGGAACCAGAACCAAAACCAAAACACGAAAAGTGCCTGCCGCACATCTCTAGTTTAAATAGCATCATTTGGCCAATAAAGACATGTCAGTTTTCAGGCAAATTTCTCTAAAAATCTCAATAATTAATTGAGGTGGGACAGTTACGTGGAACTTTTGCTTAGATGGGATTTTCAACCTTAAAAAAGTTCTAGAAAAGCATTAAACATTACAGTACAGACATTTTTCTGTACCATAAAATGCTGAAAAGACAATATTTGAGAAAAGTGCACTCTGCGCACCCGCAGGTTCCACCCTGCGCGTGCGCAAGCAGTTAGCGCGAGTGGATCACATTACCTGCGAATACCTCTGCCTGATTGACAGGCAGAGGCATTCGCGAGGTGGGCAGGGGGCAGCGACCGAGCGTTTTCGGGGTGGCGTTGGGGAAACAGGGGGGTGTTGTCTGCATTTTAGGGGTGGCTGCAGCTGCTCCGATTGAGAAAATGGTGACGGGACTCCTGCCACCGCAGCCAGGCTGCGCCTGCAGGAGTAATCCACAAATTGTACGACCATGCTGTAATTGCAGTGTGATTGCAATTACAGCATGATCTTAGTGGGTGGGCAACGGGTCGCATGTTGGGCAGCCTTGCCCTGCGATTGATGGCCCCAGCATGCGATTGCAAGGATTGCAGATTCTGTTAAAAAGCAGAATCTACAATCCTTACTGAATAAGGTCCATTATCCGTTTGACAACTTTTAAGAACCTCTAAGAACTCTCTAACTTTTAAGAACCCTCATGACCACTAACAGCCTTCTCTATGGCCCTGCTATCTCATATCCCTTTTCCACTGACACGAAAATCGCAGGATCTTGCGCATCAAGGTGCAATAACCCAGGATTTTTGTCAGTGGAAACGGCTACAAGGCAAAAATCCTAGGTAAAGTTACCTGGGGTGTTTATCCTGGTAACAAGCAGGGTTTTTAGCAGGTCTTTTCCTGTTGAGCTGCAGAGAAAACGGGTTACCTGGGTCATCCGACCCGGATAACCCATTTACAGCCTGGTGTATGCTAAAAACCCTCCCAAACGCACCACACTCACCCTGCCACCCCACACTGTCCGTCGCCTGTCTCCGGTCCGCTGTTTGCAGCGCTTACAGACTGCATGCTGCTGGTCTCCTGGCACTCCTCCCACTGCCGTTCACCATCCACCTGCCCACCGCCAGTCTCTGCCCGCCCGCCACCAGCCGCCGTCCAATGTTTGCGGTGCTTGGAGATGACATCACCAAACGCTGCCAAATAGCGAAAGATCGCTTATTCCTGCGTATAGTTATGTACAAAAGTAGAAATGAACTTTAACTGTATTTACTGTATTTTATGTATGCAGCGGGAATCCAGAGGATACCACCCACAAGAGCAGTTGGGGAAAGACATCACCCACCTATTCAAATCCACCTATGACCTCTTCTGTAATGTAAAGACACATCCCTATGTCCAATGGACAATGAGATTACAGTGACCATTGTATTGTGTATGCATGTTGTGTATAAAAAGACCATTGTTGCCTGGCCGGTCAGAAGACTCTAAACGCTATCTGTATGACCAGCGGAGGACCGAGCCGGGTTGCGCTTGCGAACATTCTCACAGATGTACATTCTCTGTAGCCATTATTCTGTTTAGATTTACTTGTTAGCCTGTAGTGTATGATTTGTATTGTTTTACCTTTTGGAATTAATCCACTGAGGCCTTAGAACCCTGTGGTTGCAACTACAAATCGGTGTGGTGTCTTCACTTTCCTGCAAGGGGTTTAAATTATATTTATCTGTATAAGGTGTATAGGTATTGATAAGGTGTACGCACTGCGGATACTTTATACCGTCAGCGCTACTTAAGGTTTAAAGGTATTACATCAGTACAGTACTATGCTGTTAAGGGTTTAAAGTGTGATCATATTACTACATTGTATCATTAACAAGGTTTAAAGGTTATCAATTGTGTGTGCACTCGCTGTGTGTACTTTGTACACTCAGCGCAGCGTGTGTACGCCAAGTGCGTACCACGTGCAGGACTCTGTACGCAAATAGCGTACAAAGTGCGTAGCACGTGCATTCAGTCTAGCGGCCATAGCGGCTCCACGGTAATAGTGTATTTAGAGGTATAGCTTTGCGGTCTAAGATAATATCGACATTATCAATTGGGATCTCGTTCGGTTCCTTCTCATACCCGCAGCCTAGCAGAGTTTTCGCAGACTTTATCTATCAGCAAAGGGCGGAAAGGTATCCCCTGTAAACCTTCTCTTGGTCGGGGGATACAATAAGTGCTGATTAGATAAGCGTCTGCCCTGCATGGTTTGAAGGGATGCTGGAGGGATCCGTAAGGTAAGAACGCAAAAGCTATTTTTAAAATCTGCAAATTTTTGTTTGGCGCCAAATGCGCATGCAACACACACATACATCTGTATTTTGTACTCTGCATATCTGCTCACATAAGCATTGATTACTAGATTCATTTTGACCTGTACTGCGAAAATTTGTTGCTATTTAGTTAAAATATAGAGTTAAGAGTTAAGGAAGTAAGTGTAAGACGCACACGCAGCCTGGCCTAGTTGTAAAGGTTTATACAGTAGAAACTGTGTGTGTGTTAAGTAAGTGATTATAGTTAAATATCGCTTACATTTATAGAAGTGTGGGATTTGTAGTACTGCGGACGTACGGCCTTTGTACACGTGTCTCGGGCAGCGTTCGGGACTGCGTACGCAACGTAAAGGCCTACAACGTGGCGTGTTTACGCAACGTGCATACAGGTACGCCCACTAAATACAAATCACACAATAGCATTGTTTCAGTTTAGGCCAGTGGCGTAACTACTGCCCCCGCAGTCCTCGCGGTGGCTTGGGGGCGAGGGGCTGCGGGGGCGCCACTGATTTACAGCAGACTGACATGCGGACGAGCGTCCGCATGTCAGTCTGCAGTCTCCTTCCTTCCGCCGCTTGTTGGAGGGACACGGAGGGCACACAGCGCGCCTCCCTGTGTCCCTCCTGCTGCATCATCTCCGGCGGCCGCGGGTCTAATAGGGGGAAGTGCCGTCCGTGAGCTCTAATTGGCTCACGAACCGGCACTTCCCCCTATTAGACCCGTGGCCGCCGGAGATGATGCAGCAGGAGGGACACAGGAGAGACGAGCTGTGCCCTCCGTGTCCCTCCAAAAAGCGACGGAGGGGGGGGGGGGGTAAATATCTGGCACTGGGGGCATATATGGCACTGGGGGGAATATCTGGCACTGGGGGCATATCTGGCACTGGGGGGAATATCTGGCACTGGGGGCATATCTGGCACTGGGGGGGGATATCTGGCACTGGGGCATATATGGCACTGGGGGGGGAAATCTGGCACTGGGGGCATATATGGCACTGGGGGGGGATATCTTGCACTGGAGGCATATATGGCACTGGGGGGGATATCTGGCACTGGGGGCATATATGGCACGGGGGGAATATCTGGCACTGGGGGGGAATATCTGGCACTGGGGGCATATATGGCACGGGGGGAATATCTGGCACTGGGGGGGGAATATCTGGCACTGGGGGCATATATGGCACTGGGGGCATATTTGGCACTGGGGTGGAATGTATGGCACTGGGGGCATATGTGGCACTGGGGGGGAATATCTGGCACTGGGGGCATATGTGGCACTGGGGGGGTATATGTGTACCTGGCACATGGGGGGGACGACTATATTTGGCACTGGGGCATGTAAGTACCTGGCACCGTGGGGGAATATCTGGCACTGGGGACATATGTGGCACTGGGAGCACAGCCCTAGCAACAAGGACTACCTCCTAGCAACGAGCATGACACCCAGTGCATGAAACACCTGGCAATGAGCATGACACCCAGTGCATGAAACACCTGGCAACGAGCATGACACCCAGTGCATGAAACCCCTGGCAACGAGCATGACACCCTGAGCATGAAAACCCCTGGCACCGTGCATGGAACCAAGAGCATGAAACCCCTGGCAACGAGCATGACACCCAGTGCATGAAACCACTGACAACGAGCAGGTAATTGAAAAGTAATTAGAAGCCTTACTGTAGGACTTAATGTGTAATGGGCATTACGGTGTGTGGCATAATGTATCACGGACATTGCGGTGTGTGTCATAATGTGTCACAGGCATTACGGTGTATGGTATACTATATCGCGGGCATTGTGATATGTGGTATAATGTCTCAGGGTCATTGCAGTGTGTGGCATAATGTATCACGGACATTGCGGTGTGTGTCATAATGTGTCAGGCATTACGGTGTGTGGTATACTATATCACGGGCATTGTGGTATGTGGTATAATGTCTCAGGGTCATTGCAGTGTGGCATAATACATAACGGGCATTGCGATGTGTGGCATAGGGTATAACGGGCAGGGCATTGCGGTATGTGTCACAGGCATTACGGTGTATGGTATACTATATCACGGGCATTGTGGTATAATGTCTCAAGGTCATTGCAGTGTGTGGCATAATGTGTCACAGGCATTGTATGTGCTATAATGTATCGGGCATTGCAGTGTGTGGCATAATGTATCACGGACATTGCGGTGTGTGTCATAATGTGTCACAGACATTGTATGTGCTATAATGTATCAGGGGCATTGCAGTGTGTAGCATAATGTATAACGGGCATTGCGATTCCTGTCATAATGTGTCACAGGCATTACGGTGTGTGGCATAATGTGTCACAGACATTACGGTGTGTGGCATAATGTGTCGGGGGCATTACAGTGTGTGCATATTGTGTCGTGCATTATTGTGTGCGGCATAATGTCTAAGGGCCATTGCAGTATGTGGCATAATGTATACTGGGCATTACTATAAGGAGGAAAAATGACAAATAATGTAAGGGGCATGAATCAGGATTATTTTTCTTTCCTGTGGTGGCCAACGTATGGGCGTGCAGGTTGCAAAACTGGGGTATAAGGTAGTCTTTTCCTGCAATGCCACGCCCCTTTATGCGAAACCACGCCCACTCCAACAAAACCACGCCCCCTTTTTGGCGCGGCATATTTATCCCTTTCTTGCTCCCAATTATGGAGCATGAAGGGGGGGGGGGGGGCGCCGAAGAATTTTTTGGCTTGGGGGAGAAAAATTTCTAGTTACGCCACCGGTTTAGGCGATACGGTAGCCACGCGATAATAGCACAAATTGATCAGTTTCCAATATTTAGTTTAAATACCTCTCTTACTGTATCACCTCTGGAATTATTCTGTTTTATCTGAATGAAAGTTAATTTTCTGTACAGAAAAACCAAAGTGTATATGAGTGAACGAGCGTGAGTGTGCAAACAATAAAGGTTTTGTGGACCCAGGGAATTCGGGATCCCGTAGGAGACCACATCAGGTGAGTGGACACTTGGTGGCGTGAGAGTGGCTTTCTCACGTTAACATTGATTAAGGTATAAAGGAGCAATTAGTATATCAGCAGACCAAGAGGTCAGCGAAGTCAGAAAACCGCTGACAAAGTCACGCGAAGCTCTGAATACCGCGGCCTGAAAGGTCCTCGAGGTTTTGTGTAGAGAGCACAGCCCCGGGGGTTGGCGTAGTACCCATATAGGCCCGTTCAGATACGCTCCGGCTGAGGTTTCGCAGCCTGAAAAACTATTCCATTGGTCGTACAGCGGATAAGTAACAGTTACCTATACGCCGTGCGATTGTACCGCGCGTTAGTGTGTGCAATATTTAACTCAACGTGATACCCTTTACGACATTTGCGTAAAAACGCGGGATCATAGACGCTAATTGTAGCACACGCAACGTGATTTGTGTAACAGTTTTTTCATTTTAAGGGAGTTTCGCTGGTCACTCAGTAAATCTCCAACGACCAATATTTACTGGGAAGGGTAAGTCACTCCCACACACTCTCAGTAAATAGAGGTTACACAGGGGCCCGAGGTTGGGTACGACCGGCGCTGACGACAGTGCTTAGGTGTATTGGCCAACGTGGGCGTGAGTGGGTGAGAGCGCTCGGAGAACTTTCACCGTTGCCTTACCACTGAGTATTTTGGTTTTTTGTAGGAATTAGCTGAGAAGGCAATACCTGCAAAAGATGGGGGCCAGTTGCTCAAGTAAGGGACGATCAACCAGGGTCCAGGTTGATATTCCGCGGCCCAAGGGTTCGGTGAGGTACATAATGTGTGAGAAATATGGCTCACACACAGAGGTTTTGTGCAATGAATGGGAACGTATGACTGCGGAAGACAGGGAACCATTCCCTAAGGTAGGCAGTTTTAATCCAGAGGTGTTGCAGAATTTAAGGATTAGGATATGTCTGTTAAAATCCAGAAAAGAAAGGATCAGACACTCAAACTGTTTACATTTATGGCAACGAGAGAGTGATATGCAGAGGGGATTAGCTCAAACAGCTGGTTCCAACCCTGGCAGGAAACTGATTGCAACTGCACCACCACCACCGTATATTACAGGGGAGAAAGTGGCTACAGAGAATGGCATACTAATATATGATAAGAGTGAACTTGATAAATGTATTAATGCTAACCCGTGCAAGTTGTATCCCATCTTAAACTTCCCTCAGGACTGCGACCAAGAAGATGAGACCAGCACGATATCGGCACTCTCTCTAGCAGCCACCATACAAGACACACAAGTGGGCACGGCCCAACCAGTAAGAATAGTAGCAAAGGCCCCTAGCAGAGGGACAGGTGAGGTCGTGTCCACAGGTAAGTATGGTACAGTACATTATGCAGAGACAATTGCACCTCACATTGTAGAAGCAACCCAGAATGATGTAATTGAACTAAATCCTGTCAGGGTGATCGCAGTCCCCAATGGGAAGACTGACGCTCAGGGAATCACTCCCGTCAGGAACATTGCTATGCATTGTCCCTGGTCCCGGACAGAATTGAGGACAATTATGTCTGAATTTCCCGATTCCAGAAAAGATCTAGTCGCATGTCAGAGGTTTATTAGAGAACTAGGTAACGTCACCGAACCCACAAACAAAGATTGGCGGACAGTGCTACGGGCATGTTTGCCCTCTAATATTGACCCTGTGAAATTCATTGCTGATTGTAAATTAGACGCAGAGGTACCTCTCACTGATGAATACAATCAGGAGAATGTACGACAGATCAACCTGCAATTAGGAGTATATTTCCCAACTGTTGTCAAGTGGAATAAAATCTTCTCCATTAGACAAAAAGAAGGTGAAACGGCTTCTGAATATTTCCATCGAGCACTGCAGGAAATGGCTAGATATACTGGGGTCGAGGATATTAAGGAAAATGTACATCATAGAGAGGTAGCTGTGTTCGTATTAATGGACGGTTTAAAAGAAGCGTTGAGAACAAGGGTACAAACCACTCAACCTAACTGGAGAGGTATCTCGGTGGCTGCATTAAGAGAGTACGCTATTGAGCATGATCGTAACATCATTAAGCACAGGGAGTCACAGGGGGATAAGCTGATGACCGTAAGTATCAAAGCCCTGACAACGAAGCCACATCAGCCTAAACCCCAGACCCCTGATGGTAAGTCGTATGTAGTGAAATGTTATAAGTGTCAGAGAGAAGGACATTACGCATGGAACTGTAATTATAACAGCAATGTATATTGACCACCTAGACCAGAACATGACTCACAGCATAACACACGTAATTGGGATCAGGGACCGCATAGGAGGAATTACGAGCCACATGCAGGGGAAACAAGGAGGTACCCACCTAGGAGGTACTGGCAGACCTCTGGAAATTCTCAGCTACCCCCCTCACATATCATAGCTGCCAGCGCGCTGCGGGATGGTCACAACATACAATAGGGGTTAGGCCACACCTGTAGCTTGCAGCCAGTGAAGTTGATTGCTAGCCTTGGAAATGAACCCGAGGTTACAGTTGATGTAGCTGGTAGATCACTACCTTTCCTTGTAGATACAGGGGCGGCTAGGTCAGTGTTAAATTCAACGGTAGGTATGAAAACAACGGGTAAAACAATTTCAGCAATGGGGGTAACAGGAGTAGTGCAACACTACCCTTTAAGTAGACCAGCGGAGATTACGATAGGGCCTTTGCAGACCAAGCACTCCTTTTTGCTAGCTGCATCTGCTCCGACTAATCTACTTGGGAGAGATTTACTGTGTAAGATGAGGTGTGTCATATATTGTACTCCTGAGGGTGTCTTCTTAGATATACCCGAGAATCACGTTCAGGAAGTGCAGGATATGTTGGACACCCCACAAAGGTTGATGTCACACTCTGCTGTTATAGACAGGTGTCCATCCAAGGTAGAGGAAATGATCTCCCAGATACCGGAATCCCTCTGGACCAAAGATGGACAAGACACTGGATTGATGGCAAATGTAGCTCCTGTAGTAGTGCAAGTAAAAGATGGTAGGATAGCTCCAAAAATCCCACAGTATCCTCTGAAGCCAGAGGTGGAATTAGGAGTGTACCCAGTCATAGAGCGCTTGCTACAACAGGGCATCTTAGTTAGGACGTCCAGCACTGCCAATAGTCCCTTCTTACCTGTGAAAAAGAGTGGGGGGAGGGGTTACAGGCTAGTGCAGGATCTAAGGGGGATAAACAAGATAGTTGAGAGCCAATTCCCCGTAGTGCCAAATCCAGTTGTCATCCTCATGCAAATTCCCCCTACTGCAAAGTATTTCACTGTCATTGACCTCTGTTCTGCTTTCTTTTCGGTCCCTCTGCACCCTGACAGCCAATATTTGTTTGCATTTACATACAGAGGAGTACAGCACACCTGGACTCGCTTACCCCAAGGTTTCATTGACAGCCCAAGTATTTTCTCCCAGGCTTTGCATGACTGTTTACAATCCTTTCAACCTGAGAGCGGATCAGTATTAATACAGTATGTAGATGACTTACTGCTGTGATCTGACTCACTCGAATCATCCTTGAAAGACACAAAACAGCTTCTGTTTCACCTTTCTAATACGGGACACAAGGTTTCAAAGGATAAGTTACAGTTGTGCCAGACCAAGGTGAAATATTTGAGACATTGCTTAACACAAGGACTGAGACACCTCACCGCTGAAAGAATACAGGCGATTCGCGACATGACTCTGCCACAAACCCAGCAACAGATCCGCACTTTCCTAGGAATGTGTGGGTACTGCCGAAACTGGATCCCAGGGTTCTCCATACTGGCTTTACCTTTGCAAGAGATGGTCTCTTCAAACAAACCAGATCGGATTTCGCACACAGATGAGTCCGAACTGGCATTTGAGAGACTCAAACAGTGCCTATCACAGGCACCTGCATTAGGTATGCCAGATTATGGGAAACCCTTTGAATTGTACGGTACAGAGAGTGCTGGGTGTGCGGCAGGTGTTTTAACACAGAGACATGGTGATGCCAGCAGGCCGGTAGCTTACTACAGCGCACAGCTAGACACCGTAGCACGGTCTCTCCCCACATGCTTGCGAAGTGTTGCAGCGATAGCTTTGCTAGTGAGTAAAAGTGAAGATGTAGTGTTGGGACACAACCTAACCATCCACACACCTCATGCAGTATCAGCCTTACTGAACTCTGCCCAAACCAGACATGTCTCATCAGCACGGTTTACAAGGTGGGAATTAGCACTAATGGCCCCTGTAAACATCACCATAAAGAGATGCAGCGCACTAAATCCTGCAACGTATCTCCCAGGTGTGCCTGGACAGGCACAAAGGGTGGAGGATGAGAGTGATGGTGAAGGAGGATTTAGTACAGACACTGACACACATGATTGTATGGAATATCTGAACCAAACTTTCACTGCAAGACCCGACATTAGTGACAACCCACTGGAAGGCGTAGATTTTACTTTTTACACTGATGGTAGTTGACACAGACAGACGGACTCGGGAGACTTGTGTACTGGATACGCAGTCGTAGATGACAAAGGTATCATAGAAGCTGAACCCCTGGGCCCACCGCACTCAGCACAAGTTGCTGAGCTGGTCGCCCTAACCAGAGCATGTGAATTGGCTAAGGGTAAGTCAGCCAATATTTATACAGATTCTAGGTATGCCTTTGGAGTAGTGCATGATTTCGGGGCCCTATGGCGCCTCAGAAATTTCATGACGGCAGCTGGAACACCCGTGGCGCATGCGACCCACATCAAAAGACTTCTAACAGCGATACAGGAACCTGACAGAGTGGCTGTTATCAAGTGCAAAGCCCACACTTACAGTCAAGACCCAGTGTCACTTGGTAACAGCCGGGCAGACGAAGCTGCTAAATCAGCAGCCAGCACCCCCATACAGACAGACATCACACAACTGATGGTATTCAATACCGTCAACACACTAAAATTAAGTGAAATGCAAAATTTGTGTTCTCCACAGGAAAAGGCAGTCTGGAGGTCAAAAGGATATGGCCAGGAGTCCTCAGGACTCTGGACAGATGGACAGGGTAAGCCAGTAGCCCCCAGAGCATATCTTCCAAGCTTAGCTGAGGCGGTACACGGTCTGACTCATTTGGGCAAAGATGGTATGTGTAAGCTGGTGAGAGCCTACTGGTGTGCGCCAGGATTCTCTTCTCATGCGGGTAAGAGAGCAATGACATGTCTTATTTGCTAGAGGAAGAATATTGGAAAGTCAATACCAACAGAACCATCCCATATCCCACCAACAGACGGCCCTTTTCAGGTAATACAAATTGATTTCATACAGTTGTCACCCTGCAGAAATTTAAAGTATGTGTTAGTTTGTATTGACGTGTTTTCAAATTGGGTAGAAGCGTTCCCCGCTGCCACAAATACTGCTACGTTTACTGCAAAGAAAATCGTGCAGGAATTTGTGTGCAGATATGGTATCCCTAGGATAATTGAAAGTGATAGGGGTACCCATTTTACAGGTGAAGTCTTTCAGGTTATGTGCAAACTAATGGGAATTAATAGTAAGCTGCATACTCCGTACCGCCCACAGGCGAGTGCGAAAGTGGAAAGAGTAAACAGCACTATTAAGAACAAGCTGAGCAAAGTGATGGCTGAAACTGGATTGTTGTGGCCAGAAGCTTTGCCACTTGTATTGTACAGCATCAGAACCACTCCCAGGTCCCCCCTTAAGCTATCACCCTTTGAGATTCTTTTTGGTCGACAACCCCATGTAATGATTGACCCCCAGGATGATTTGAAATGCAATAATTAAGTGACTGTAAAATATTTGGTTAAGATGAGCAAGCAGTTGAGGAATCAAAACAGCAATCTAAAGCTGGTGATTCCTGACCTACCAGACAGTAATTGTCATGACATTGAACCTGGGGATTATGTAATGATTCGAAATTTTCTACGCTCAGGTTGCCTTATTGACCGGTGGGAAGGACCGTACCAAGTCTCACTAACCAGCATGACAGCATTGAAGGTTGCAGAGAGAGAGAATTGGGTCCACTCGTCCCACTGTAAGATGGTCGCTGACCCAGATAAAGCCCGTGACAAAGAGCAGAGTGTAGAGGAAATCGTATCACTGGAGTGCCTGTTCCGGGAAGGTTGAGAGGCTGGACTGTTGTCACGGCACCTGAGCACAGAGAACTACAAGACCAGAGGCGGTTGTCGCACAAAATTTATTTTTCCTTTTTATTATTTTCTCCATCTCCCATTACCCTCCTTTCCCCCTTCCTTGCTCCTTTTTCTCTCCCCTTAGCAAAATGGACTTACCCCAAGAGACTGCATTCCGGGTTTTCCTGTTGACCCTGTTGTTGACCAGAGCAGTCTGTTTCGGTGAGAGTACCAGAGAGGTCGAGAAAGGATCTGGAATGGGTTCTGATGGCAAGGACGGATTGATAGAATTCCAAGAGCAACACATCCACCGAGCAAAGGCGAGTATCAGAAAACGATCTGGTAGTCAAGAAACTAGGAGACACTGTGAAGGGTTATTGGCTGAGGAAAATTGTATCTGTAGAAATTGTGAAAACATAGTTGAGGATGGGTGCATCCTCTCAAGTACCTCAAGGTCAGAGCAAGTCAGGACTAGTACCGTATCCATTAACAATAGATGAGGTACTTGAACTAAGGGGTGGGAGACCGGTGGACAAGAAATTTAATATTTCTAGGCCCCCTAGTTTGAAGCTCCACCAATATCATGTGGATAGATCCTTAGTATGTTTCAACATTTCCAATCCCCGAAAACCGGGAAATTGGGAAGTGACATGGAATAACCAAACCATGGCATTTTCACACAGAGCCAACAGAATGCCCGTAGACACTGAACTTATACGCCAAATAGCCGACGGTGGGAGGTATTTCGGTATAGGTATACTTTAGGAAGTAGGACCATGCGGGTTGGAGAAGTATCACCAGGGTACTGTGTGCATATCATACAGCCTGATACGTGTACAGAACAGATGAGAGAGTTAGGGATAGGATTTTTCACTTGGAAGGTTTGCAATATGGTAATGTCATATTCTGTCCCATATGTTCTCCCAGATGATGCATATTTCATATGCGGGAGGAAGGCGTATAAGTGGCTTGCCCCAAACTCAGAGGGATTGTGTTACATTGGAAGAGTGTTGCCCGAAGTTATGACCATAACCCATAATAAGATGAAAGACGTTCACCGCAATGCTCAAGCTCCTTACACTCATACTCACTATGAACACATCGTTAAGAGACACCTTATAGATAGGACAGAGCACGCAGCCTCTGATTTGATCCACGAATCCACCGGGATTCAATTCCTACTCGCGTTAGATATCACCCGTACCGCCAGAGGAATTATAAATTATAGGTATATTCATGCGCTAGCGAACCTGATAGATAATATCACCGAGATGTATGATGACACCTTCAGGTATACAGGGAGGGAATTACAAGCTTACAAAACGGAACTGATCCAGCACAGGATAGTTCTCAATTATATCACAGCGGTGACAGGCGGGTATTGTGTCACCTTAGCAACTCAGTATGGTGTAAAGTGCTGCACGTACATTACAAACAGCACTGATGACCCAACGGAGGTCATAGATCAAAAGATGGACGATATCTTGCAGTTGAAATGGGAGTTCCGAAGGAGACACAACCTTACCCTTACTGCTGTGACCGAACTGACCGGCTGGGTCTCATGGTTGAACCCACGAAATTGGTTCTCAGGTTTAGGAGAATGGGCTCAAAATGTTATCGTGAGTGTAGGAAAGTTTCTCCTTTGTATCCTGGGAGTTGTCATAATGATTGGTTTGATATTTAGATGTGTTCGAGTTTTAATGCGATGCAAGCGCGGTACCAAAGTGATGAGTTTGAGGAGCAGGAGCATTGTTACAACAACTGATTTAATTTATGACCCATCAATCGAGACAATGTTGTGATATGACATGATTCCACGGTCCGTTTCTTTCACCCGTTTCTCCTTTGTTTTCCCTCAAGCAAAAATACATCCATTCGGAAGAAACTTTGATGAACTATACATTCATTCGGAAAAGACTTTGATGGACACGCTAAAGACTTTTATGGACACTCTAAAGACTTTGATTAACACTTTCAGCAAAGATACACCCATCCGGACAAGACTTCAACCAACACCCAAGAATGATTGCACAAATGTTATGTGATTGTATTTGTGATACGTGTCTCATCTTCATCTCTACAACCTTCAGGTAGTGTCACACATAGTCGACAGGTGATATATATATACACATATTAGTATTCACATGCATTCCCCCTCCATGTATCATCAACTAAATGTGCACCCCATTTGTTGGAACAAGAAGCCGAAAAGAGCTTGGTAGTGTTTGTTGGCCCAATTACAGACCCTTGATATGGGATAAGAAGGATTTAATGTATACTTCGCAATATCTCCAAGCTTATCTAGAACATGTACGGCACGATGATACATGCCCCTCAGACATGGACTTCATACATACATACATGCTTTTACTATCCCACTAGGTCATACATTTCCCACCTACTCCTCTCCTCCTACCATCCAATTATTTTTTATAGATATTGTATTCTATATTTTTCTGTTTAATGTTTAGATAGTGGCAGTTATTGTTGACTGCCAAAGGGTGGACTGTCAAAGTCGAAAAATATCGTAATGCATATGCCTTGTACTAACCCCATGCACATGCCCGCTGCGCGTGCACTCAGTCTGCCGTGCGTGCGCATATCCGCAATTTGCGTAACGGAGCTTTTCACGGCCATGCGCCTCAGCGCGTGGTATGCGCATTTACGGTAGAGTTTGTGAACGCATAGAGGGTTATTAGAACATTACATATTTAACCCAAATAGTGTACAGTTTAGATATAGTTCCCCTAGACCATGTCAGCGAGTATTACTAGTTTAAACAGTTCATGGACAGAGGGATTCGCCTTTGCATGATAGGAAGGGTCAGATAAAGGTTGGAAGGTGATGTCTAGTATCCAGCTGTAGGGTATTTTGAGGGTAACATTCCGGTGTTGGTTAGAGAAAGATCGCTTATTCCTGCGTATAGTTATGTACAAAAGTAGAATATGAACTTTAGCTGTATTTACTGTATTTTATGTATGCGGCGGAAATCCAGAGGATACCACCCACAAGAGCAGTTGGGGAAAGACATCGCCCACCTATTCAAATCCACCTATGACCTCTTCTGTAATGTAAAGACACATCCCTGTGTCCAATGGACAATGAGATTACAGTGACCATTGTATTGTGTATGCATGTTGTGTATAAAAAGACCATTGTTCCCTGGCCGGTCAGAAGACTCTAAACGCTATCTGTATGACCAGCGGAGGACCGAGCCGGGTTGCGCTTGCGAACATTCTCACGTATGTACATTCTCTGTAGCCATTATTCTGTTTAGATTTACTTGTTAGCCTGTAGTGTATGATTTGTATTGTTTTACCTTTTGGAATTAATCCACTGAGGCCTTAGAACCCTGTGGTTGCAACTACAAATCGGTGTGGTGTCTTCACTTTCCTGCAAGGGGTTTAAATTATATTTATCTGTATAAGGTGTATAGGTATTGATAAGGTGTACGCACTGCGGATACTTTATACCGTCAGCGCTACTTAAGGTTTAAAGGTATTACATCAGTACAGTACTTTGCTGTTAAGGGTTTAAAGTGTGATCATATTACTACATTGTATCATTAACAGGGTTTAAAGGTTATCAATTGTGTGTGCGCTCGCTGTGTGTACTCTGTACACTCAGCGCGGCGTGTGTACGCCAAGTGCGTACCACGTGCAGGACTCTGTACGCAAATAGCGTACAAAGTGCGTAGCACATGCATTCAGTCTAGCGGCCATAGCGGCTCCACGGTAATAGTGTATTTAGAGGTATAGCTTTGCGGTCTAAGATAATATCGACATTATCAGGACCCTAGTGCCAAGAGCTCTGCAGCTCTGCCGGATAGAGAGGACAGGGCCCAGATGGAGTCTGCACACGGGCCTCCTCTTCTCTAGATACGCCCCTTGGCACAAGCCACCAAAATGTCTAATTACGGCTCTGATAACTGGCATTTTGTGGTATAATGTACATATAAAGTATGTGTATATATCCCTAGTGATTGAAAAGTGATAACCTTGGATAAAATCTGCCTTCATCATCCTTACTCTAAAATGCTTATGCTGGTGGTTTACAGTAGGCAACTTGCATATGAATGGCATGCCTCCCAACAGTTTACATGGTGAAGTAGGGAAAAGGGTGGCGAGGCTCGGCGTGGCTTCACTGAAATTCCATGATCGCGAGCCAAGTCTCCCATTATCGTCAATGTGGAAACATGCCCAGCACTCTGTGAGCAGCTGGCAATACCCCCAGACCCTTTGTCTCCGGTGAATAGACGCTATGCGCATGGTAATGTGGTATGGAATAATAGATCTAAACTGTCTATGTGGATAGTCAATAAGTTGACCACGTACGTTCAACAGGTACAAAAGGTTGACAGATGAAAGGTCAGCAGTCGTTAAGATCAACAGGTACAAAAGGTCAACAGGGCGAAAATGTCTGCATAAGATCGCACCACAATTTCTGCTTGATTGCTAAAATTAAGGAGAACTCCTGCCGACACAGCCTGGCTGCGCCCTTAGGAGGCCCACCGCTATCTTTTTGATCGTAGTGGCTGCATGTGATGTAATGCAGCCGCCCCGATCATGCCCCTGTTGCACCCCCCATTCACGCCAACCCGCCCCCTCATTTCTTAGCCACGCCCCTGCAACAATCTGTCTCTGCCTTGGAAACGGAGTGTTGCCACCCCGCAAATGGCTCTGCCTGATTGACAGGCAGGGGCATTCGTATTTTCTGCAGGTGCCCGCAGAAAATGCACGCGCATGCGCAAGCCGTGCCCCGCGCATGCTCCCATATACTTTTAGTCATTTTTGCGGTTGGATCGCCTATTGCGATCCTACCTGAATCGGGCCGATAGTCCACATGGATAGTAAAACAAGCAAATGTTGGGAAAACATGTGACAAACAAAAATTAGTCGACCATCTGTTTGTTGACCATTGTCATGTAAACTTTTTTAACCTGTCAACCTTAAGCACAGTTGACCTTTTGTACCTCTCAACATAGGTGGTCATTCCGAGTTGTTCACTCGCTAGAGACCTACTCCTAGATTGCGATCACCTCAGTCCGTTTAATTCCTGGTTTGATGTCACAAACACGCCCAGTGTCTGGCCAGCCACTCCCCCATTTCTCCAGCCACTCCTGCGTTTTCTGCTGGCACGCCTGCGTTTTTTAGCACACTCCCGGAAAATGCTACGTTACCACTGAGTAAAATAGCATAGTTTTGTGTAAAATTGCTTAGCGCGTGCGCCCTGCGGTGCATACGCATGCGCAGAATTGCCGGATTTTAGCCTATTAGCAATTCTGCTAAAAATAGCAGTGAGCGAACAACTCTGAATGACCACCATAATGCGTGTCGAACATATGGTATAGACCTATTGACTGACTACATAGGCAGTGTAGATCTGTCATCCAGATACCATGACAATGGTGACAGGTGACTTACTATCTTCAGTTTCTGCTCCTTTCAGCACCGGCCTGTTCAAACACCTCCCTCGTATCCGCCTCAGGTGTCTAAAACACTCCAGTAGAGGATGTGAATTTGAGCTGGCCACCCCTCCTTTCATTGATGCAGTCAGGATGGGGGCTGCTGAAGTATGGATGGCCATCAACCATCAATGATTCAAAATCATTGATGGTCTATGACTGATGATAACTACTTTTATCATTGATAGGGGAGAACCAGATGGTTTCCAGCCATCGATGATTAAAGAGCTATCAAATTATTATTTTTTCCTCTCCAGGGTGTCATGAACACAGAGCATAGCGCCATCATCTGACACCCATGAAGCCACACCCCCGGGCTCTGATTGGCCCACAAATTGCTTAATACATTGATGGGTTCTTTACAGATGGTTCTCCACCATCAAGGTTATCTGTCAATCGTTCCATCTATAGTAACCATCAAAGGATAACCCACCGATGGTCATCCCTATGCTGAAGAAGGAATCTCTTCCCGTGGATCTCAACTTTTCCTGACAGATAAGCCAGTGACTGACTGATGCTGGAGGTTGCCGCCTGGTTCCAGAGCTCTAGAGCGCTAAAACTGCTGCAGAGTTATCCGCTGCCTCCTGCCATCAGTCCTCTCTCTAGCGATGGTCATTGGCGGGTTATACATCGATGCTTACCATTGATGGAACCATTGATGGACAACCTCGATGGTGGGAATCCATCTAGTATTGAGCAAGTTGTAGGCCAATCAGGGCCCGGGGCAAGGTTTTGTGGATGTCAGGGGGTGGAACTATGCTCTGTGTCCCCAACACCCTGGAGGGGAAAAAAAATAGTTATAAGCTCTTTATCATCAATGGTGGGAAACCATCTGGTTCCCCCCTATCAATGGTAAAAGTAGTTACCATCGGTCATAGACCATCAATGATTTTGAGTCATTGATGTTCGATGGCCATCCCTACCTCTCTCTAGTGCTGGCTCCTTAGCTGTGTCGCAAGTCAGGAGCAAACTCCAGGAATGACCAGGCTTTCATTCCCAGTTGCTCCCGCAAGTCCCCATCAGGCACGTTTCTCCTTCCTGCCACTGGCTATACTGGCTATATATACTCCTCTCTGTGTCTGCGAGGCTCTTTCTGTCTAGTCCTTACAGGGTCTTCAGAGAGCCCTAGCAGAATGGCGGGCTTTGGTTGTACACAGTGAGACCCTCAGGAGCCCCAGTTCACATCCTTCATTAGCAGCATCTTCTCATCCCCCACATAGTTATCAATACAAAAATATACATAAATAATATTCAAAAACAGTGTAATGTATTTGTTCTAAATAAAACAAAAATATCACTGTCAAAGGGGATTACAGAAAGACAAGGGCAGAGCATGAGAAGGCACCAAAAAGGGCTTGCAGCACCAGGGGTTAATGGAGGGTGGAACTGTGTTCCATCACCTGTATTGGTAGGTAGATCCAGTTCTGCAACTATTTTTATTCATTAACAGTTTCTTATATAGCGCAGCATATTCCACTGCGCTTTACAATTAGAACAACAGTAATAGAACAAAACTAGGCAAAAGCAGACAGACATGGGTAGGAAGGCCCTGCTCACAAGCTTACAATATCTAGGGAAATAGGCATTGATAGACAAGGATAGATGCTACCTATTGCAAAATGGCCCACCACCCTAGGTTCTTAATGAGTTGTATGATATGATATGATCATTCAGTAATGTTGGCCAAGGTGTCAGAAAGATGTGAGAGTAAAGATAGTCTTGTCTGAAGAGGTGAATTTTCAGGGAACATTTAAAGGTTTGGAGACTAGAGGTGAGTCTTATTGTGTATGGGAGGGCATTCCACAGAGTGGATGAAGCCCGGATAAAGTCCTGTAATTTAGAGTGGGAACAAGTCATATGTGTGGATGAGAGACGCAGATCTTGTGCAGAGCGAAGAGGTCGGGTAGGGAGATATTTTTGAGATGAGTAAAGAGATTTATGCTGGTGCAGTTTGGTTTATAGCATTATATGTAAGTAAAAGTATGTTATATTTAATACGGTAGAATACTGGTAACCAATGGAGGGACTGACAGAGCGGATCTGCTGACTAATGTCTAGCGAGGAAGATTAGCCTCTCAGCTGCATTCAAAATGGATTGTAGTGGTGAGAGCCTATCTTTAGGAAGACCAATCAGAAGACTATAACGATAATCTATGCTGTGTCTTGTGTAAGATAGGGTCGTATTTTGGATATGTTTCTTTGATGTATGTAACATGATTTTGAGACAGATTGAATGTGGGTAACAAAGGACAGGTCAGATTCAAGAATGACACCTAGGCAGTGAGCTTGTGGGGTAGGGATGATTGCTGAGTTATCAACAGTGATAGAGATATCAGGTTGGTAACTACTATTGGCCAGTGGAAATATAATTAATTCTGTTTTGGAAATATTAAGTTTGAGGTGGCGAGATGTCATCCAAGATGAAATGACAGAAAGGTATTCAGTGACACGGCCCAATACAGATGGTGACAAATTTGGGAAGGGTGGGTAGATTTGAGTATCATCTGCATACAGATTATACTGAAATCTTAAAGAGCTGGTTAGTTTGCCAAGAGATGTGGTATAGATTGAGAAAAGCAGAGGACCTAAGACTGAGCCTTGCGGTACTCCAACTGATAGAGGTAGCGAAGAGGAGGTGGAATCAGAGAAATGAACAATGAAGGAGCGATTAGATAAGTAGGATGAGAACCAAGAAAGGGCTGTGTCCTGAATACCTAGGGATTGTAATGTTTGTATGAGAAGAGAGTGGTCAACAGTGTCAAAAGCAGCAGAGAGATCAAGGAGAATAAGTAGTGAGTAATGGCCTTTAGATTTAGGAGTGACCAGATCATTCACTACCTTAGTCAGTGCTGTCTCTGTGGAGTGTTGGGCATGAAATCCTGACTGAAATGGGCCCAGTAAGCTGTGTGAGTTAAGAAAGTGTATAAGGTGAGTGTAGGCAAGTCTCTCAAGTAGCTTGGAAGGGCATAGGAGCTGAGAGATGGGATGGTAATTTGAGAGAGAGTTAGTTTCAGAATTTAATTTTTTCAGAATGGAAGTAATCACTGCATGCTTCTATAGAGAAGGAAACATGCCAGTAGACATAGAGAGATTACAAATTTTAGTTAAGGCTGGGATCAGCACAGGAGACAGAGCTTTACTAATTTGTGAGGGTAAAGAATCAAGAGGAGAGGTAGTAGAATAGGCAGATGAGAAGAGTGCAGATACTTCATCTTCATTTGTGGGATCAAATGAAGAGAAGGTGTTAGAGGGTTCAGGTAGGGAATTAAGCAGGCCACTGGCTGTGGAAGAGCGTACCATTTCATTTTGGATCTTATCTATCTTGTCCTTGAAATGGGAAGTAAGATCTTGCGCACTGATAGTGGCTGCTGGGATTAGTGAGGGAGGGATAAGAAGTGATTTAAATGTATTAAAAAGTCACTTGGGGTTAGAGGCTTGAGCAGAGATGAGAGATTGGTTTGTTAGGCAGTGTCCAGAGCATTACGATAAGAGTGGTAAATGGTCTTATACGTGAGAAAGTCACTTGAACTACGAGACTTACGCCACTGACATCTACTTTATTTGAGGGTTTTTGTAGGTGTCTTGTGAATTTAGAGTGCCACGGTTGACATCTAAGTCTATGTGAAGTGCGATGGGTAGCTGGGGCCACTTCATTGAGTGCTATTTCTAGAGTTTAGTTAAGGTGTGATACAGCAGTCTCAGGAGAGGTAAATGTAGAAATTGGTGAAAGCAGTGGTTGCAGAGGTAGATAGTTGCTGAAAATTAATAGCATTAATATTTCTGCGGGTTAGGGTAGGCTTGGTAGACTTCAGGGACATTGCGTTTGAAGTAATGGAGGAGGGCATGCAGGTGATAAGGTTGTGATCTGAGAGGGAAAGGAGTGTTAGTGAGTGAAGGGTTAAACATGCTATATGAACTGTTATGTGTTTGAATAGACACGTACGCACTCTCTACAAGATGCCCTTGTCTGTTCATATAATATAATGCTTGTTTGTGTCTTATCTTCAAGGACAATTACATAACAGATCAAAACTGTTACTTCTGTGTGTTACTAAAAATCCTGCATGTAATGTCGTATGCTACTTCTATTTATCCAATCATATGCTTGCACATATTGTATACACCCATGTTTCTTATCTATATAGTACGCTGTAATTTTTTAAATAAACAGAGTGACTCTTAACCCTCAACTGTGTGTTTTATGTATGGGGCTAAGAGCTGCTTTCACTGGTACCAAAGAGATGATTACATCGAGGGGGCACAAAAAGGGTTAAATCCCTTCAGCTGGGGGCTAGGTCCGGGATCTAGGCGATCGTCCCCTGCCCGGTAAGATAGAGAATTTTATTGTCTGTCTTTTCCGTTCAGGGATTGCGATTACTACTAGATCTGAACTCATTCCGTGTTCCGGGAACACGTGACCAAAAATACAATCCAAGTCCGGGACTTGGCAGAAAAGAAACTTGTTTTCTTAAAGGCGCCGGGCGCCACGTAAAGGTATCAGGGATACCAATCTTTAAAGGCAAAGGTATCAGGGATACCAATAAAGAGGACCAGGGGTCCACGAAATCTTTAAAAGGCACAGGTATCCGGGATACCATAGATGGACCAGAAATCCAAATAACAACGCCTCCTCGATTTGATCACCTAAATGTTTGTATGTTTGTCTTATAAGTACTCATATTGTAATTTTTTCTATTAAGGACACTCAGTGAACGGGTGGTAAGTGCACGGGCGCTGAGTCTCAGAGGACATTGTTGTTTACAGTGATTTTAAGTACATTTGAAAGTTGATTTGTAACAAATAACATTGTCCACGATTGCAGAGATATTAATTGTACGGGTGGTAAGTGTACGTACATTTGGTATCACAAGTTGTGCTGTTATTCCTTATCTTCTCTGTTCTGTCTCTGGTAGTTTGTGTAGGGAATGTGTAATCCCACATGTTACCAATGATTTATGATCAGATCAGCTGAATGCATACATAGACTATTGCTCCCCTTCCCTGTTATTTGTGAATTCTTTTAAAAATATATTGCGTGGGTGGTAAGTGTACACGCATTATATGACAGTGTGTTCGGAACAGTCTATGTTTTTATGATAGGATTGTTGTTGCTTCACCTTAAAATACGTTAGTTACTTGTTGGTAATATGGGATCAGACCACAGTAAAGAGATTGAATACCCCCCTCCCCTCCCCTCCCGGGGGAGACCTGCAAGGAATGTGCTGCTCGTCTCTCCCAGCAGCAGCAGTAGCTTGCAAACAGAAACCTAGTGAGAATGTGACTGAATTTTGGAAGTGATTTAAAAGTGTTGGTCAGAGGAGGCAGGTCTCACCCTAGTTAATACCGACAACTTACTCATTTCTACATTTATAAACAACTTGTTGCCAACAGTGTCATTAACTGTAAAACAGAGTGTTTCCAGTTGGACCTCTGATAATTTAAAGATTCTGAAAAACATTTATATGAGAAAGAAGCAGCAGGTTGTTTTGAAATGAGGAAATCTGTCAGTACTATACCCTCACATAACTACCAGAACCCCCCGGGAAAGCCAAATAGGTCTTTCCGCCCACCCCAAGACAATAGGTTCCAGAGGGGCCCTATGACACTGGCCTAATATCTTGTACCCCCTACAAGGCCACACTGAAACCTGATGTACACCCCTTTACCAGAAACAATATCCATTGTCTAAAAGAAAAAATAGAAGGTCTTAGACCTATGGTACAGCAATTTTTAGAGCAAGGCATTCTTAGACATGTAGTATCCCCATACTGCACACCAGTTAACCCTGTAGCAAAAGTAGATGGGACTATAAGGTTTGTGCAAGATCTTAGAGCAATTAATCAGCTAATTGTTCCCATTGCACCAATTGTACCTGATGTAACCTCACTCCTCTCAGCCATCCCTGTAGATGCTGCATTTTTTTCAGTGATTAATTTAAAAAATGCATTTTTCAGCATACCAGTGGACCCCCAAACACAGTTACTTTTTGCTTTTACTTTTGAGGGCAAGCAGTTAACATGGTGCAGATTACCACAGGTATGTTTATTCACCTGTTGTGTATAGCATTGTACTCCAAGCCACATTGGCTCCCTGGCACCCCCCCTATGGTTCTGTCCTGCTACAGTATGCAGATGATCTGCTTCTCTGTAGTCAAACTGTTAAACTGGCTCTGTGAATGTGGACACAAGGTGTCTAAAAACTAAAATGCAATGGTGTAAAAAGCATGTCGATTATTTGGGTTTTGTACTCACAGAGGGAGAAAGGAAAATCAGTCCACAACGCATTCAGTCTGTATTGGGCCTGGTCACCCCAACTACTCAGAAGGAAATGCTATCCTTTCTGGGCATGATTAATTACTGCAGACAGTGGATATCTGATTGTTCCTACTATGACAATATCTTGAGACAAGCCACTCTCAATAACAAACCTAAACAGATTCAATGGTCACAAGAAATGTTAACTGCATATGAAAGTCTAAGATGTATGTTGGTAAAAAGTCCGGCATTGAGCCTCCCAAACTGTACTGCCGTTTCATTTATATGCAAGGGACAACTGTAAAACCATGGCGGGGGTACTAACTCACATGGAGGCAAACTGCGCCCTGTGGCATTCCTGTGTCGGTCCAAGGTATGCCTGCCTGCCTCAGAGCACTGGCAGCTTGTGCAATGGTGGCTGAGATGGCAACTACACTCACCTTAGGTCACACAACAATTCTACACACAACACATGATGTCGTAGCAATACTTAACGGCTTGCATACACAGCATATGTCGGCCCAACGCCTTAGTGGGTATGAAGTCCTATTGCAAAGCAGCCCATCCCTCATCATCAAATATGCAAACACGTCATCAGGCCCAGCACCCATTCTTAATGCACTCCTAGGACAAAAGGGTCCCCAAGATGACATACCTGAAAACCATGACTGCTCAGCATCAATAGAATCAGAGACCTCCCCGAGATTAGACATGTCCCCTGTACCCATACCCGGTTCGGACAATGTCTTTGTTGATGGCTCCTGTAGCAGACCAAATGACTCCACATACCAAGCAGGTTATGCCGTTGTGCGCCTGCCCAATGACATTCTTGAAGCAAAGCCCATACCTTACCAATCGGCACAGGCTGCAGAGCTCATAGCCCTTATCAGAGCCTGCCACATGTACCAAAACAAACCCGTTACAATTTACACAGACTCCAAATATGCCCATGGCGTTGTCCACGACCATGAAGTTATTTGGGCAAGAAGAGGCTTTGTAGGAGCCGATGGAAAAGGCATTTCCCATGCACAGCTTATCACAAACCTCCTCCATGCCATCACACTGCCCTCTGATTTTGCAATTTTGCACTGCAGGGCCCATACTGGTGGCAAGGACGACATATCCAAAGGCAATGCCCTTGCTGACAAAACTGCCAAAGAAGCAGCTCTACAACCCATTGCCCAGTCCCATATGACTGTCATAACCCCCCCTGCCATTAATGATCAATATCTTATCACGGAGCTACAGGCCACAGCCTCCAACAAGGATTTGGATGACTGGATATATCCTGTATTGCAGAAAAATCCCAAATCAGGATTAATCTGCAAAGAGGGGAAACCTTGTATACCCCAAACAAGTGCCCCTTTGTTCATTGCTCATTACCATGGGGTGGGACATCATAGCAAGAACACCACAGCCTTACTTTTAAGCAAAGACTTTTATATCACTGATGTTAAAACACTGGTAGATCATTACGTCAGTAGATGTGTTACCTGTCTAGGGTTCACTACGGCTGGCCGGCGGTCGGGCTCCCGGCGACCAGCATCCCGGCGCCGGGAGCCCGACCGCCGGCTTACCGACAGCTTGGCGAGCGCAAATGAGCCCCTTGCGGGCTCGCTGCGCTCGCCACGCTACGGGCACGGTGGCGCGCTACGCGCGCCACACTATTTTATTCTCCCTCTATGGGGGTCGTGGACCCCCACGAGGGAAAATAATTGTCGGTATGCCGGCTGTCGGGCTCCCGGCACCGGTATACTGAGCGCCGGGAGCCCGACCGCCGGCAAACAGAAGACCACCCCCTGTCTACGCAAGGTGATTTAGAACTTATAAAGGAAGAATATGTGAGGTCCCTCATCAGCAAATTAGATGAAATTGAACACAAGGTTGTTTGTAACAATCCTTTTAATCCACAGGAACCGACACATCCTTTTCAAGTCGGAGACAAAGTCGTTGTAACAGTGCTCCCGAGGAATAAAGGTCCAGGAGATTTCACCTATGGTCCAGAGACGGAAGTCGTGGCAGTGACCAGGACGGCTGTCCTTACTGAAGACGGGCCCACGTGGATACACGCATCCCGAGTAAAGAAGATACCCAGCCCAAATCGCGAAGCAAGTCAAGGAGATTCCAGCGAGGTACTAACCGGGGCAGACAGCCCTGACCTCCAACATGGAGAAGCAGACGATGCAGAAAAAGAACAAGATGCCTACCTATGGCCAGGGGACTATGTTGACAATCCTAATGGTCCTCACTTGCCAAGCTACAGCTGAAGTAGACATTACACAAAACTCTGGCATTTACACATTCTGGTACAACTCCTCCAACACTGAGGTTGCTACTTATAAAATAGACTTTTGCAATTTTTGCCCATGCCTCAGAAAACATTATGAATGGGGATGTGACCAGTATGGAACACGTAATACCCCCAATGAAGCTTATATTTGTGTTACTAGTAAATTCATATTAAGCATAAGACATCCCCAGTCTACTGATGCAGGCACCTATGTCCTGGGTGAATCCTTTTTTATAAATCCATCCCTTACACAATTCTTGTTACAGGATATGTTTAACAATGAAAAGTATGCCCAGCTCAAGTCCCCTAAACCACGCCCCAACCTCTTGAGCCTCATATAACCACCTTCAAGGATATGATAGCCATTAACAATCCCACCCTTGAAGACACCCTAGCTATTGAAACTGGTTTCTCTGACATCAATTTCTGGTTAGAATGGATGAAATATAGCGCCAATAAACATAATAAAAGTAACTGCTATGTTTGTGGCAGATCTAGGCCTCACCTAGGCACCGTGCCCCTTAATATACCCCTAGAACAAGAAAGTTGTTTTTTCAGCCTTTACAACGGCACCAAAACCAATGACAGCCAATGTGAAATGTGGAAAAAGGAATACCCCATACTCTCAAAAAACCCCAACCTTGGTAACACAATAACCATATACCCAGGTAACTACACCTGCTACAACTCCACTAGCCACTCTGGCAAGGATTTTAAATATTTCCCTCCTGGATACTGCTCAGAAACACGTAACACCATCCTAGTTAATCAAACCAAGTCCCTAGGGGACATTTATTATATCTGTGGAGATTTAAAACTCAGAACTAGATTAAATATCCCATGGAAAGGTCAATGTGCCTTAGCCAAAATAATTATGCCATTACACATACTCCCAACTAATGAAGGTTCCCCTACCTCAAACACTGCTCCCACACATAGAAGAAAAAGGGAAACTCCAATAGGTAGCTTCGATCCACATGTTTATATTGACACAATTGGGGTCCCAAGAGGGGTGCCAGACGAATTCAAAGCTAGAGATGAAGTAGCTGCAGGATTTGAATCCTTAATTCCTATAATAACTGCCAATAAAAATGTTGCATGGATCAATTATATCTACTATAACCAACAGAGATTCATTAATGATACCAAAGTTGCACTCAAAGGTATAGCTGAACAATTAGAAGCCACCTCTCAAATGACATTCCAAAACCGTATGGCCTTAGACATGATACTGGCTGAAAAGGGTGGAGTTTGTGTCTACATAAAACAGGTAGAAGGATGTTGTACCTTTATCCCTGACAACACAGGGCCAAATGGTAGAGTTACCCTAGCCATAAAAAAACTAGATGATTTATCCATAGAGCTAAAAAAGAATTCAGGTATTGATAACCCATGGAGCCAATACTTTGGTTGGTTTGAAAATTGTAAACAGGGTCTTGTTCAACTAGGAATCTACATATTGATTGTGATAGTAATTTTTTGTGTTGTTTTCTTTTGCATTATACCCTGCTGCAGAAAACTCGCCACAAAAGGTATTGAAAACTCGCTTATGTATGAAGCCGTCCTTACAATCCCTCCTAACTCCCCTGCAGCCTATAAGCAATACCTAACTGAATATAGAAATAAAAAACTCCATGTAAAGAATCATGTTATTTAAATATATGATTCTAAGAGGGGATTGAAGGGTTAAACATGCTATATGAACTGTTATGTGTTTGAATAGACACGTACGCACTCTCTACAAGATGCCCTTGTCTGTTCATATAATATAATGCTTGTTTGTGTCTTATCTTCAAGGACAATTACATACCAGATCAAAACTGTTACTTCTGTGTGTTACTAAAAATCCTGCATGTAATGTCGTATGCTACTTCTATTTATCCAATCATATGCTTGCACATATTGTATACACCCATGTTTCTTATCTATATAGTACGCTGTAATTTTTTAAATAAACAGAGTGACTCTTAACCCTCAACTGTGTGTTTTATGTATGGGGCTAAGAGCTGCTTTCACTGGTACCAAAGAGATGATTACATCGAGGGGGCACAAAAAGGGTTAAATCCCTTCAGTGAGTTCAAAAACAGAGCATAGTCTGGTGAATACAAGATCCCGGCAGTGGCTCTCCTGATGAGTAGGGGAGTCAGTCCATTGGGAGAGGCCAAGAGAGGAGGTTAGAAAGAGAAGTTTGGAAACATAGGGAGATTGTGGGCTGTCAATAGCGATATTAAAAATGCCCATAATGATTATGGAGATTTCAGAGGATAAGAAGTGAGGAAGCCAAGCAGAAAAATCTTCCAGAAACTTTTTGGGTTGCCCAGGTAGGCGATAGATAGCTGTAAATGCAGAAAGAAATGGGCAAAATCCTAATAGACTGTATTTCAAATTATGTAAATGTCAATGAAGGAACAGGTGGTAAAACTGTGTGTGTGTAAGATCTGGACAATAATATTCCAACCCCACCTCCTTTACTGTTAACAGGCATGGAGGTGTGTGAAGTGGAGGCCACCATGTGACAGTGCTGCAGGGGAGGCCATGTCTGATTGTGTGAGCAATGTTTCTGTTATAGCGAGCATATTGAGGGGTTTTTTTTTATGAAAAGGTCATGGATAGATGATAATTTGTTGCAAACAGAGCGTGCATTCCATAAAGCACATTTTAGTGACTAGGAGGGAGATGGGAAACACGTGATGTTTATAACGTTTGTTGGATTTATATTCCATTGTGAACCAGCTGAGTGTGAGCGTGGTATGTGGATGGGACCTGGATTTGGGGAAAGTCACCAGCTAGTAGAAGCAGAAGAAGAGAGAGATAGGTATAGTTGGGGGAAGTGTGTGATAGTTTCTTATGGTGACATGTTGAGGATGTTATGACAACTGCTCCATAACTGAATGCAAAGATATACTAGGTCTAATTAACAAAGGCTTCAGCTGAAGCCAATTGAACATCTAATCAAAGGACTTAAATTACGCTGTTTTAAGTAAACACCAGTCCGTGTATGCTCAATAAACTACACTCCCCTGAACAACGTCTTCAGAAGAGACAATGGGGGTAATTCCAAGTTGATCGCAGCAGGATTTTTGATAGCAATTGGGCAAAACCATGTGCACTGCAGGGGAGGCAGATATAGCATGTGCAGAAAGAGTTAGATTTGGGTGGGTTATTTTATTTCTGTGCAGGGTAAATACTGGCTGCTTTATTTTTACACTGCAAATTAGATTGCAGATTGAACACACCCCACCCAAATCTAACTCTCTCTGCACATGTTATATCTGCATCCCCTGCAGTGCACATGGTTTTGCCCAATTGCTGACAAAAATCCTGCTGCGATCAACCTGGAATTACCCCCAATATCAAGTACAAGCAAGTACTAATATTATACAAATACATTTAAATACACTGCTAAACTATACAGCCTTAACAGGGGCCCCAACAGCACATGTTCCAGGATAGGGGCTGCTGCAGCTCTGCATGTGCAGTGTACTGCACAGTGTGGCTCCCAAAACCCCTCCTCAGTGTATCATGACACATCACATCCGTGATGCTGAGGAGGGGACTATGTAGCTGCACTGCACTCAGCTGACCGCCCGTACACTTGCTGCAGAGGCCACCGGTGACTGACATCACAACTGGGCAGACATATGTAATTGCCCGCCCTGTTGTGACTTCAGGCACAACACATCGGACCGTCAATTGGTAAGTGTCTATACACTGATAGATAGGTCAGCGGATCAGCTGGAGATCTGTCGTCCTAGTCTGTCCCCAGCATTAAAGTTATCTTTTAAGCATTTTAAACTAGACCCTGCAGAGCCTTCCCTGGTTACATGTTTTTACATTGAAAAAGATATTCTCTGCAACAATGATCCAGAAATACATTTCTCAGTGTACAGAAATGTTCCACCTAACGGGAAGTGGTTACAATACCGCTAGTCAGGATCCGGGTCGTCACAATACCGCCGCCGGATTCCCGGTGCCACAGGCTTTTATCCCTCGATGGGTGTGAATGACACCCATAGAGGGAGAAAATAACCTGTGCGAGTGCAGCTTCTAGAAGATAATATATATAATCTGAGTGGTTGCTGTGGGCAACATCACCAGTTCTAGGAACTCCCACTTTAGTAAATTTACCCCATCAAATCTGTCCTCTAGGGTCTGTGAAATGGGATGCATACCAGGTATGCCTATCTGAAATGTCAGCCATTTGCCTTTATATAGTACTTCCGTTTGTTTTCTGGTGTGTTTGACTAAAGGTATTAAAAACTGTATAATTGTGCAGTTCCATATGTCTGTCCATATGCACATCATTAATAAGCTCTCAGCAGGACATCATTCTGAAACTTATCCACAACATGCTGAGAATTGTAGCTCAGTAAGTGCTGAACAGCAAAGCATTGCCCTTGATCTGTAGGAATTATTTGCTATTGCTGTGTATATACTAAGTTATACACAAACAGAAGGGAGGTGGTTCCATTGCACTATGTTAATACTGGAAACCAGTTCCTCTTGCATCGCTCTGCTTATAACATTTCTATAACGTGGTCAAACATTAACCAAGGGAGACAGCTTGCAATTGTATTGGAATTTGATATGTGCGTGTTTCTGTCCCGTGTTTTCTCAGCTGCCTAGGGAGATGAAAATATGCATCTTGCGGCCTTTGTGTGTTGTGTGTTGTTTATTCGGTGTTGCGCACTCCTTTGTGCCCTGGTATATGCAGGAGGCACAGGTGTTCTCATCGCCCCGCACTGCTGCACGTGCTTAGAAGAGTGGAAACTTAAGCACACACAAGAGACACGCATTTGAATGTTAAATATTGCGAATAGCTCTGGGAATAATACAAGGTAAATGGGATTTTCATCTTCATACCTCGGACTTTAACTGCACAGCCTCACAGCTTTTTCTCATTTGCTGGTATGCACTGCACAGAAAATATTTTTTGGCTTAGAGGTCATTTACAGACAGGATTTGAGAAGGAGTGGCAAGACATTATACTCCTCGCATAGATGCATTTAATATCTTTTCTAACTTTTTTTGTTTTGAATAGAAGAATAATAGTGCCTGCTTTTGCACTTAGCAAACAAATACTGGGGAGCTTTATTTTAAGGGATTCGGTGAGCTAGAATGCACCATTCCCCCAACCCTAATCTGTCCACACATTTTAAATGTGTTCCTTTTTAGCAGGGTCGCATTACGGGGGTTATTCAGTACAGATTGCAAATTCTGTTAAAAAGCAGAATTTGCAATCAGTTCTTTTTGCATGCCAGGGGCCGCCCATCGCAGGGCAAGGCCACCCAGCATGCTAAATGGCCTGCCCAGTGGCTGCGATTGCAATTTATTTGTGGTCACAGCAACTGTGGATGACCCCCTGCAGCCGCAGCTAGGCTGCGTATGCAGGCAGTCTGCCGCCATTTTCTTGAGTGGAGCGTGCGATGTCATGGAACTGCCCCAAAAACATTGCCGACCTGCCCCCATTTTTTATGCGCCACCCCCGCAACGTTTGGCACGGATGCAGCGGCCATCTTGTTGCAGTGAGGTACTGTTGAAGCTGGTCCGGCAAGTGAATACCTCCACTCTAAAGTGATAAGTGATCATTTACCAGCCAGTCAGCTCCTGTCATTTTTCAAACACAGCCTATGACATGGCTGTTAGGCGCTGATTGGCTGGTACTTTATTACCGTGAAATTATCACTTTTCAAGGCTTAGTAGATCCCGCCCTGTGTGAGTATATTGACACTGATTGACCTAAGTCCCGGGCAGACCTGAGTATCCATTGTCATCCGCTGTGCAGTGTTAGGAGCGCGCGGACAGCAAAGTGCCATTTTCACAAGCTACATCTGGTTAAGGGGACAGTAAAGACAACCATCTCCCCTGTGTTAACGCTGTTGAAATATTAAGGATTGAGTTATTGTGCAAGTGGAAGTCAGATATTTAACTTGAAAAGTACTGAGTTATTGGAGCAAGTGAAAGTAAATTCCTTTAATTGAAAGAGACTGAGACTGAGTTTGTTTAACCAATAGACCTTCATTGTCAAGTTTCGAGAGACACTACCATCCATTCACTAGCTACACCCTCTTTGAATAAAACTGAGACACATTGCCATCATTACAACCCAAGAGTCTTTATATTGCCATTATTAAAACCCAAGAATCTTTATTTATCTGTGCGCCACTTCCCCTATTGCAATGCATAATTCTACAGAGCTCCAATGTTATTTGCTAGTGAAGATCATTATATCTTGGCTAGGGAAAGCTAGGAATTTAGTTATTATTAAATGTGTTTTTCATCACTCTCCTCATGACCACATTATAGTCTGTGATTTTGATTTTAATATTCTAATTCCTGTGATTCTGATTATAATCTGCCAATGTCTGTGATTCAATTGATTGTCTTTTGCATTTTTAATGATCCATTGTGATGTGAACTGTAGCCAATAGTCTTCTCTTTATTCTTCTTTGATGCCTAATCCTTCTTGTGATTATCTAAATTTAATACCAATTAACCAATAATCATCTTCAATCCAGAGTTCATTGCGGCTCAATAAAAAGACATTCTGTTGGAATTGCTGACTTAATCCTGTTTTGTATTAATCTATCCTACCTCTCTGAGCATGGTACTACAGAACAAAGTACAGGGAGAAACATTTCAGGGGAAAGGTCCGTCACATAGCCACCCAACTCCTGTAATACCTCTCTCAACCACTTAGACATATCCGCCAACCCCGGGGGGGAATCCGGATCCCGGCAACGGCATAGCGATCCATGTCGGGGATCCCAGCATTGTTATTCCGAGTAGTGTTGCGATCCATGGCCCTCATTCCGAGTTGTTCGCTCGCTAGCTGCTTTTAGCAGCATTGCACAAGCTAGGCCGCCGCTCTCTGGGAGTGTATCTTAGCTTAGCAGAATAGCGAACGAAATATTAGCAGAACTGTTACTAAATAATTGTTTGCAGTTTCTGAGTAGCTCCAGACCTACTCACAGATTGCGATCAGCTCAGTCCGTTTAGTACCTGGTTTGACGTCACAAACACGCCCTGCGTTCGGCCAGCCACTCCCCCGTTTCTCCAGACACTCCCGCGTTTTTCCTTGACATGCCTGCGTTTTTTAGCACACTCCGGGAAAACGCCCATTTACCACCCAGAAACGCCCCTTTCCTGTCAATCATTCACCGATCAGCAGTGCGACTGAAAAGTGCCGCAGGATCCACAGCAAAACTGCTAAGTTTTCAGTTAAATAACTAAGCGCATGCGCCCTGCGTGCCTTGCGCATGCGAAATTAGCAACAAATCGCAGCATAGCGAAAATTGGCAACGAGCGAACAACTCGGAATGACCCCCCATGTCGGGATCCTGGCATCGGTATTCCAAACAGTGTCGGGATTCTGGAATTGGTATTCCGACTGCTAGGATATGCTGTATATTCTGACTGGATCCCATCATAAATCTATAGTTCTCGTAAGTATGTGAAATGTCTGCAATGCAGTTTTATTTATATATTTGTAAAGTTATCAGTGGCTCTTTTACATAAAAATATAAATAAATCACCTTATTGTTATCAATATTTTTCTTTTATTCCTGCATAAATATATATTTAGAAATAAATATTTTGATTAAGAAAGTACAAATTAATACATTTACCCATTCACTTGTGAAATGGTATATTTTCCATCACTGGACAAACTTCAGTTTACATACAGTATATGAAACACTTTATAAATAAGATCAGTTGTTAAAGATAATCCAACATTTTAATTAGTTTCTTGTTTTGTTTATTTAGTTTTTGTTTTTGTTGTTGTTGTTTTTAATCACGTTAACTGTGATCTGGCTTAAGGTGTTGGATACATTCTAATTCCCTTGTATAACATCATTTTCTCCAGACAACATTATTTTCTCTTCTCCTTATTGGTCTACAAACAGGGGAGGTTCAAAGGACAGAGGAAATGCTTGTGGAAATTGTAACAGCTGTAAGTATTTTTCTCTATTATTTATTCATGGTTTCTAATGCATGCAAAGTGAGGTATGGGAAGCTCCTTTGTTGCAGAGATACCCTCATATGTTAGCCAGAATCTGGACCCTGAGCGCAGAGGAATGTCGCCTTATACAGTGCGTTCTGTTGGGCCTGATCATTAAGATTGATCTGTTCAGGGGGCTGCAAGGTAATGATTTGCTTTGAATGGCAGGAGGACCACCATCGCTTTGAATCACCGCTGCCCCTGCGTTTCATGTGGTAAGCCACATATCTGCTATGCCCACATGCTAGTGAGCAGGATCAGATTAAAAGACTGTGGTCATGCAGAATAGACTATGGGAGGAAATGGGAGAATCTGGCAAATGGCAACAACCGAGGAAATTAGAAATGGAGAGATTAGAGAAGATGGAACCAAATACTTTCATGTCAAGAGAGAACGATTCTCACCATGATAAAGTGAATTTATTGTCTGCTCAGATCATGGTTTTGTTTAGGTGCTTTTATCTCAGGATTTTCATAAGATATTGGCTAATGCAACAGGTGGTTAGTTACAGCTGACTATAGTGGGTTTGTTTCTGTGTATGGGTGTAACACACACGGGTGACACCGGTGGAATTTTGCCACGTTTCCCAGTCCTAACCTAATCACACTGTAGTGAAATGAACTGATCATCATCATCATCATCATCATCATCATCATCATCCCAGATCTCTTCATATTTCCAAATAAAGGGGGAGATGCATTAAACCTTCGAGAGAGATAAAGGGAAGGTTGTACAAACTAATCAGCTTCTAGTTGTCATTTTATAGACTGTGCAAGAAAAATGATAGCTATAAATTGGTTGCTATAGGCAACGTCTGCACTTTATCTAGAAGGTTTGAAACATCTCCCATACAGTGAGAATGGGATTCTGTAGAATGGTGGAGCAGAACCAAAACAAAGATCATTCCCCCTTTGTGAATTGGCCTGCTCCATCGCAAAGCTTACAAGAGCACAAACCTTCTCTGTGATTTCACTCATCTCTAAATACAAACCCATAACTGGGTTGGGTATGAAATCCCAGCAGTCAGTATCCCGACGGTCAGGATGCTGACAGTGTCATGCTGACAGTCAATATCCTGATTGATCCCTGTAAGTATTTTAACCCAACCCCTAACTCTAATCTTCTCCTCCTGCGCCTACCCCTAACCTTCCCGCCGCAGCACACTGTACTGTCCCCTCCCACAGCCTAACCTTAACCCCCCCCCCCTTCCCACAGATTAACCCATCCCCTAATGCCTAAAGGTGGGTACACATCTATACAATCATCAGACCATTCTCCCGATATTGGGAGTATGAGCTGTCTATTGTATAAGTGTGCACAGTGTCAGACTGGGACATGTAGGGCACACCAGGGGAATGCAGTGGTAGGGGCCCATTTTAGGGGTGTGGCCAGTCTGCAGTGGGGGTGTGGCCTTCTACCACATTGGTTTGACTAACCATTAAAGATTGCAACGTCTGGGCCCCTTCATATATACAGTAAATTCAGCTGTTGCATGCATGATAATGTACCAGATTAATAACAGCAATGCATGTAGAAAATACACCATAGTCCAGTATAAGGTAACATATGCATAATTTAAGTGCACAGTCTGGAACCTGATCCTTAGAGCAGAATGTGGGGCCCCAGGCAGTAGGGACCACCGGTGGTTTCCCCTGTACCCCTGTGGGCCAGTCCAAGCCTGAGTGTGTATGCTGTGACGATGCAGGAGCGTTAGCCGATAAATGGCTTGTACTGCTCCTGCAATGTCCGGAACCAGGAGGTCGTATCTTATGTGATCCACAGCTGACCTCCTAATTCCAGTAGATCGACATGACTGAAGGACGACATGAGTTTTTGCTCTTTTTTTGGTGTTGTTTTCTCCGTACAGTGACCGGGATCCCCAATTAGTGCACCGTGTCCACTCGCATGGCTCGCTTCGCTCACCATGCTTCCGGCAAGGTTACCATTCCCAATTGTAGTCCACGTAGAGCATAAAGTATTAAAAAGGTCAAAAAATAAATAAAAAAAATGTGAAAAACTCATGTCAACTTGTTGTCATGTCGAACTAGAACATGTCGACCTAGAGTCCCTGTTGACCTAGAAATCATGTCGACCTACTTACTGTCGACCAATAGTGGTCGACCTAGACAGCGTAGACCTAAGTGTGGTCGACCTAGAGACCGGATACCCAACATTTTATGTGCTTCCTGCTGAGTTTGATTTTCCTGACCTTTGGCAGCCACGGTCAGTGCTAATGCTCCACATGACATTTTGCCACTACCTAACCTGTTAAATTATAAAAATTATTTATATAATAGCACACACACACATATTATGCAGCATTTTATACAGACTACTTCAGTCATTCACACCTGCCGCAGTGGAGCTTGCACTCTATGGTGGTCATTCCGAGTTGATCGGTAGCTGCATTCATTTGCTTTGCAGCGATGAGGCAAAAAAATTGCACTTCTGCGCATGCGTATGCTGCGCAATGTGCACGCGTAACGTACTATTACAACAAATGATGTTCTTTCACACAAGGTCTAGCAAAGCTTTTCAGTCGCACTGCTGGCCGCAGAGTGATTGACATGAAGTGGGCGTTTCTGGGTGTCAACTGACAGTTTTCAGGAACTGATCGAAAAAACGCAGGCGTGCCAGGAAAAACGCAGGCGTGGCTGGGCGAACGCAGGGCGTGTTTGTGACGTCAAATCCGGAACTGAACAGTCTGAAGTGATCGCAAGCGCTGAGTAGGTTTTGAGCTACTCTAAAACTGCACAAAAAAACTTGGCCGCCGCTCTGCGATCCTTTCGTTTGCACTTCTGCTAAGCTAAAGTACACTCCCAGTGGGAGGCGGCATAGCGTTTGCACGGCTGCTAAAAACTGCTAGCGAGCGAACAACTCGGAATGACCACCTATATTCCCTATCACATGGACACACATACAAACTAGGATTATTTTTTTCGTAAGAAACCATTAAGCCTACTAGTATGGTTTTTGGAGTGTGGAAGAAAACCCAGGCAAACATGAGAACATACAAACTCCACAGAGATAGTTCTATGGTTAGGAATTGAACTCAAGACCTTAGGGCTGTCAGGCATAAATGATAACCACTTCACCAATCGTGCTGTTTTACAAAAATAGTGCTCACTTATGTCTCAAATAAATAATGACGGTGGGAGTGGGGAATCAAAGCTTCCTTAATTTCAAATGCATGTCAACATAAATTTAAGTACAAATGTACAATATGAATATTCTGTTATCTTGGTGCTATTATTATATTGATTGTGCATTACATTTTATTGATTGTACTATACCTTGAGAAAACTCAAGTGCTTGTTGTATTGAATGTTTGTGTGATTTTTGTCTCCCTTGTCTAGTTGTTGTTTAGCTGTAAAGAAAATTGATAGCTGTACGAGGGATGGAGTAAAATATTCAAACAAGTAAACGGTGAGTGATTCATGTCTGAAAATGTCAGTTTTATATGTTTCCTCCAGATACTGTTGAAGACTTTTTATGTGTTTTGCATATATAGGGTTAAAATATAATGTTTAAAGGCATGTACACAAAAATGTTACTGAGATTGCTTAGCATGAGAACAGTCTGCAGCAGATTTTGTCCTAATAAGTGAAATAGGTGAGGGTTCTTATTTGAAAAGTACAGCAGTCATTACTTAATATTGGCCCTCATTCCAAGTTGTTCGCTCGTTATTTTCCTACGCATCGGTGCGATTTTCTGCTAACTGCGCATGCGCAATGTTTGCACTGCAGCTGCGTCAAGTAAATTTGCTAAGAAGTTTGGTATTTTACTCACGGCATTACAAGGTTTTTTCTTCGTTCTGGTGATCGGAGTGTGATTGACAGGAAGTGGGTGTTTCTGGGTGGAAACTGGACGTTTTATGGGTGTGTGTGAAAAAACGCTGCCGTTTCTGGGAAAAACGCGGGAGTGGCTGGAGAAACGGGGGAGTGCCTGGGCGAACGCTGGGTGTGTTTGTGACGTCAAACCAGAAACGAAACTGACTGAACTGATCGCAGTGCGTGTTTGTGTTTGCAGGGCGTGTTTGTGACGTCAAACCAGGAACGAAATGGGCTGAGCTGATCGCAATGTAGGAGTAAGTCTCGAGCTACTCAGAAACTGCTAAGAAATTTCTATTCGCAATTTTGCGAATCTTTCGTTCGCAATTCTGCTAAGCTAAGATTCACTCCCAGAGGGCAGCGGCTTAGCGTGTGCACTGCTGCGAAAAGCGGCTAGCGAGCTAACAACTCGGAATGAGGGCCATTGTTGTTAAATAATTATTATTTTTAATGATTAATTGGCCACTAGGTGGCACTGTTAAATTAAGGCTTTTGGAGGTTACGTAATAAATTATACTGCACATGGGTGGTCATTCCGAGTTGTTCGCTTGCTAGCAGATTGTAGCAGCATTGCACACGCTAGGCCGCCGCCCTCTGGGAGTGTATCTTAGCATAGCAGAATTGCGAACGAAAGATTAGCAGAATTGCGAATAGAAATTTCTTAGCAGTTTCTGAGTAGCTCGAGACTTACTCCTACATTGCGATCAGCTCAGCCCATTTCGTTCCTGATTTGACGTCACAAACACGCCCTGCGTTCGGCCAGCCACTCCCCCGTTTCTCCAGACACTCCCGCGTTTTATCCTGGCACGCCTGCGTTTTTCCGCACACTCCCAGAAAACGGTCAGTTTCCGCCCAGAAACACCCACTTCCTGTCAATCACACTCCGATCACTTCAACGATGAAAATTCATAGTTCGGACGTGAGTAAATCTACTAAGTTTTGTGCTAAAATACTTAGCGCATGCGCACTGCATACCATGCGCATGCGCATTTTTGCCTTAATCGCTCCGTTGCGAAAATCGGCAACAAGCGAACAACTCGGAATGACCCCCTTGGGGCCTAATTCTGAGTTGATCGCAGCAGCAAATTTGTTAGCAGTTGGTCAAAACCATGGGGGTAATTCCAAGTTGATCGCAGCAGGAATTTTGTTAGCAGTTGGGCAAAACCATGTGCACTGCAGGAGGGGCAGATGTAACATGTGCATAGAGAGTTAGATTTGGGTGGGGTGTATTCAAACTGAACTCAATTTAGATTGCATATTGAACACACCACACCCAAATCTAACTCTCTCTGCACATGTTATATCTGCCCCCCCCTGCAGTGCACATGGTTTTGCCCAACTGCTAACAAAATTCCTGCTGCGATCAACTTGGAATTACCCCCTATGTGCAGTGCAGGGTGGGGCAGATATAACATGTGCAGAGAGAGTTAGATTTGGGTGAGGTGTGTTCAAACTGAATCCAAATTGCAGTGTAAAAATAAAGCAGCCAGTATTTACCCTGCACAGAAACTAAATAACCCACCCAAATCTAACTCTCTCTGCACATGTTACATCTGCCCCACCTGCAGTGCACGTGGGGTCTAATCCTGAGTTGATCGCAGCAGCAAATTTATTAGCAGTTGGGCAAAACCATGTGCAGTGCAGGAGAGGCAGATGTAACATGTGCAGAGAGTTAGATTTGGGTGGGGTGTATTCAAACTGAAATCTAAATTGCAGGGTAAAAATAAAGCAGCCAGTATTTACCCTGCACAGAAACAATATAACTCACCCAAATCTAACTCTCTCTGTAAATGTTATATCTGCTCCCCCTGCAGTGCACATGGTTTTGCCCAATTGCTAACAAACTTGCTGCTGCGATCAACTCAGAATTACCCCCATTGGACAAATAATAAGATTTTACTTACCGATAAATCTATTTCTCATAGTCCGTTGTGGATGCTGGGGACTCCGTCAGGACCATGGGGAATAGCGGCTCCGCAGGAGACAGGGCACAAAAGCAAGCTTTTAGGATCACATGGTGTGTACTGGCTCCTCCCCCTATGACCCTCCTCCAAGCCTCAGTTAGGTACTGTGCCCGGACGAGCGTACACAATAAGGAAGGATCTTGAATCCCGGGTAAGACTCATACCAGCCACACCAATCACACCGTACAACTTGTGATTTGAACCCAGTTAACAGTATGATAACAATGAAGTAGCCTCTAAAAAAGATGGCTCACAACAATAATAACCCGATTTTTTTGTAACAATAACTATGTACAAGTAATGCAGACAATCCGCACTTGGGATGGGCGCCCAGCATCCACTACGGACTATGAGAAATAGATTTATCGGTAAGTAAAATCTTATTTTCTCTAACGTCCTAGTGGATGCTGGGGACTCCGTCAGGACCATGGGGATTATACCAAAGCTCCCAAACGGGCGGGAGAGTGCGGATGACTCTGCAGCACCGAATGAGAGAACTCCAGGTCCTCCTCAGCCAGGGTATCAAATTTGTAGAATTTAGCAAACGTGTTTGCCCCTGACCAAGTAGCTGCTCGGCAAAGTTGTAAAGCCGAGACCCCTCGGGCAGCCGCCCAAGATGAGCCCACCTTCCTTGTGGAATGGGCATTTACAGATTTTGGCTGTGGCAGGCCTGCCACAGAATGTGCAAGCTGAATTGTACTACAAATCCAACGAGCAATAGTCTGCTTAGAAGCAGGAGCACCCAGCTTTTTGGGTGCCTACAATATAAACAGCAAGTCAGACTTTCTGACTCCAGCCGTCCTGGAATTATATATATATATATATATATATTTTCAGGGCCCTGACAACGTCTAGCAACTTGGAGTCCTCCAAGTCCCTAGTAGCCGCAGGCACCACAATAGGTTGTTTCAGGTGAAACGCTGACACCACCTTAGGAAGAAACTGGGGACGAGTCCGCAGTTCTGCCCTGTCCGAATGGAAAATCAAATATGGGCTTTTGTAAGACAAAGCCGCCAATTTTGACAATCGCCTGGCCGAGGCCAGGGCCAACAGCATGGTCACTTTCCATGTGAGATATTTCAAATCCACAGATTTGAGTGGTTCAAACCAATATGATTTGAGGAATCCCAACACTACGTTGAGATCCCACGGTGCCACTGGAGGCACACAAGGGCTGTATATGCAATACTCCCTTGACAAACGTCTGGACTTCAGGAACTGAAGCCAATTCTTTCTGGAAGAAAATCTATAGGGCCGAAACTTGAACCTTAATGGACCCCAATTTGAGGCTCATAGACACTCCTGTTTGCAGGAAGTGCAGAAATCGACCTAGTTGAAATTTTTTCGTGGGGCCTTCCTGGCCTCACCCACGCAACATATTTTTACCACATGTGGTGATAACGTTGTGCGGTCACCTCCTTCCTGGCTTTGACCAGGGTAGGTATGACCTCTTCCGGAATGCCATTTCCCTTAGGATCCGGCGTTCAAACCGCCATGCCGTCAAACGCAGTCGCGGTAAGTCTTGGAACAGACAAGGTCCCTGCTGGAGCAGGTCCTTTCTTAAAGGCCGATGCCACGGTTCCTCTTGGAACAGACATGGTACTTGCTGAAAGCAAATCCCTTCTTAGCTCCCGAGGCCATTAGTCCTCTGTGAGCATCTCTTGAAGTTCCGGTTACCAAGTCCCTCTTGGCCAATCCGGAGCCACGAGTATAGTTCTTACTCCTCTATGTCTTATAATTCTCAATACCTTGGTTATGAGAAGCAGAGGAGGGAACACATACACCGACTGTTACACCCACGGTGTTACCAGGACGTCCACAGCTATCGCCTGAAGGTCTCGTGACCTGGCGCAATACCTGTCCCATTTTTTGTTCGGGCGGGACGCCATCATGTCCACCTTTGGTCTTTCCCAACGGTTCACAATCATGCGGAAAACTTCCCGATGAAGTTCCCACTCTCCCGGGTGGAGGTCGTGCCTGCTGAGGAAGTCTGCTTCCCAGTCGTCCACTCCCGGAATGAACACTGCTGACAGTGCTATCACATGATTTTCCGCCTAGCGAAAAATCCTTGCAGTTTTGCCACTGCCCTCCTGCTTCTTGTGCCGCCCTTTCTGTTTACGTGGGCGACTGCCGTGATGTTATCCCACTGGATCAATACCGGCTGACCTTGAAGCAGAGGTCTTGCTAAGCTTAGAGCATTATAAATTTGCTCTTAGCTCCAGTATATTTATGTGGAGAGAATTCTCCAGACTTGATCACACTCCTTGTGTGACTGCTCCCCAGCCTCTCAGGCTGGCCTCCGTGGTCACGAGCATCCAATCCTGAATGCCGAATCTGCGGCCCTCTAGAAGATGAGCACTCTGTAATCACCACAGGAGAGACACCCTTGTCCTTGGATATAGGGTTATCCGCTGATGCATCTGAAGATGCGATCCGGACCATTTGTCCAGCAGATCCCACTGAAGAGTTCTTGCGTGAAATCTGCCGAATGGAAGCGCTTCGTAATAAGCCACCATTTTTACCAGGACTCTTGTGCAATGATGCACTGACACTTTTCCTGGTTTTAGGAGGATCCCGATTAGCTCGGATAACTCCCTGGCTTTCTCCTCTGGGAGAAACACCTTTTCCTGGACTGTGTCCAGAATCATCCCTAGGACCAGCAGACGTGTCGTCGGAACAACTGCGGTTTTGGAATATTTAGAATCCACCCGTGCTGTCGTAGAACTACTTGAGATAGTGCTACTCCGACCTCCAACTGTTCTCTGGCCCTTGTTCTTATCAGGAGGTCGTCCATTTTCTTTGAAGACGAATCCTCCTTTCGGTCATTACCTTGGTAAGGACCCGGGGTGCCTTGGACAATCCAACGGCATCGTCTTGAAACTGATAGTGACAGTTCTGTACCACGAACCTGAGGTACCCTTGGTGAGAAAAGGCAAATTTTGGGACATGGAGGTAAGCATCCCTGATGTCCCGGGACACCATATAGTCCCCTTGTTCTTTGCTATCACTGCTCTGAGTGACCCCATCTGGATTTGAACCCTTGTAAGTGTTCAAATTTTTCAGATTTAGAATAGGTCTCACCTAGCCTTCAGTACCACCATATAGTGTGGAGTAATACCCCTTTCCTTGTTGTCGGAGGGGTAATTTTATTATCACCTGCTGGGAATACAGCTTGTGAATTGTTTTCAATACTGCCTCCCTGTCGGAGGGAGACATTGGTACATCAGACTACAGGAACCTGCGAGGGGGGAAACCTCTCGACATTCCAATCTGTACCCCTTGGATGCTACTTGTAGGATCCAGGGGTCCTGTACGGTCCCAGCGTCATGCTGAGAACTTGGTAGAAGCGGTGGAGGGCTTCTGTTCCTGGGAATGGGCTGCCTGCTGCAGTCTTCTTCCCTTTCCTCTATCCCTGGGCAGATATGACTCTTATAGGGACGAAAGGACTGAGGCTGAAAAGACGGTGTCTTTTTCTGCAGAGATGTGACTTAGGGTAAAAAACGGTGGATTTTCCAGCAGTTGCCCTGGCCACCAGGTCCCATGGACCGACCCCAAATAACTCCTCCCCTTTATACGGCAATACATCTTTGTGCCGTTTGGAATCTGCATCACCTGACCACTGTCGTGTCCATAAACATCTTCTTGCAGATATGGACATCGCATTTACTCTTGATGCCAGAGTGCAAATATCCCTCTGCGCATCTCGCATATATAGAAATGCATCCTTTAAATGCTCTATAGTCAATAAAATACTGTCCCTGTCAAAGGTATCAATATTTTTAGTCAGGGAATCCGACCAAGCCACCTCAGCTCTGCACATCCAGGCTGAGGCGATCGCTGGTCGCAGTATAACACCAGCATGTGTGTGTATACTTTTTAGGATATTTTTCAGCCTCCTATCAGCTGGTTCCTTAAGTACGGCCCTATCCGTAGATGGTACCGCCACTTGTTCTGATAAGCGTGTGAGCGCCTTATCCACCCTGAGGGGTGTTTCCCACCGCGCCTTAACTTCTGGCGGGAAAGGGTATACCGCCAATAATTTTCTATCGGGGGAAACCCACGCATCATCACACACTTCATTTAATTTATCTGATTCAGGAAAAACTACAGGTAGTTTTTTCACCTCACACATAATACCCTTTTTTGTGGTACTTGGAGTATCAGAAATATGTAACACCTCCTTCATTGCCCTTAACGTGTGGCCCTAAAAGAAAATACGTTTGTTTCTTCACCGTCGACACTGAAATCAGTGTCCGTGTCTGGGTCTGTGTCGACCGACTGAGGTAAATGGGCATTTTACAGCCCCTGACGGTGTTTGAGACGCCTGGACAGATACTAATTTGTTCGCCGGCCCTCTCATGTCGTCAACCGGCTTGCAGCGTGTTGACATTGTCACGTAATTTCCATAAATAAGCCATCCATTCCGGTGTCGACTCCCTAGAGAGTGACATCACCATTACAGGCAATTTGCTCCGCCTCCTCACCAATATTTTCCTCATACATGTCGACACACACGTACCGACATACAGCACACACATAGGGAATGCTCTGATAGAGGACAGGACCCACTAGCCCTTTGGGGAGACAGAGGGAGAGTTTGCCAGCACACACCAAAACGCTATAATTATCCAGGGACAACCTTTATATAAGTGTTCCTCCCTTATAGCATTTTAATATATATACATATCGCCAAATCAGTGCCCCCCCCCTCTGTTTTAACCCTGTTTCTGTAGTGCAGTGCAGGGGAGAGCATGGGAGCCTTCCCACCAGCCTTTCTGTGAGGGAAAATGGCGCTGTGTGCTGAGGAGAATAGGCCCCGCCCCCTTTTCGGCGGGCTTCTTCTCCGGAGTTTTAGATATCTGGCAGGGGTTAAATACATCCATATAGCCTCAAGGGCTATATGTGATGTATTTTTCGCCATACAGGTATTATACATTGCTGCCCAGGGCGCCCCCCCCCAGCGCCCTGCACCCTCCGTGATCGCTGTGTGAAGTGTGCTGACAACAATGGCGCACAGCTGCAGTGCTGTGCGCTACCTGATGAAGACTGAGAGTCTTCTGCCGCCTGGTTCCGGACCTCTTCATCTTCAGCGTCTGCAAGGGGGGTCGGCGGCGCGGCTCCGGGACGAACCCCAGGGCGAGCCCTGTGTTCCGACTCCCTCTGGAGCTATGTCCAGTAGCCTAAGAATCCAATCCATCCTGCACGCAGGTGAGTTGAAAATCTCTCCCCTAAGTCCCTCGATGCAGTGAGCCTGTTGCCAGCAGGACTCACTGAAAATAAAGAACCTAAAAACTTTTTCTAAGTAACTCTTTAAGAGAGCCACCTAGATTGCACCCTTCTCGGCCGGGCACAAAAACCTAACTGAGGCTTGGAGGAGGGTCATAGGGGGAGGAGCCAGTACACACCATGTGATCCTAAAAGCTTGCTTTTGTGCCCTGTCTCCTGCGGAGCCGCTATTCCCCATGGTCCTGACGGAGTCCCCAGCATCCACTAGGACGTTAGAGAAAATAAGTAGTACATACAATGCATTGTAAAATGTAAAGATAAAATCAAATATGGATTTTATTGGGTTGGAGGATTATTTCAGTTGTACGATGTTCTTCTCTTGTATTTCTTTTTTATTGTTTTTTAGCAATAAACAACTACACTAGAGCTCCTCTTATTCTGCATTGGGCGGTAAGGTAGAGAGAAGAGAAGAAAAGAGCAAGTAGGGGATGAGTAGAGTAGGGGTGTGTTCAAGGTTGGACTGTCCCACAGGGGTACAGGGCATGGCCGTAACTAAGGGGGCTAGGGGGGCACACGCCAAGAGTGCCGGATTTGAGGGGATACAAGCTGTTCACACTCCCAACACTGCCGCATCCTCTCCTCTATCAGTCACCGGTATACATACAGCAGCTATCTCCGTGTGCCTTGCTCCCAGCATAGCTGCTGCAGCCTGTGTGGGTGTCGGCGCTCAGTCTCTCCCAGGTTGGGGATACCCTGGGAAAGCTTTGCAGTGTCCCAGCCAGTCCGCGGGCTGGGACTTCTATACCAAGCTGTGCATGGCCCCGCCCCCCATGGCCCTCCTCCAATCACACACCAGGACAGGAGCTGTGAGTGTACACAGAGACACAGACACCGGAAGCAGCAGCAGCTGAGTTCCAGCACTGACCCCACACCCTGATCCTCTGAGGATCACCAGAGCAGCAGTCCACTGCCCTCACACACCGGCCCCAGGGTGGCCATTTCTGTGCATGGGAGATCACAGCCACTACAGTGAGTGAGAACATCTATAGTGATCCCATCCATAGGGATTGCATTTATAGGAAATATATACTGCCTGGGTTCCTCTAGGAAATATATACTGCCTGGGTTCCTCTAGGAATAAGGTTCCAGACTGTGCACTTGAATTATACATTATACATATGTTACCTTATACTACACAGGACTGTGGTGTATTCTCTGCAGTGCATTGCTGCTATTAATCTGCTACATTATCATTCATGCATTAGTTTAGTAGTATTCACTATATATATTTATCAAGGGGCTCAGACCATGCACTCCCTAATGATTAGCCAAGCCTCTATTACAGCTGGCCACACCCCCTCCGGAGAATGGCCACACCCCTAAACATCAGCCCAAACCACTACATTCCCCAGTGGGCCCTTCATACCCCAGTCCGACACTGGGTGTATTCATATAAGTACATGCAGATACCAGGAGGTGTATCTGTTGTGGATGCTGGAGGTGTGACACAAATATATGTGATGATGAGAACTATCGCCAGTGCTATCTATGGACATAAAGGCACTGGATTTTTTTTTTCTTAATATGGTAAATGTGACTTTCCTTTTTGTTAATAAGACTTTATTCTATCTTGAGTATCTGACCATATTACTCTATTTGTACACAACATATACCCTTTTCACATCGCAAAAATAACCCGGTATCGACACGGCATATTGCCGGATCGACACGGGACAGTTTGCGATGTGAAAGGGGCCTTGGAGAATTCCCTGACCCGGTAATTCAACCCGGGTAATAAGAAGGGTTATTCTCGGGTTGAATAACGGGTCAGTGGCAGCGTAAACGGATTCCCGGGTCGATGCGACCCGGTACCCGTTTACTACATAGGGAGAGGCGGCGCGGAGATGATCTCATCTCCCAGCGCAGCCTTCTCCCCCCGCTGCTGACTCCACCCCCACCGCCGTGGCAACCGGCCCGGAATATTACCGGGTTAGGAAGCCAGCAGAGAGGCACCAATACCGGATCCCACCTGGGAAGGACCCGTTTCCAATTCCTGGATGGGATCCGGCACTGGAGATGTGAAAGGGGTCTTATTAATAATATAGTAAAATTTGTTATTCATTAGAGTTTTAATTTGTTTACAATAAATGTAATGCTACTTTTTCATTGAGTACTAACATTTACATATGTGTATCCCCTCTTATACTGGGCATAAGTACCACTCTGAGTTGTTCAAATTGCAAGATCTATGTAACTCTATATAATACAGATGCTTTTCTTGTTTGTAACATGGCTAGATGCGTCATCGCTTGGAAACTGATAAAATGGGGACAGAAAAGTGCCAGCCAATCAGCTCCTAACTGTCTTGTCACAGGCCTGTTTGAAAAATGATGTTAGTAGCTGATTGGCTGGTACTTTTTCACTCTCCATTTTATCACTTTCCAAGCAATGATGCATCAAGTCCAGTGACTGTGTTTTATTTCTTGTGAACATGAACACTAAAGGCTCATATAGGCCCACCTCTAATTGAACTATCGATATGAAAGTTTTACCATCAATTCTTATCCTTCGGGTTTTATCATTCAATATATATTGAAAAGGAGTAAATAAAAAAGTATATCACGATCAAACATGACATGATGGCAATTGCAGTACTCCAAGGATTACCAAGACCCTGTTATTCCATAACCTGCCTGCACGCACTGGCCCAGAAGCAAAGTGTCCCTGAAAAAACATTTTAAATGGTGTCAACTATGTTACTTTATAGGGTGGTCTTCTGTTTGCCGGCGGTCGGGCTCCCGGCGCTCAGTATACCGGCGCCGGGAGCCCGACAGCCGGAATACCGACAATTATTTTCCCTCGTGGGGGTCCACGACCCCCATAGAGGGAGAATAAAATAGTGTGGCGCGCGTAGCGCGCCACCGTGCCCGTAGCGTGGCGAGCGCAGCGAGCCCGCAAGGGGCTCATTTGCGCTCGCCAAGCTGTCGGTAAGCCGGCGGTCGGGCTCCCGGCGCCGGGATGCTGGTCGCCGGGAGCCCGACCGCCGGCCAGCCGTAGTGAACCCTACTTTATATACAGTATAGTAGTAATAGCTGTACTATAACAGACATGCAGTATATCAATATTAAACATTTACCAATAAAGTACAAACCACAATGTTTCATCATCATTATTATCATTATTATTATTATTAGTGATGATGATGATGATGATGATGATGATGATAATAATAATAATAATAATAATAATAATAATGTATTAAAATCAGTATTATTGTTTTCACTGAGCAGCCCCTTCAGAAATGTGTACACATTGTGATACGTTACAGAACTTAACATAACTATAAGAAAGTGTTAAACTAGAGACGTGTGCATTGCAGATGGTTTAAATTACCGAATGGCGCACTATAAGAAAAGGATACACTTATGTGTTACTGGTATCACAAGGCACGGTACAGTGAAGTAACGCATGCGTGACTTATTGTATTGTTATGGTGTAAAAGTGAATAATGATAATGGTTTCATTCCCTAAATACATTGTTTGTCATGGAGTGTTGCTTTAATGTGATATAGTATGTATGTGTGTTATAGTGTACTGTACACTAATATAAACGTCACTTGGCTATTGTGTAAAAGACAAATCCTGATCATAGTCACAGTTTTTGAACAATTTTGTTCCGTAAATAGTATCCCTGGCAGCCTTGTGATTTTTTTAACTGAACTGTTTGTTTAACTACTTAACTGTCAAGGTGAGATCACATGCGGCTATGTCGCCCAATTTTTGAGCAGGGATCCGTTGTGCAAATGTGCATAATATTTAAATATTTAAAAAGTACTTTATATTAAATTAAACAATAAAATGATGAACGGCTTTGGAGGGAAAACATTGTCAGTTAAGTGGTTAATGTAAATAAGACCACTGATAATATTAAATTAGCAAACAAAAAATACAATACTAATTTTTCTAAATTTTTATCTATCTTTATGTATTAACCTATACCCCTTTCATACTGCCTGAGGCTGGTCGCACCCGGCAGCCTGACATGGGAGGTACGCTCCGCCCCTACGGGGTAAAAAATTGGGCCACCGGCCCCGCCATCCACATATGTTTATACCAATTATATGGACCCCACTTGGTAAAGTGATGCCCCTAAACTAATTCAAAAATATGAAATTTACCTAAAAGTACACCCAAACTTCTAACCTTGAACTCATAATTAAAATGAAGTAACACTAACCGTTCAGAACCCGGCCACCAAAAGCCGACACAATGAACACAACTGTAGAATAAAACCAAGTCCCCAGGGCGGGAGTGCGGGTCACGAGAAGAGCTGGAAGAGAGGCAGGAAGTACCCGGTCAGCAGACTATATGCATGACAGGCCAGCCCCTATCCATGATCCAGCCAATCAGCCCCCTGGACCCTCTCTCTACGTTCCTCCCACCACAAAACATTAACCCCTTCCAAGCCAAGGTGATGCACCGAGCGGCGCTGCGGAAGCCCAGACGGTGCGTTTATGCTGCTATGGTCACATTATGTTCCCTACGCAGTCTTAAACCTCACACGTCAGATGCATCCACGAACCACTCAAGCACACTTATCTTATAAAATAAAGACGCAACAACTGTAATTGGGGTGAAAGGGGTCAGCTTTTATATATACAGCACACTGAGCACAGATATGGAGCGTTTTTCAGGCAGAGAACGTATAATACTGGTGGTCACTGGTCAGCAAAACTCTGCACTGTACTCCTTCTATATAATACTGCTGGTCCCCAGTCCCCACAATTAAGCAGTGTGAGCACAGATATATGCAGCACAATGAGCACAGATATGGAGCGTTTTTCAGGCAGAGAACGTATAATACTGGTGGTCACTGGTCAGCAAAACTCTGCACTGTACTCCTCCTATAATACTGCTGGTCCCCAGAATAAAGATATTTGCAGCCCCCTGAAAGTTCTGAAACAAAGTGAGAGGACGCCAGCCACGTCCTCTCACTATCATTTCCAATGCACGAGTGAAAAATTAGAGATGAGCGCCTGAAATTTTTCGGGTTTTGTGTTTTGGTTTTGGGTTCGGTTCCGCGGCCGTGTTTTGGGTTCGAACGCGTTTTGGCAAAACCTCACCGAATTTTTTTTGTCGGATTCGGGTGTGTTTTGGATTCGGGTGTTTTTTTCAAAAAACACTAAAAAACAGCTTAAATCATAGAATTTGGGGGTCATTTTGATCCCAAAGTATTATTAACCTCAAAAACCATAATTTACACTCATTTTCAGTCTATTCTGAATACCTCACACCTCACAATATTATTTTTAGTCCTAAAATTTGCACCGAGGTCGCTGTGTGAGTAAGATAAGCGACCCTAGTGGCCGACACAAACACCGGGCCCATCTAGGAGTGGCACTGCAGTGTCACGCAGGATGTCCCTTCCAAAAAACCCTCCCCAAACAGCACATGACGCAAAGAAAAAAAGAGGCGCAATGAGGTAGCTGTGTGAGTAAGATTAGCGACCCTAGTGGCCGACACAAACACCGGGCCCATCTAGGAGTGGCACTGCAGTGTCACGCAGGATGTCCCTTCCAAAAAACCCTCCCCAAACAGCACATGACGCAAAGAAAAAAAGAGGCGCAATGAGGTAGCTGTGTGAGTAAGATTAGCGACCCTAGTGGCCGACACAAACACCGGGCCCATCTAGGAGTGGCACTGCAGTGTCACGCAGGATGGCCCTTCCAAAAAACCCTCCCCAAACAGCACATGACGCAAAGAAAAAAAGAGGCGCAATGAGGTAGCTGTGTGAGTAAGATTAGCGACCCTAGTGGCCGACACAAACACCGGGCCCATCTAGGAGTGGCACTGCAGTGTCACGCAGGATGTCCCTTCCAAAAAACCCTCCCCAAACAGCACATGACGCAAAGAAAAAAAGAGGCGCAATGAGGTAGCTGACTGTGTGAGTAAGATTAGCGACCCTAGTGGCCGACACAAACACCGGGCCCATCTAGGAGTGGCACTGCAGTGTCACGCAGGATGTCCCTTCCAAAAAACCCTCCCCAATCAGCACATGATGCAAAGAAAAAGAAAAGAAAAAAGAGGTGCAAGATGGAATTGTCCTTGGGCCCTCCCACCCACCCTTATGTTGTATAAACAAAACAGGACATGCACACTTTAACCAACCCATCATTTCAGTGACAGGGTCTGCCACACGACTGTGACTGATATGACGGGTTGGTTTGGACCCCCCCCCAAAAAAGAAGCAATTAATCTCTCCTTGCACAAACTGGCTCTACAGAGGCAAGATGTCCACCTCATCTTCACCCTCCGATATATCACCGTGTACATCCCCCTCCTCACAGATTATCAATTCGTCCCCACTGGAATCCACCATCTCAGCTCCCTGTGTACTTTGTGGAGGCAATTGCTGCTGGTCAATGTCTCCGCGGAGGAATTGATTATAATTCATTTTAATGAACATCATCTTCTCCACATTTTCTGGATGTAACCTCGTACGCCGATTGCTGACAAGGTGAGCGGCGGCACTAAACACTCTTTCGGAGTACACACTTGTGGGAGGGCAACTTAGGTAGAATAAAGCCAGTTTGTGCAAGGGCCTCCAAATTGCCTCTTTTTCCTGCCAGTATAAGTACGGACTGTGGGACGTGCCTACTTGGATGCGGTCACTCATATAATCCTCCACCATTCTATCAATGTTGAGAGAATCATATGCAGTGACAGTAGACGACATGTCCGTAATCGTTGTCAGGTCCTTCAGTCCGGACCAGATGTCAGCATCAGCAGTCGCTCCAGACTGCCCTGCATCACCGCCAGCGGGTGGGCTCGGAATTCTGAGCCTTTTCCTCGCACCCCCAGTTGCGGGAGAATGTGAAGGAGGAGATGTTGACAGGTCGCGTTCCGCTTGACTTGACAATTTTGTCACCAGCAGGTCTTTCAACCCCAGCAGACTTGTGTCTGCCGGAAAGAGAGATCCAAGGTAGGCTTTAAATCTAGGATCGAGCACGGTGGCCAAAATGTAGTGCTCTGATTTCAACAGATTGACCACCCGTGAATCCTTGTTAAGCGAATTAAGGGCTGCATCCACAAGTCCCACATGCCTAGCGGAATCGCTCCCTTTTAGCTCCTTCTTCAATGCCTCCAGCTTCTTCTGCAAAAGCCTGATGAGGGGAATGACCTGACTCAGGCTGGCAGTGTCTGAACTGACTTCACGTGTGGCAAGTTCAAAGGGCATCAGAACCTTGCACAACGTTGAAATCATTCTCCACTGCACTTGAGACAGGTGCATTCCACCTCCTATATCGTGCTCAATTGTATAGGCTTGAATGGCCTTTTGCTGCTCCTCCAACCTCTGAAGCATATAGAGGGTTGAATTCCACCTCGTTACCACTTCTTGCTTCAGATGATGGCAGGGCAGGTTCAGTAGTTTTTGGTGGTGCTCCAGTCTTCTGTACGTGGTGCCTGTACGCCGAAAGTGTCCCGCAATTCTTCTGGCCACCGACAGCATCTCTTGCACGCCCCTGTCGTTTTTAAAAAAATTCTGCACCACCAAATTCAAGGTATGTGCAAAACATGGGACGTGCTGGAATTTGCCCATATTTAATGCACACACAATATTGCTGGCGTTGTCCGATGCCACAAATCCACAGGAGAGTCCAATTGGGGTAAGCCATTCCGCGATGATCTTCCTCAGTTGCCGTAAGAGGTTTTCAGCTGTGTGCGTATTCTGGAAAGCGGTGATACAAAGCGTAGCCTGCCTAGGAAAGAGTTGGCGTTTGCGAGATGCTGCTACTGGTGCCGCCGCTGCTGTTCTTGCGGCGGGAGTCCATACATCTACCCAGTGGGCTGTCACAGTCATATAGTCCTGACCCTGCCCTGCTCCACTTGTCCACATGTCCGTGGTTAAGTGGACATTGGGTACAACTGCATTTTTTAGGACACTGGTGAGTCTTTTTCTGACGTCCGTGTACATTCTCGGTATCGCCTGCCTAGAGAAGTGGAACCTAGATGGTATTTGGTAACGGGGGCACACTGCCTCAATAAATTGTCTAGTTCCCTGTGAACTAACGGCGGATACCGGACGCACGTCTAACACCAACATAGTTGTCAAGGCCTCAGTTATCCGCTTTGCAGTAGGATGACTGCTGTGATATTTCATCTTCCTCGCAAAGGACTGTTGAACAGTCAATTGCTTACTGGAAGTAGTACAAGTGGGCTTACGACTTCCCCTCTGGGATGACCATCGACTCCCAGCGGCAACAACAGCAGCGCCAGCAGCAGTAGGCGTTACACGCAAGGATGCATCGGAGGAATCCCAGGCAGGAGAGGACTCGTCAGAATTGCCAGTGACATGGCCTGCAGGACTATTGGCATTCCTGGGGAAGGAGGAAATTGACACTGAGGGAGTTGGTGGGGTGGTTTGCGTGAGCTTGGTTACAAGAGGAAGGGATTTACTGGTCAGTGGACTGCTTCCGCTGTCACCCAAAGTTTTTGAACTTGTCACTGACTTATTATGAATGCGCTGCAGGTGACGTATAAGGGAGGATGTTCCGAGGTGGTTAACGTCCTTACCCCTACTTATTACAGCTTGACAAAGGGAACACACGGCTTGACACCTGTTGTCCGCATTTCTGGTGAAATACCTCCACACCGAAGAGCTGATTTTTTTGGTATTTTCACCTGGCATGTCAACGGCCATATTCCTCCCACGGACAACAGGTGTCTCCCCGGGTGCCTGACTTAAACAAACCACCTCACCATCAGAATCCTCCTGGTCAATTTCCTCCCCAGCGCCAGCAACACCCATATCCTCCTCATCCTGGTGTACTTCAACACTGACATCTTCAATCTGACTATCAGGAACTGGACTGCGGGTGCTCCTTCCAGCACTTGCAGGGGGCGTGCAAATGGTGGAAGGCGCATGCTCTTCACGTCCAGTGTTGGGAAGGTCAGGCATCGCAACCGACACAATTGGACTCTCCTTGTGGATTTGGGATTTCGAAGAATGCACAGTTCTTTGCTGTGCTGCTTTTGCCAGCTTGAGTCTTTTCATTTTTCTAGCGAGAGGCTGAGTGCTTCCATCCTCATGTGAAGCTGAACCACTAGCCATGAACATAGGCCAGGGCCTCAGCCTTTCCTTGCCACTCCGTGTGGTAAATGGCATATTGGCAAGTTTACGCTTCTCCTCCGACAATTTTATTTTAGGTTTTGGAGTCCTTTTTTTTCTGATATTTGGTGTTTTGGATTTGACATGCTCTGTACTATGACATTGGGCATCGGCCTTGGCAGACGACGTTGCTGGCATTTCATCGTCTCGGCCATGACTAGTGGCAGCAGCTTCAGCACGAGGTGGAAGTGGATCTTGATCTTTCCCTAATTTTGGAACCTCAACATTTTTGTTCTCCATATTTTAATAGGCACAACTAAAAGGCACCTCAGGTAAACAATGGAGATGGATACTAGTATACAATTATGGACTGCCTGCCGACTGCAGACACAGAGGTAGCCACAGCCGTGAACTACCGTACTGTACTGTGTCTGCAGCTAATATAGACTGGTTGATAAAGAGAAGATGTCTATGTAACTATGTATGTATAAAGAAGACTGAAAAAAATCCACGGTTAGGTGGTATACAATTATGGACGGACTGCCTGCCGAGTGCAGACACAGAGGTAGCCACAGCCGTGAACTACCGTACTGTACTGTGTCTGCAGCTAATATAGACTGGTTGATAAAGAGAAGATGTCTATGTAACTATGTATGTATAAAGAAGAATGAAAAAAAACCACGGTTAGGTGGTATACAATTATGGACGGACTGCCTGCCGAGTGCAGACACAGAGGTAGCCACAGCCGTGAACTACCGTACTGTACTGTGTCTGCAGCTAATATAGACTGGTTGATAAAGAGAAGATGTCTATGTAACTATGTATGTATAAAGAAGAATGAAAAAAATCCACGGTTAGGTGGTATTACAATTATGGACGGACTGCCTGCCGAGTGCAGAGACACAGAGGTAGCCACAGCCGTGAACTACCGTACTGTGTCTGCTGCGACTGGATGATAAATGATATAAAAAATATATATATATCACTACTGCAGCCGGACAGGTATATATTATATATTATATAATGACGGACCTGCTGGACACTGTCTGTCAGCAGAATGAGTTTTATTTTTATAGAATAAAAAAAAAAAAAACACACAAGTGAAGTCACACGACGAGTGTTTAACTTTTTCAGGCAATCACAATATAAGTATACTACTAACTATACTGGTGGTCAGTGTGGTCAGGTCACTGGTCAGTCACACTGGCAGTGGCACTCCTGCAGCAAAAGTGTGCACTGTTTAATTTTAATATAATATGTACTCCTGGCTCCTGCTATAACCTATAACTGGCACTGCAGTAGTGCTCCCCAGTCTCCCCCACAATTATAAGCTGTGTGAGCTGAGCAGTCAGACAGATATATAATATATATAGATGATGCAGCACACTGGCCTGAGCCTGAGCAGTGCACACAGATATGGTATGTGACTGACTGAGTCACTGTGTGTATCGCTTTTTTCAGGCAGAGAACGGATATATTAAATAAACTGCACTGTGTGTCTGGTGGTCACTCACTATATAATATATTATGTACTCCTGGCTCCTGCTATAACCTATAACTGGCACTGCAGTAGTGCTCCCCAGTCTCCCCCACAATTATAAGCTGTGTGAGCTGAGCAGTCAGACAGATATATATAATATTATATATAGATAATAGATGATGCAGCACACTGGCCTGAGCCTGAGCAGTGCACACAGATATGGTATGTGACTGACTGAGTCACTGTGTGTATCGCTTTTTTCAGGCAGAGAACGGATATATTAAATAAACTGCACTGTGTGTCTGGTGGTCACTCACTATATAATATATTATGTACTCCTGGCTCCTGCTATAACCTATAACTGGCACTGCAGTAGTGCTCCCCAGTCTCCCCCACAATTATAAGCTGTGTGAGCTGAGCAGTCAGACAGATATATATAATATTATATATAGATAATAGATGATGCAGCACACTGGCCTGAGCCTGAGCAGTGCACACAGATATGGTATGTGACTGACTGAGTCACTGTGTGTATCGCTTTTTTCAGGCAGAGAACGGATATATTAAATAAACTGCACTGTGTGTCTGGTGGTCACTCACTATATAATATATTATGTACTCCTGGCTCCTGCTATAACCTATAACTGGCACTGCAGTAGTGCTCCCCAGTCTCCCCCACAATTATAAGCTGTGTGAGCTGAGCAGTCAGACAGATATATATAATATTATATATAGATAATAGATGATGCAGCACACTGGCCTGAGCCTGAGCAGTGCACACAGATATGGTATGTGACTGAGTCACTGTGTGCTGTGTATCGCTTTTTTCAGGCAGAGAACGGATTATAAAGTAAACTGCACTGTCCTCACTAGTAAACTCTCTCCACTCAGTCTCTACACTTCTACAGTAACAGTACTCCTCCTAGTCAGCTCCAGTAAATCTCTCTCAGTCTCTTATAATCTAAATGGAGAGGACGCCAGCCACGTCCTCTCCCTATCAATCTCAATGCACGTGTGAAAATGGCGGCGACGCGCGGCTCCTTATATAGAATCCGAGTCTCGCGATAGAATCCGAGCCTCGCGAGAATCCGACAGCGTCATGATGACGTTCGGGCGCGCTCGGGTTAACCGAGCAAGGCGGGAAGATCCGAGTCTGCTCGGACCCGTGAAAAAAACCATGAAGTTCTGGCGGGTTCGGATTCAGAGAAACCGAACCCGCTCATCTCTATGAAAAATGGCGGCGAACCGCGGCTCCTTATATAGAATCCAAATCTCGCGAGAATCCGACAGCGGGATGAAGACGTTCGGGCGCGCTCGGGTTAACCGAGCAATACTGGAGTATCCGAGTATGCCTCGGACCCGTTTAAAATGGGTGAAGTTCGGGGGGGTTCGGATTCCGAGGAACCGAACCCGCTCATCACTAAGTTACACCACTGAGGATGGCAGTTTTAAAAACTAGGACCCAAAGAGCACATAATGCAAAGAAAGGAGAGAGGTGCAAGATGGAATTGTCCTTATGTTGTTTACACAGGACATGCACAGTTTAATAAACCCATCATTTCAGCGACAGGTGGTCCCCTTGGAAAAAGCTCACAATCGCTGAATCATAGCTAGCTACAAACATACCACCTCTATATTTGATGACTTTTCACATTATGAGAAGAGGCAAGAGGAAGAAGACAGTGTCATAAGGTGATTAAAAATTAGGGAGGCACACGCAATCAGGAACAACACACAGGCTTTCACCTCCACTCTTATATAGTGTGGAACAGAAAGGACTTCAACCAAGCAAATATATAATTACCACATTACTGGACAAACCGAAAAACTATGGGCCAAAGCCTCTGAATTTGTATCCCCTTCTCCATTTTCAGGGATTAAGATAATCTCAGATTTAATGCTGGGATGCAAATAAACTGGTGTATAGCACAGGATCAAAATTGGATATTTTCCCCTCCATGGAGTCTGGAGGCTTATTTTGTGAAAATCTTGTAGGTTTCTTTTTTTCCATTTTTTTATTGCATTTTTATTTACATATTTTGTGGCAGATGCCTTGTTTTCGTTTTTCACAGCTCCCAGTTACACGCATGTGAGCATACCTGTGTGTCCCAGTTACATGCATGTGAGCATATCTGTGTGTCTTGTTTTTTATTCATATTATATTTTTAAATAAAGCAGCCACTTAGATGTTTTAGCAGCCCCTCCTGATCCCCCACAGCAGCCTCGGATGGGGCAAGTTGAGTTTGGGTGAATTCGGTTAAGTACTAAGCACGACTGTGCAGTGAATTTTTTTGTTATTGAGCCCCTGCCCTAGTGGATCTTACCACTCTACATTCTAAACTCATTTCATACTATAAGTAGGACAGTGAGAGGAAGCAATGCTAACCTCTAAGCCACCATGAGACTCCATACCGGGCCTTATTCAGTAACTGTTTGTGCCTCATAGGAGCTCCCATCTAGTGCTGCAGTGCAATGGAAAGCTGATGCACATCAAGATCACTGAAACTCTGTTCTTCTATCACCGCAAGGTCTTGCGATAACCCTACGCAGCCCTTAGGAAAACAACCCTGTACAACAAATGCGCATTTGATAATTAAATAATCCAAAAATGTGGATCATTAATAATAAATCAAAATAAAGGTTGACTAATTGGAGCCATTCATTTCAGTGAGTTCCTAACATGAGATAATTGAGAAGAACCTCTCCCTAATGCTCCAGCAGAAAATTTCTCTTTTACCTCTTCGGCAGTTGCGCTGGATTATGAGTCTGGCTGACTTTGGCCACAAATGTGGTCTCATTGGAAAAACACTTCGTCAAAATTGCAATTTCCATTTCCTCCTTTGTGGCTATATTTTCACAAATTTGTTTGTGATGTTGAAGCTTGTTTCACATTCTGCTCTAGGCTTTAATTTAAATCTAGGATCAAGTACAGCAGCACTCCTAGAATTATATGGCAGCACCCCATGACTTATACAGCATAGGCAGCACCCGTGGATAATTCCACAGCACAGCAGACAGGCAACAGCACCACTGGACTTAAACGGCAGTGGTGCAGCACCCCTGGACTGACAGGGTAGAGGGGCAGTACCCCATATAGGGCAGCACCCCTGGAATGATGTGGCAAAGAAAAGACATGCAAAATGGAATTGTCCTTGGGCCCTCCCACCCACCCTTATGTTGTATAAACGGGACATGCATACTTTAACAAACCAATCATTTCAGCAACAGGGTCTGCCACATGACTGTGGCTGAAATGATTGGTTTGTTTGGGCCCCCACCAAAAAAGAAGCAATCAATCTCTCCTTGCACACACTGGCTCTACAGAGGTAAGATGTCATCCTCATCCTCAGATTCGTCTCCCCCTTCAGTGTTTACATCCTCATCCTCACAGAAAAATAATATTTCTCTTATGTCCTAGAGGATGCTGGGGACTCCGTAAGGACCATGGGGTATAGACGGGCTCTGCAGGAGATAGGGCACCTAAAAAGAACTTTGACTATGGGTGTGCACTGGCTCCTCCCTCTATGCCCCTCCTCCAGACCTCAGTTAGATCTTGTGCCCAGAGGAGAATGGGTGCACTGCAGAGAGCTCTCCAGAGTTTTCTGTGGAAAAAGAATTTTGTTAGGTTTTTTATTTTCAGGGAGTCTTGTTGGCAACAGGCTCCCTGCATCGTGGGACTGAGGAGAGAGAAGCAGAGCTGGCTTGTAAAGTTGGGCACTGCTTCTAAGGCTACTGGACACCATTAGCTCCAGAGGGAGTCGGAACACAGGTCTCACCTGGGGTTCGTCCCGGAGCCGCGCCGCCGTCCTCCTCACAGATGCCGAAGGTAGAAGCGGATAGAGAAGACAGAAGACATCTTAGGCGGCAGAAGACATCAGATCTTCATGAGGTAAGGTGCGCAGCGGTAAGCTGCGCGCCATTGCTCCCAGTCACACACACACACAGAGCAGCACTGAAGGGTGCAGGGTGCAAGGGGGGGGGCGCCCTGGGCAGCAATAAACCTCACATTTTGGCACAAATACAGTGGCATTAGACTGCGGAGACAGTAAATCGCTGATCCCCCGCCATTTTATTGAAAAATCACTGGGACCGAAGCCCGCCGTCGGGTGGGCGGGGCTTGATCCTCAGCACTAACCAGCGCAATTTTCTCCACAGAAGCTGCATGAGAAAGAAAACGCTGGCTCCCTGGTCTCTCCCTGCTGAACACAGGCTGAAAAAAAGAGGAGGGGGCACTTTGGCGACGCAGTGAGTGGGAATTGACATAATATATATAAAAAAGCGCTATCTGGATATATATTTTCTTCCAGTGTTGTTAAGCGCTGGTGTGTGCTGGCATACTCTTTCTCTGTCTCTCCTTAGGACCTGGTTGGGGTTTTGTCCCCTTATAGGTTAATCCCTGTGTGTGGGGGGTGTCGGTACGTGTGTGTCGACATGTCTGAGGCGGAAGGCTTCTCCAAGGAGGAGGTGGAGCAAATGAGTGGTGTGTGCCCGTCGGTTGTACCGACTCCAGATTGCATGGACATGTGGCATACGTTGCATGCAAGTGTGGCATCTTTACATAAAAGGCTTGATAAGGCTGGTTTAGGGGGGACATCAGGCGGTCAATCCTCAGATTGGACCGACTCACAGGGCCCGTCGGGGTCTCAAAAGCGTCCCTTAACACAAGACACTACTACCGACATGGATTCTGATTCCAGTGTCGACTATGACGAAGTAAAATTGCACCCTAGGGTGACTAAAACCATTCAGTGTATGATTGTGGCAATAAGGGATGTGTTGCATATTGTGGATGAACCCTCGGTCCCCGACACAAGGGTACACATGTTTAAGGAAAAGAAACAGATTATTAACTTTCCCACATCTCATGAATTAAATGAGTTCTTTGGAAAAGCTTGGGAGACTCCGGATAAGAGACCGCAGATACCCAAAAGAATTTTTATGGCATACCCTTTCCCTAAGCAGGACAGGGAGATTTGGGAATCACCCCCCACTGTGGACAAGGCCCTGACGCGCTTGTCCAAGAAAGTGGCGCTACCGTCTCCTGACACAGCGGCCCTTAAGGACCCTGTAGATCGCAGGCAAGAAACTACCTTAAAGGGTATTTATTCTCATACGGGTGCTGTGTTAAGACCGACGATTGCGTCGGCATGGGTGTGTAGCGCAATTGCAGCTTGGACAGATGAGCTGACAGATCAATTTGATACTATGGATAAGGATACTATATTCCTATCTCTGGCCCATATAAAAGACGCAGTCTTATTTATGAGGGATGCTCAAAGGGACATTGGATTGCTAGCTTCTAGGGCCAATGCCATGTCTATCTCAGCGAGAAGATCCTTATGGACTCGCCAATGGACGGGTGATGCGGATTCCAAAAAACATATGGAAGTACTACACTATAAGGGTGATGTATTGTTTGGGGATGGGCTGACGGACCTGGTTTCCACAGCTACAGCAGGAAAATCAAATTTTTTACCATATATTCCCCAACAGCAAAAGAAAGCAATACCCTATCAGATGCAGTCCTTTCGGTCGCACAAGTCCACAAGAGGTCGGGGATCCTCTTTACTCGCCAGAGGTAAGGGCAGAGGCAAGAGAGCACCTGCTTCGGCAGGTGCCCAGGATCAAAAGTCCTCCCCGGCTGCTCCAAAAACCACAGCATGACGCTGGGACTCCCCTGAGGGAGTTCGCACCGGTGGGGGCACGTCTTCGACTTTTCAGTCAGGCCTGGGTCAGTTCGGAACTGAATCCCTGGGTGTTGGAAATAGTTTCCCAGGGTTACAAATTGGAATTCGAGGATGTGCCCCCGAGCCGATTTTTCAAATCGGCCCTACCAGCTTCCACATCGGAAAGGGTTGTAGTGTTAGCTGCAATTCAAACGTTGTTTATACAGCAAGTGATAATCAAGGTTCCCCTGCACCAGCAGGGAAGAGGTTACTATTCAACCCTATTTGTGGTCCCGAAACCGGATGGTACGGTCAGACCGATTTTGAATCTGAAATCCCTAAACCTGTACATAAAAAGATTCAAATTCAAAATGGAATCTCTCAGAGCAATAATAGCCAACATGGAGGAGGAGGAGTTTATGGTGTCTCTGGACATAAAGGATGCGTACCTTCATGTCCCCATATATGCCCCCCATCAGGAATACCTGAGATTCGCTGTACAGGATTGTCATTACCAATTTCAGACGTTGCCGTTTGGACTTTCCACGGCCCCGAGGATTTTCACCAAGATAATGGCGGAAATGATGGTGGTCCTGCGCAAGCATGGAGTCACAATTATCCCATACTTGGACGATCTCCTGATAAAAGCGAGATCAAGGGAGAAATTGCTGAGCAGTGTGGCGCTCTCTCTGAGAGTGCTCCACCAACAAGGTTGGATTCTAAATCTACCGAAGTCACAGTTGATTCCGACAACTCGACTACCGTTCCTAGGTATGATACTGGATACGGAACAAATGAAGGTCTTTCTCCCAATAGAGAGGGTCCGGGTCCCATCTGCACTTACATCGGAAAATAACTCTGTCCCCAGGAACCAGAGTGTCCCTCCTGTGGTGGTTGCAAACTAGTGCTCACCTGCTGGAGGGTCGCCGGTTCGGGATTCAGGACTGGATCCTGGTTACCACGGACGCGAGCCTCCGAGGATGGGGAGCGGTCACACAGGGAAAGACTTTTCAGGGTCTTTGGTCAGACCAGGAGTCCTGTCTACACATCAATGTGTTGGAACTCAGGGCCATTTACAACGGCCTTCGACAAGCGGAGAGTTTTCTTCGAAACCTACCGGTTCTGATTCAATCAGACAATGTCACAGCAGTGGCTCATGTGAACCGCCAAGGCGGACAAGAAGCAGAGTCGCGATGGCGGAAGCCACAAGGATACTTCGCTGGGCGGAAAATCATGTAAGCGCTCTGTCGGCTGTCTTCATTCCGGGAGTGGACAACCGGGAAGCAGACTTCCTCAGCAGACACAATCTCCATCCAGGAGAGTGGGGACTTCATCAAGAAGTCTTTGCAGACGTAACACGTCTTTGGGGAACTCCTCAAATAGACATGATGGTGTCACGCCTCAACAAAAAACTTTGGAGGTATTGCGCCAGGTCTCGGAACCTTCAGGCAGTAGCAGTAGACGCACTGGTAACACCGTGGGTGTTCGAATCGGTCTACGTGTTTCCTCCTCTTCCTCTCATCACGAAAGTGTTGAGGATCATAAGACGAAGGAGAGTACAGACGATACTCGTTGTCCCAGACTGGCCTCGAAGGGCCTGGTACTCGGATTTACAAGAGATGCTCACAGGAGACCCCTGGCCTCTTCCTCTGAGGGAAGACCTGTTGCAGCAGGGGCCCTGTGTATTTCAAGACTTACCGCGGTTACGTTTGACGGCATGGCGGTTGGACGCCGAATCCTAGCAAAAAAGGGGATTCCGGAAGAGGTCATCCCTACTTTAATAAAGGCTAGGAAGGAGGTGACGATAAAACATTATCACCGTATCTGGCAAAAGTATGTGTTTTGGTGTGAGACCAAGAATGAACCTACGGAAGATTTTCATCTGGGTCGTCTTCTCCACTTCCTACAGACAGGAGTGGATATGGGCCTGAAATTAGGCTCGGTTAAGGTACAGATTTCGGCCCTCTCGATTTTCTTTCAGAAGGAATTGGCTTCTCTTCCAGAAGTCCAGATGTTTGTAAAGGGAGTGCTGCACATCCAGCCCCCTTTTGTGCCTCCAGTGGCACCATGGGACCTGAACGTGGTGTTGCAGTTCCTAAAATCACACTGGTTTGAACCGCTTAACAAGGTTGAGTTGAAATTTCTTACCTGGAAGGTGGTCATGTTGTTGGCCTTAGCATCAGCAAGGCGAGTGTCAGAATTGGCGGCTCTCTCACACAAGAGCCCCTACTTGATTTTTCATGTGGATCGAGCTGAATTGAAGACACGTCTGCAATTTTTGCCTAAAGTGGTTTCGTCGTTCCATATGAATCAACCTATTGTGGTGCCTGTGGCTACCGGTGACCTGGAGGATTCCAGATCCCTGGATGTAGTCAGGGCCTTAAAGATTTATGTAGCCAGGACGGCTAGAATTAGGAAAACAGAGGCTCTGTTTGTCCTGTATGCGGCCAATAAGATTGGCGCTCCTGCTTCAAAGCAGACTATTGCTCGCTGGATCTGTAATACGATTCAGCAGGCTCACTCTACGGCTGGATTGCCGGTACCAAATTCGGTTAAGGCGCATTCCACTAGGAAGGTGGGCTCTTCTTGGGCGGCTGCTCGAGGCGTCTCGGCTTTACAACTTTGCCGAGCGGCGACTTGGTCGGGGTCAAACACTTTTGCTAAATTCTACAAGTTTGATACCCTGGCTGATGAGGACCTAGCCTTTGCTCAGTCGGTGCTGCAGAGTCATACGCACTCTCCCGCCCAATTGGATGCTTTGGTATAAACCCCATGGTCCTTACGGAGTCCCCAGCATCCTCTAGGACGTAAGAGAAAATAAGATTTTAAACCTACCGGTAAATCTATTTCTCCTAGTCCGTAGAGGATGCTGGGCGCCCGTCCCAGTGCAGAAACTCTGCAAGACTTGTATATAGTTGTTGCTTACATAAGAGTTATGTTACAGTTGACATCGGTCTTGGACCGTTACTGTTGTTTTTGTTCATACTGTTAACTGGTTATGTATGTTCCAGGTTACATGGTATGATTGGTGTGGGCTGGTATGAATCTTGCCCTTGGATTGCTAAATCCTGCCTTGTATTGTCCATCTCCTCTGGGCACAGTTCTCTAACTGAGGTCTGGAGGAGGGGCATAGAGGGAGGAGCCAGTGCACACCCATAGTCAAAGTTCTTTTTAGGTGCCCTATCTCCTGCGGAGCCCGTCTATACCCCATGGTCCTTACGGAGTCCCCAGCATCCTCTACGGACTAGGAGAAATAGATTTACCGGTAGGTTTAAAATCTTATTTTAAATAAACCACATCATGTAGGTGTCAGTGGACTGCTTACACTATTACACAAAGTTTCTGAACTTGACAATGACTTATGATGAATGCGCTGCAGGTGACGTATAAGGGAGCATGTTCCTAGGTGGTTAACGTCCTTACCAGGGACGTGTAGTCAGGGAAGGCAGGGGAGGCAGTGCCTCCCTTGTCATCAATTATTAAAATAATCTAAAGAAGATATTTATGACACATATTCTGTGTCATAAGTATCTTATTTAGCCTTTATATTATTTTAATCATTATCTTTCTAAAAAAAAGTTTTAATAGGGTTTCCCGCTGTTCATGTGAAAGGGCCGGAATCGGGGGGCAGGGCCGAGCATCGGGCAGAGAAAACCCATTAAAAAAAATCCCTGTAAGCGGCACCTAGTACAAGTGCCACTTTGACAGGGGCGTGCTTTCTTCCCAGTTGAAAGCACGCCCCTGTCACTTCGTCAGGTTGCTGATTGGCGGCTGCGCAGAGTGCCGGTCCTGTGAGGGCACTGCTAAAGTCACCGCACCGCATGCCACGACTGCGGTAGGGGATTCCTTCTGTTGTGCAGTAGCCAGGTACAGTAACACAGCCTGTGCCTGTTAGCGCCTCTCCACGTATATAATGATGTCTCTAATACAGCTGTAATGAGATTGTGCCTGATGTCTTCCATGCACACTTTATATAACTCTACCATGGCATTGAATGTGGCTCTTCTGTGGTGTAACTTGTATAAGTGTCTCCTCTGTGGTGTAACGTGTGTAAGTGTCTCCTCTGTGGTGTAACGTGTGTAAGCGTCTCCTCTGTGGTTTATCGTGTGTAAGCGTCTCCTCTGTGGTGTAACATGTGTAAGCAGCTCCACTGTGGTGTAACGTGTGTAAGCGTCTCCTCTGTGGTGTAACGTGTATAAGCGTCTCCACTGTGGTGTAACGTGTGTAAGCGTCTCCTCTGTGGTGTAACATGTGTAAGCGTCACCCTCTCCCTGGTGTCACTCCCTGTCACCCTCTCCCTAGCGTCACTCCCTGTCACCCGCTGCTGTCACCCTCTCCCTGGTGTCACTCCCTGTCAGCTGTTGCTGTCACCCTCTCACTGGCGTCACTCCCTGTCACCCGCTGCTGTCACCCTTTTCCGGGCATCACTCCCTGTCACCCTCTTCCTGGCGTCACCCGCTGCTGTCACCCTCTCCCTGGTGTCACTCCCTGTCACCCGCTGCTGTCACCCTCTCCCTGGCGTCACACTCTTCCCGTCACTTTCTAGCTGGTGTCACCCTTTCTCTGTCACCCACAGCTGTCACACTCTTCCTGTCACCTTCTCACTGGTGTCACCCTCTTCCTGTCACAGACTGCTGTCACCCTCTCCCCGGCATCACCATCTCCCTCTCACCCACTGCTGTCATCTTCTACCTGGCGTCACCCTCTCCCTATTTTGTTGTCCAGGACTTCCATTAACTTAATAGTGCCGCCCCCACGGCGCTATTAAGTTAATGGAAGCCCTGGACAACAAAATTGCATTCATGTCCTCCTCCCACTCCCTCCCCAGTCCCAAACACTTTTATTTATTTTATAAAAATGTACAATATATCAGCCACCTGCTCATCACAAGTTTTATGAGCAGGAATGCTGTGGGCATTGAAAGCGACGGTATTAGACTGAGATGCGAATTAGCGGCGAGGGACCTGGGCAGTTGATGGTGGGCAATTTTGTAAGCCATTGGCAGGGGTGGTGGCCATTAGTGGCAGGGATAGCGGGCTTCGGGGATGGCGGCGTTAGCGGGCATTGGCTCAGGGGCAGTAGCAAGCATTGGTTCCACGGTGGTAGGTGTCGTTGGCAGGACTTGGCGGACATTATGGCTGTAGTGCCTCACCAGCCACTGACCTCACCCCACGCCACTGGTGATTACCCCTACTTATTATGGATTGACAAAGGCAACACATGGCTGAATTTTTACAGCTACAAGACAGGGCCAGGGTACATTTATTTTCACTGCACCCCTGCATTTTTACGGCTTACAAGACAGGACCAGCACATGTCTGTTTTCACAGCATACAGGAGGACAGTGCCCCTGCCCCCTGTACAACACAGTGACAGCCAGGACAGCACCCCTAACAGCACAGGGACACCACAGTGACAGGACAGCACCCCTAGAGAGCACACACTGACCCCACCCGACGCCACCACCCACAGAGAGAGAGACAGAGGTCTTTCTTCCTCACCATCCAAGTCCGGAGTGAAAATGGTGGCGACGCGCGGCTGTTTATATGGAATGCAAAACCCACAAGAATCCGACAGCGGGATGATGGCGTTTTGCCTCTTTCTGGGAGCCGAGTCTGGCGGGAAGTCCCGAGCCGGACTCGGTTCCCAGCTCAGAATGTGAAGTTCGGGGGGGGGGGGAGTTTGGTTCTCTGGGAACTGAACCTGCTCATCTCTAATGTATGCATATTTTTATATATATATATATATATATATATATATTTAGAAATATATATATATACATATACTGTATATGTAGATATATAATGTATGGTCCACACTCACGTTTTTATATCCATATGTTGGAGTGCCATCCACTGAGGGGAGTACTCACCAGTCTTCATTCTGGTGATCTTGACAAAGGTCCCGGTTGGGACCGAAACGTTGATGTAACTTTACCTTTACCTGATGGTCGGATGAATCTTCTACAGATTGACTGGTGAGTGCTCCCATTTTTATATATATATACCCCATACGGGTAAGAAAATTAAGATCTTACACCGTCTAACCTGCACAACCACACATGTTGTATACATGTTGTCCTGCCCCTGTGGTCTTGCCTATGTGGGCAAGACCATACGCCAGTTCAGGGAAAGGATGGCACTACACCGCAGTGCCATCAAGAAAGCCCTGGAAAAAGGCTCTAGTGAACAGCCTTTTGCGCGTCATTGCCTTAGTGCAGGCCATAGTGTGGCTAGTATTAGGGCCATACTAATAGACCATGTCCCAACATCACTACGGGGCGGCAATCGGGACAAGTTATTACTTCAGAAAGAATCCAGGTGGATTTTCAAATTAGGGACAATATCCCCCAAAGGATTAAATGAAAACTTGGGTATCCAATGTTTTCTATAGACAGTTTGATTCTCTATAATCACCTTTGTCAATAGATAGTATTTGAATCATCTCCTAGGGGGATCATTATTGTAATGGGATAGTCACCATTTTTGCTTTTGTTATTTAATAGAACGCAGTATGTCATTTCTAGCATATACTTAGGTACCCGGGGCCGTTAATGAACTAGTTTGTTGTTGTTGTCATTTAACCACATAGCCGGGCAGCCTATTCCTTAATGACTGACCAGTGGGGAAGCTGTTTTTAACTGATCTACATTTTAAATGTTGTTATGTATGTTTTCTTCAGTTCCCGTCCAGCGTTGGCTGGTTGTCATGGGAACTCCCCTGCGACGCGGCGCACCGTTGACGTCATGGGACGCCAATGCGGAAGCATGGTCGGACGGACTGGCGGGCGGTCGCGCCGTGGAGCAGGTGAGTAGGGTTAATGTTAATGTCAGTCTGTTTGTCTATAAATGTATGTTTTGTGGCACTGTGATGCTTGTCTGGCCCTGAGGACGGGGTTTTACCCCCGAAACATGTTGGCATAATAAAAGAATTTACTTCAGCTACAAAGTCTGATTGAGTGCCGCCGTCATCCCTTCATGCTATATATATATACATATATATATATATACATATATATATATATATATATATATATATCTTTAAGACAAGTTCTTTTTTTCCTTATTTTTAAAGAACATTTTTCCAAATGGACATTTAAAGTGGTGTATCCATTGCCATCAGCAGGGAATTTGCAGTTGGTAAAATGATGGTAATAGCAACACTTCAAACATCACTAAACTGTTATTCCACATCCACTAACCTCTTCAGTATGATATTTTCTTCAGTCTTGCAAATGCAACAATTAGTGCACTAATCATTATGGTTGTGTAGTAAACACATATAAGGCAAATTAAGTTAAATGAAGACTATAAGTTCTGCAATATGATTAACAAAATGTAAAATGTAGAATGAATATTTTTTTCTAAATGTAAATTTAATGTTCAGAATAAAGAAAACATAGTGATTGTACCGTTACATCAGATGTTAATATATATGTATTCTTGTGTCTACCTCACAGCCAGTTACTCATTAAACAGTGAATGTGCCTTATTGTGTTGAGGTGAATTGTTTGTGAATGTGTTTGAGTCGCCAGTTTTATTTCACAGTGGGTGTGAGTGGGAAGTGGAGGAACATTTAAAAAGCTGACACAGGTCTATCCTCTTATATGTTTAAACTGAGCAAAGTGCTGAGTGTGCATTTGACCACCCCACCCACTGCCCACGACTCGCCTTCCTCTCTCTAGCACACACAATGCAGGACCTAGTCTTTTTGTATTACTGCCCATATTTCTCAATGTGTTGATTATGTGATGACCTTTTTAACCCTTAAAATGGCTCATCCAAACCGTTATTCTTTATTACAATTCAAGATTTTCACTACTGGTCCCCCAAGCGCCCATAATAAACACGTATCAGGTAATAAGGGTATATGATTACTTATGGATCTACTTACATTGCATTTTGTAGTCTGCTGCTGCTTGTTAAAACTTCCATAGGTTTTGAACTGTGGCCAATAAGACATTTACTAAAATACTGGTTGAGATGCTCCACACTAGATAATTCACATTACCAAGTGACTACTTGTTCACCCCCCCAAACCTTTGGACAAGTTACTAAACTGCTTAGAAATAGTTGTAGGGTTTAATTCTTCTGCCGAGTGTAAATTGGGGCAACCTTGCTGAAAGGAAACAAAAGCTTCTAGAAAGCAAGAGAGCACCTTCTGAGATTGTATGGGTGCAAGGTAATGTTATGTGGTGCTTTGTGTATGGTAACTGGCTCATCTGCACATCAAGGCTTCCTGCGGATGGACAGATCCTTATTGTCAGATTTATGTACATTTCAGTTGCACATGTGATGGGCAAGAAAGTACAAGTTTGGGCGTTCAGGCATCAGACAGACCACACAGAGCACATTCAGAATGATGCTTAAGGAAAGCAGTATGTACGTCTGGTGCAATACAAATAAATAATCATTTGTATTCCAACAATTCCAGGCAAGGTTTTTAACAGAACCTATTTCACTGTGACACCAAATGGCTTGAAAATCATGCAGTAACTGCAGGCTGGTTTGGGTGATTACACCGTGTGTATAAATGGAATGGATATAAGCACATTACAATGAGCTAAGTCAAATAAAACAGGAAATGGGTAAAAAGTTGAACCAATTTATCTTTTTTTGTTCTCTAATTCTCTGTTCCAGATAGGGTTTTTTTTTTTGTATAGTTCTTTCCACATGTTAGTTTATGTTGCAGTTGGATTCTAGTAGTTTACTGTAATTTGTTTCTGTAAACACACAAAGCCCACATCTGTTAGAATGGAGACCATGTGTATTTCTCAGGATGAGGTATGTGTTTATTTCCAACATCTGTTTTTAATGATTAGATTATTATGGATGTGGGTAAATGTTTTATTTATTAACAATTTTGCTTTTATTAATGCTGATTTTTTATTGTTGTACAGTAGTAAGTTTCATTACATCTCTGGCCACGAATCCATATTTTATGCCCAAGAATATTTTATAGGCATCGAAGCTCAGTTACTAACATTGCATTGGGCAATACAGATGTCAATAAATGAGCTTTAGAGGCATATCCTGGGGTTTACTGCTCGACCAATTGATGGCACTGCATAATTTACCTACCTATCTATCTATCTATCTATCTATCTATCTATCTATCTATCTATCCATCTATCTTAACATGGACCAGGCGTTTGGATTTGGAACTATTTTACTAGTACTGCAGGGCCGAAACTAGCTTTTCTGTGACCTGGGGGAGACAACTATTTGGCACACCCCAACCTCCCCCGTTTTACTTACATAAATGTAATATCCGACTCCTTCCCTACCACAGTTTATAAAGGGACAGCCCACAAAAAAGGGGGTCTTGCTCCAGGATGGCAGGACTCCTGGCTGCATAGCACCTGACCCCAGATCTGATGCCAGATCTCCTCCCTCCGTGTAGATGCTATGAGGGCCAGGGTCACTCACCAGCTGATTCCCCTGGAGCTCAGAGTCAGGGCAGCAGTGGACACAGAGACAGCATAATGCTTCCAGAGCAGGAGTGGAAGCTGAACTGTACCATTACCAGCCATGGGGTGGGGGAAGACACAGTCCGCAATCAGTACACGCGGGTGGGTGGTGACACCAAGCTATTACTGTCACTTAGTAGTGTGGCCGTGTCCAGTGCATTGCCAGCAGCACCCGGGTACTCCTGGCATGTGTGTAAGTGACTATAACTAGACACCCCCCACCCCGGGCATTGTGACATGTTCTGTCTCCATCGCAAAGCATCCTGGCACCAATGGGGACATGGCCACCCACAGGGAGCACCAGGATCTGCTGGCCCTCACATTCCTCCCTGCTAGGTACTGGCCAATCATCCAAAGTCTGCATCCCACTCTAGTCTGGTGCCCGGGGCGCATGCCCCCCTAGCCACCCCACCCCTTGTTGCAGCTATGAGTACTGTGCCAGTTATATATTATATTGTGTGTGTTTGTGGGGTTATTTATTTTTAATCATTTCATCTATTTATTTATTTATTTATTTTTATTCTTTACAAATGCACAAGGGAAGCTGTCCCACACGTGTCCACAACTACAGAAACTGTCCTGCAGAACAGGTAAGTTAACTCTGACTGCTCCTGGCCAGCATTACCTGAATAGGGAATATGTTAGTCATAAATTAATTATAACACCATTATAACTAGAGGTGCAGAAAAAAAAAATTAATCGGTACTAATAATAAATAGGACACTAAGGAGCTGTACAATATAACGAGAACAAGGTGTTGCCATAACAACAGAAAGCTTGCTCACAGAAATTGTGTTACAAATATAGATCTGGGAGTAAATTTACTAAAGTAGGGATTTGCAAAACTGGAGGTGCTGCCCATAGGGCTCTATTCATCATCAGGGGCAGGGTGGCACCAGGTTTTTAAGTATCCAACTTGCCACAAGTGCGGAGGTGTGTACTTAAGTCCCGGAGCAATTCAATATTGCTCTGGAGCGGGGACAGCTGCTCTGAAAAAGCATCTGCGATCCCTAACACTGCTACAGAAGAAGCAGCATTACTTATCACGGTGGTGCCGGCTGACTGAGGAGGTCACACATGGGCATGGCCGTCGGTCTCATGCCGCAATGCTGGTGGAGGGTTCAGCACAGATCGCCCTTTGCCACACCGGCTTCCTTCCAAAATGAAGTAGCGGGGCACCAGGAATCAAACTGAATACTAGGTAACCCCATAAGGCCTCTATTAATGAATGAGCCTGTTATTGAAAAACACATGGAAAATAGCCCAAAAATGATGCTGAATAGACCCCATAGTAGCCAATAAGATTCTGAATATCATTTATCTGGTAAAAGGTTGGTACAATTTTATTGATTGCTAAGGGCAATAACTCCTTTTTACACACTTTAGTTACTTTACCCCTAGCTTTACGGATGGTTTGGGCAGTATGGTTGGTAAAATGCTTACATTACTATGTCACAACACTGAGGTCATGGGTTCGACTCCCACCATGGCCCTAACAAAAAAACTAACCCTAGTGTGCAAGTGTGTACATGTACATGTGTTTAAGGCAGACTAGATGGGCCAAGTGGTTCTGTGGGCCTAATTCAGACCTGATCGCAGCAGCAAATTTGTTAGCTAATGGGCAAAACCATGTGCAGTGCAGGGGAGGCAGATATAACATGTGCAGAGAGAGTTAGATTTGGGTGGGTTATATTGTTTCTGTGCAGGGTAAATACTGGCTGCTTTATTTTTACACTGCAATTTAGATTTCAGTTCGAACACACCTCACCCAAATCTAAAGGGAGGTAGTGACAGGAGAGATGTGTGCTGAACGATCTTAACACAGACCGCTCAGCACACATCTCTTCCCCCCGCTCAGCACAGCTAGATGTGCTGAGAGAGGGGGGGGGGTGACGACGGGGGGCCGCTTACTTCACACAGCGCTGATGTGAGCGACCCACTAGATTGAGCCTGCATGCAGGCTCAATCTAGCACCGGCGATAGCGATGAACGGGACCGCGCATCGCTATCGCTGGGGGCATACACACGGCAGATCCGTGCTTAAAATCTAAGCAATCTAGTCAGATTGCTTAGATTTTAAACACGGATCTCTCCGTGTGTACCCCCCTTAACTCTCTCTGCACATGTTATATCTGCCCCCCCCTCCCTGCAGAGCACATGGGCCCTCATTCCGAGTTGTTCGCTCGCTAGCAGATTGTAGCAGCATTGCACACGCTAGGCCGCCGCCCTCTGGGAGTGTATCTTATCTTATCAGAATTGCGAATAAAAGATTAGCAGAATTGAGAATAGAAATTTCTTAGCAGTTTCTGAGTAGCTCAAGACTTACTCCTACACTGCGATCAGCTCAGCCCGTTTCGTTCCTGGTTTGACGTCACAAACACGCCCTGCGTTCGGCCAGCCACTCCCCCGTTTCTCCAGACACTCCCGCGTTTTATCCTGGCACGCCTGCGTTTTTTCGCACACTCCCAGAAAACGGTCAGTTTCCGCCCAGAAACACCCACTTCCTGTCAATCACACTCCGATCACTTCAACGATTAAAATTCTTTGTTCGGGTGTGAGTAAATCTACTAAGCTTTGTGCTAAAATACTAAGCGCATGCGCACTGCGTACCATGCACATGCGCATTTTTGCCTTCATCGCTCCGTTGCGAAAATCGTCAACGAGCGAACAACTCGGAATGACCCCCATGGTTTTGCCCATTAGCTAACAAATTTGCTGCTGCAATCAGCTCTGAATTAGGCCCTACAGTATGTTTCTATGTTAATCTGCTGTCTTTTCATCATACAGTACTATAATATATGGACGAGAACCGGCAATTTACTCTATCATTGCAACTCAGTTAAGAGGATGAGTTTACAATTAAATTATTTTGTAATCTTATATGTATGTTGTGATAAAATAAAAGTAAGATTAGAAATGTTACTCTGGACAACAGCTGGGTGACCAATGGCCAGGCTTGCTGACAAACTACTGTATGATTTGTATTTCCAAAGAAGCTAGAGGTCCACATATTAATCGAACCTGTCGTCGACTAAACCATGTTAAAACTCATCATCATTTTTACTTTAGTTTATTTCTTTAAATATTTGTAGCCAGTGCCAGATTAAGGTCCACATGGGCCTGGAGCTGAAATGTATGAAGGGCCTATTGTGTGCCTTGGTAGGAGGTATGACAAGCGTTGCAGTGAGGGTGGTACAAATAGGGGGGGTGGCCTATGCTATGGGTGTGGCTATCTCCATAGCGGTCATAGCTAGTGCCTACCTTCAACCATTTAGTAGAGGAGCAGAACAACAGACCCATACACACAGTGGTCGTCGAATTTTGAAATGGGGGTATGGCAAATGAAACGGGATTACTCAGGGGGCATTGCCACTGAAAAGGAGTGTGTCCTTTAAAGTACATGCATTAATGTGCCCCATCCCCTCCTAGTCTGTATAGCTACCCATTAGTGTACGTGTTTCCAAAAGCACATAAAGGGACGGACACACCAGTGAGTGGTGGACCCATGTGCACACCCAACCCACATAAGAAAATATAAAAATTATATTCTATATAATTTGCAGCAACCATCACTGCGGTTACAGTAAGGGGTGCATGCAGCGCCAACATTTATTAGGACATATTTCTCTGGCTGCCTCCAGTCACCCACAAACATTCTTCTACTCACCAATTCTCTCACTAAGGGTGGGATGTACGACAGATATGCAGCCAAAACTTAAAAAATCATGTTTTCTGAGATTTGCCCACATTTCTCTTTGCAATTCCTTCTCGGAGGTAATTGCAATTGGATCCTTCCCAGCACCCCTGGTGCCCGCAGCTTCATGCTTTGCATGCGCAAAGGACAGCTCTTATTGAAAGAGCGGTCCTTTGTGATTTTTTAGGTACATACCAACATTATCAATGCCGGTATGTACCTGATAAGAGGTGGGATGTACTGTACCACATCGTGGATGCTTAGTACATCCTGCCCTAGGCCTGCACAGAGGCTCCTGTACAACACTGGCTGGTGACCGCCACATACAAAAAGGACAGCTACGGCCACACATTTGACCTCACATCGATGGCAGGAACATGGAGGGAGGGAGACACATGGGGTGCAGGGCAGGGGAGGAAAGAACCAGGATAGATTGAAAGAAGACAGGAGGAAGACATTGAAGGAAGACGGGGAGATGGTAGGAACAGGAGGAAGACATTGAAGGAAGACGGGGAGATGGTAGGAACAGGAGGAAGACATTGAAGGAAGACGGGGAGATGGTAGGAACAGGAGGAAGACATTGAAGGAAGACGGGGAGATGGTAGGAACAGGAGGAAGACATTGAAGGAAGACGGGGAGATGGTAGGAACAGGAGGAAGACATTGAAGGAAGACGGGGAGATGGTAGGAACAGGAGGAAGACATTGAAGGAAGACGGGGAGATGGTAGGAACAGGAGGAAGACATTGAAGGAAGACGGGGAGATGGTAGGAACAGGAGGAAGACATTGAAGGAAGACGGGGAGATGGTAGGAACAGGAGGAAGACATTGAAGGAAGACGGGGAGATGGTAGGAACAGGAGGAAGACATTGAAGGAAGACGGGGAGATGGTAGGAACAGGAGGAAGACATTGCAGGAAGATGGGGAGATGGTAGGAACAGGAGGAAGACATTGAAGGAAGATGGGGAGATGGTAGGAATAGCAGGAAGAGCATAGGAGATGAGAGGAAGACAAGAAGAACAAGGGAAAATGGGAGGCTCCTAAACAGCATGGGCTGCTAATTGTCACATAAAAAAAAAAATATGTGGTTGTTTAGCTCAGATGAATAGGGAGAGCCACCAGGAATGGGAAAGAACGGGAGGAGATGGGAGGAACTTGAGAAACACGGGGGGAATAATGGGGGGAGACAAGAGGTACACAGGGGGAATAACGTTGCGAGACAAGAGGTACACAGGGGGAATAACGTGGGGAGATAAGAGGAACACAGGAGGAATAACGAAGGAGACAAGAGGCATGCAGGGGGAATAACGTGGGGAGACAAGAGGAACGCAGGGGGAATAACGTGGGGAGACAAGAGGAACGCAGGGGGAATAACGTGGGGAGACAAGAGGAACACAGGGGGAAATAAAGTGGGGAGACAAGAGGAACACATGGGGAATAACGGGGGAGATGAGGAACACAGGGAGAATAACGAGGGAGACAAGAGGAACACAGGGGGAATAACGGGGGAGATGAGGAACACGGGGAATAACGAGGGAGACAAGAGGAACACAGGGGGAATAATGGGGGAGATGAGGAGCACGGGGAATAACGAGGGAGACAAGAGGAACACAGGGGGAATAACGGGGGAGATGAGGAACACGGGGAATAACGAGGGAGACTAGGAACACAGGGGGAATAACGAGGGAGACAGGAGGAACACAGGGGGAATAACGGGGGAGATGAGGAACACAGGGGGAATAGCGGGGGGGAAAGAGGAACACAGGGGGCATAATGGGGAGGGAGGAGACACGAGGAACACGGGGAATAACGGGAGACAAGAGGAACACGGGGAGCAACAGTGGGAGAACAAGAGGAACACAGAGAATAATGGGGGGGCGGAGACAAGAGGAACGCAGGGGGAATAATGGGGAGATGAGAGCAGCACAGGAGGATTAACAGGGTGAGATTGGAGGAAAGAAAATGAAAACCGGACAAAATAGATACTTATACAAAAAACATTAGTGACAGAGAATAACAGTTGTGTAATACAGTATGTAACAAATATATATTTATTTACACATACAATGTACATGATGTGGAGCGGTTTTATTACCTCATGAGGCAGGGGTAAAAGCGAGGAGCTCCAGCAAGTGGCGGAGCACTGGCGTTGCTCTTGTGACCAGTCTCCTCCGAGCAGTACATCAATATAGGGCAGGACGATAAAAAAATGCTTTCCGCAGCCCCATATCAGGCCAGCCCACCAGGAAAACATATCAATCTTCTCCTTTAAAAACAAAACTGCTGCCTCCCTCCCTGAACCATGCACTGACTGCCCAGCTTATGTTTTTGCTTCAGGTTATTGTGGGGTGGCAGGCTGGAAACTATGGGGAACAGGGACCACCTGGTCCAAGATCAGGGTTGACAGGGAAGGTCTATTGGCTCTCTGCCACCCGTGGTGAGTATGGCATGATAATTTGTGGCAGTGTCCCCAGCGGGAACAGGCACACAGGAGGTCACCCTCATCACTCTGCATCAGTACAGCAGGGCTGCCTACCTCAGACATCGGACACCGCGCAAGCACCCAGAACTCTCATACGTGGCTACATTACCCAGTATCAGGAAGTTGGCTGTGCTAGGTACGTTGTCGGCTGTGAGTGAGCCTGGTGAGTGGGCAGCGGGAGGGTGGCTAAGGAGGGCGCTGGCCAGCGTGGTGTGTGTTGCGGGAGGCGGCCGGGGGTGCCGGCCAGCGCGGCATGTGGTGCGGGCAACGGCCGTGAATGCATGGTGCGCTGTGCGGTCGTTACATTGCGGTACCCCTCCTCCCCCTCTGTCCGGCCCATCCTCATCAGCAGCACCAGGGAGGAGGAGCTGAGGGCAGAGAAGAGAGCGGCTCCTCCTCCACACTGGATTTACAGACTGGGGGTTGACTGAGGCACTGTCTGGCGGCAGCATACAATGAGTCAGAGTGACTCATTGTAATGCTGGCGATTATGGCCCTCTTAACTGTGGCAGACTGTGGGCCTATTTTCAATGGGAGGCCTGGAGCTGCATCTCCATCCGCCCCATTATTAATCCGGCCCTGTTTGTAGCAATCAGAAGTGTAAAGCTCAGTAATAAATGGTATTTAGCTGCGCTGGTGATGTTTTTATGGAGAAAGCAGCTCTTAGAAAAGGGGGTGAATTGAAATCTTAAAAAGTATTTTAGAGCGCTTGATAATATGTGTAAATGCAAAACCTGTATGGAAAAAATATGGTTAATCAATGTAAATCAATGTAAACAGCTCTTTATTGGAATATTTGTAGTTCATTATGAGGAAGGGGTTCCCATGATGCCCACTGCTCCACTCAAATAGGCATCATGGAAACCCCCTCCTCATAATGAACTACAAATGTTCCAAAAAAGAGCTGTTTACATTGATTAACCATGGGGGTCATTCCGAGTTGTTCGCTCGCAAGCGGATTTTAGCAGATTTGCTCATGCTAAGCCGCCGCCTACTGGGAGTGAATCTTAGCATCTTAAAATTGCTAACGATGTATTCGCAATATTGCGATTACACACCACTTAGCAGTTTCTGAGTAGCTTCAGACTTACTCGGCATCTGCGATCATTTCACTGCTTGTCGTTCCTGGTTTGACGTCACAAACACACCCAGCGTTCGCCCAGACACTCCCCCGTTTCTCCTGCCACTCCTGCGTTTTTTCCGGAAACGGTAGCGTTTTTTCCCACACGCCCATAAAACGGCCTGTTTCCGCCCAGTAACACCCATTTCCTGTCAATCACATTACGATCGCCAGAACGATGAAAATGCCGTGAGTAAAATTCCTAAGTGCATAGCAAATTTACTTGGCGCAGTCGCAGTGCGGACATTGCGCATGCGCATTAAGCGGAAAATCGCTGCGATGCGAAGATTTTTACCGAGCGAACAACTCGGAATGACCCCCATGTTTTTTCCATACAGGTTTTGCTTTTACACATATTATCAAGCGCTCTAAAATACTTTTTAAGATTTCAGAAGTGTAAAGCTATTAAGGACCGCCTCATTATATTCCACAAAGGTGTAAGCTAAGAATGATGGTGTATAATATTCCATATTACATGTTCCACTTGCTATAGCGTTTTTCTTCTGTGTTTCATTAGTGCATTTTTTTATTCTATTTTTATTTATTAACGACAACTGTAATAATACTGAGATTCCAGTAGAGAATTGCATGGTACCTAATGAATAAAAAACAAATTCACAATCCGTCTCCACTCTGTTTGAAAAGTTGAATATCCCAGAGACATTTGTCCGGACTCACAGGTAGACAGAGTGGGGGATGATGGACCTAATTCAGATGTGGTTGCAGTTGCTTCCTTGGAAGCAGCAGTGATAGCGCACAGTGTCGGACTGGGGCATGAAGGGCCCACCGGGGGAATGCAGTGATAGGGGCCCTTACTTAAGGGTGTTGCCAGACTACAAAGGGGGTGTGGCCAGCCTCCACAGAGGCGTGAAATACACAATAGTCTAGTGCAGTGTAATGCAACATATCTACCATGTATAATAGAAGTGCACAGTCTGGAACCTTATCCCTAGAGGAAGGAGTGGGCACTCAGGCAGTGGGGTGTACCGGTGGTTTCCCTGGTACCACTGTAGGCCAGTCCGACCCTCATAGCGCAGTATGGTGATGCAGCAGGAGGTGTCAATTACAAGCAGAATCCACCTGCTGCAGTAGTGATCTGACCTGCGTCCTAGGACACAGCATCAGCTAACTCAGTCACCATGGAGCAGCGCAAGTTATCTGTCGCAGAGGCCAGGAAATCGTTGTCCTACAGCGGAGATCCCTGGTCTCTTCCCATCCCTTAAACGGCAGTGACATGCAGGCCCGGCGCTGACTGCTCAGCAAGGTCCTGCAAAGCAGGGAGGCGCTGGGTCGGAGAGGCGCTCTCCCCGCTCTGCGACCTTACTGGTGTGCGCTATTGCTGCTGGCTGCCAGCGCCTGTCACTCTGACAGATAGTAGCGGCGCTGGTAGCAGGAAGAGTGGCTCCCCTTCCCTGCCTCCTCACAGACGGAGCCTCACTGTCCGGCACAGAGATCTGACATCACTCACATCCCTGTCTGCCCGCTTGGGGTCGAGTTGAAGCCAGGGCTTTGTGTCTCCGGGGCAGTTCTTACATGACAGTTCAGCATCCATAGTGCACACTCCATCAGACCCCGCCCACCTGCGGAATGCCCGACGGCATAGTTGGATTCAGCGCACCTGCTCCCCCCGACCCGGAAGTCTCGCAATTGCGCAGAGCACAGAGAGGGCTACCATGGTACCATGCAGGTGTGCGCACTGTACATGCACACCGGGATCCAGGTGCCAAGATGAGACTCTGTTCGGGACAAACAAGAGGACAAGCAGAAATCCCCACCACCCACCAGCACTCCAGTTTGCAAAAGACAGCTAACAACTAAGAAAAGAACAGGTCACCTGAGGTGGCAGGGCGCCGTTCTGTAAGGAACCAGTTCACCACATTTACTTATATAGAGTTTATTATTTACATACTAATTATCACTGCCTGATGGCTGCAAAACTTGTAGAAAATAGTGTGACTGACATTTAACAGAATGCATAGACAAAGTTTAAAACTGCATAGCAAGCAGGGTAATCCCATGTGTGCCCACCATCTCACTGACCCCCACCCCCCACCCCCACCCTCCCCCCACCTGAAACCCCCAGCCAGTCCAGTCATAGTGATCCTCATTCAACCCAGTGTTCCCCCTCCCACCACTTTATCACAGCCCCCTTCCCATCCTGCCCATTGGCCCCAGCACTTTTGCATTGCCGACACCTCCCTGTAGCTCCCCCCTCGGCATCCCTACCCTCCTCATTCCTGTAACTATCCCCTCAGCGTCCCAGTCCTTACCCACCAACTCCCCTGTCAGTGTCCCTGTCCTCACCCTCCCTGTTACCCCCCCTCAGTACACTTGCCCTCACTCTCCCTGTAACTTCCCCCTCAGTGCTCCTCACAGATCACACTCCATCCAACTCCCTGTCAGCGTCTCTACCCTCACCCTCCCTGTAACTCCCCCTCAGCGTCCCTGCCCTCGCCCTCCCTGTAACTCCCAATTTAGTGGGATTAAGAAGGGGAAAGGGGGATGGAAAATAGATGGGGAAAGGGGTTGCCGAGAGAGTGGAGGAAAACGAGAGAAGAAAAAATAATAGCTAAAAAAAAACTCCAGGCAATGCTGGACTTAAGTATATGGGACACTACTATGTTGTGTAATATGAATCATGGGGACTATGGGGGTAATTCCAAGTTGATCGCAGCAGGAATTTTGTTAGCAGTTGGGCAAAACCATGTGCACTGCAGGGGAGGCAGATGTAACATGTGCAGAGAGAGTTAGATTTGGGTGGGGTGTGTTCAATCTGCAATCTAATTTGCAGTGTAAAAATAAAGCAGCCCGTATTTACCCTGCACAGGAACAAAATAACCCACCCAAATCTAACTCTCTCTGCACATGTTATATCTGCCTCCCCTGCAGTGCACATGGTTTTGCCCAACTGCTAAAAAATTTGCTGCTGCGATCAACTTGGAATTACCCCCTATGTGCATTAAAAATCAAATAAGATTGTGCTACAGTGTGGCGTGATTTGAATTGGAGGTACTATTGTGAGGTGCTATTGTGTGTCCGCACACCTTCCATGTGAGACCACACCCCTCTTTTGTGGCGCACATTGACCCTTAAGAGTTAAGGGAGGAAGGGCGCAATTTTATAGTTTGCAGGAGGGCGCCGAACACCCTAGCCCCGGCCCTGGCGACATGCCTCTGTTTTCACAAACAGAGGCTAGGCTGTTGCCATAGGCGTGCGCAGCACATTTTATTAGGGGGTGCACTGTCGGAGGGACGTGTCTAGCATCACCTATTGGGCGTGTCTCACAACGCCTGTCGGGCGTATCTAGCACCGCCTATTGACATTCCTTTTCATTCCATATGCACCTTACCTATATGGTGGCTTCTCACAACGGGGAACCTCTGAAGAAATGTCCTCCCTGGGCAGACGGCGTCTTCAGTTGGTATTCACTATTCATGTAGGATATCACATGGTACGGAAGATGCCTGTTTGTGTAGATATATGACCAATGTCATCATCATGCAACAGAGATTCAAGCAGACTTGTGTCACCTCCTGCTCCCTGCATCTCTCAGCCATAGCATCATCTCTTCCCTGCATCGTTTCTCAGCCACACCATCATCTCCTGCCTGCATCTCTCAACCACGCCATCATCTCATCCCTGCATTGTTTCTCAGTCACGCCATCATCTCCCGTCTGCATCTCTCACAATCCCCCTTCAATTCACATGTAACACCACATAGTAGTGACCCTTACTTAAATTAAACTGCACAGTAGTGTCCATTGTTCACATTACACCGCACAGTAGCGTCCCTTATACATGTTACCCCTTACCAAATCCCTTCTTACTAGCCGCACTTGCAATAGGTATGGACAATGAACTGTTATAAAACATATTTGGGAAGGTGTAGGGTGCAGAGGTGGGCAGTCAGAGGGTGCAGGGAGGGAAGGAATAGGGTGCAGAGAGGGAAGGTATAGGGTGCAAAGGAGGGCAGTTACAGGGTGCAGGGAGGGAAGGAATAGGGTGCAGGGGTGGGCAGGTACAAGGTGCAGGGAGGGAAGGAATAGGGTGCAGGGAGGGAAGGCATAGGGTGCAGAGGAGGGCAGTTACAGGGTGCAGGGAGGGAAGAAATAGGGTGCAGGGCGGGAAGGCATAGGGTGCAAAGGAGGGCAGTTACAGGGTGCAGGGAGGGAAGGAATAGGGTGCAGAGGTGGGCAGGTACAAGGTGCAGGGAGGGAAGGAATAGGGTGCAGGGAGCGAAGGCATAGGGTGCAGAGGAGGGCAGTTACAGGGTGCAGGGGGGGAAGGAATAGGGTGCAGGGAGGGAAGGAATAGGGTGCAGAGGTGGGCAGTTACAGGGTGCAGGGAGGGAAGGAATAGGGTGCAGAGTTGGGCAGTTACAGGGTGCAGGGATCGAAGGTGTAGGGTGCAGAGGTGGGCAGTTACAGGGTGCAGGTAGGGAAGGCATAGGGTGCAGAGGAGGGCAATTACAGGGTGCAGGGATCGAAGGCGTAGGGTGCAGAGGTGGGCAGGTACAGGGTGCAGGAAAGGAAGGCGTATGGTGCAGAGGTGGGCAGGTACAGGGTGCAGGGAGGGAAGGCGTATGGTGCAGAGGTGGGCAGGTACAGGGTGCAGGGAGGGAAGGCGTATGGTGCAGAGGTGGGCAGGTACAGGGTGCAGGGAGGGAAGGTGTAGGGTGCTGGTTGAAGGTGCATATTGTTGGTGGGTACATGTAGGGTACATGGATGTAGGGGTGTCAGTTGCAGGCAATGCAGTTTCAAGGTGCAGGAGGACTGGTGCACAATAGGAGAGTGGTTAGAAGTGGGATAAAACAATACCTTTGAGGTGGTGTAGATAACATAAGGGTCTGCCTGCAGCAACAGGAGCATTCCACAGCAGCAGGAAGAAGTCATAAGAAATGGTTCCTGCGCAGGGGCCAGAAGCCAAAGTGTCCATTCACAGCAGCAGCCAGTAGATCAAAGGGGAGACCAGCACTGAACAGACTCAGGCACAGCAGCATAGCCTGCCCTGACAGCGGGAGGCACCCGCGACCCCCCCTCCCTTCACGGCCGCGAGCAGAAGTCTCCGCATGGCAGGTACACTCTGCCGCCTCACAGCTCTCCCCCAACCACGCTGTTGCTAAGCAAGCAGGGGAAAGAGCCAATCTACAGAAAGCACCCGCCCCCCATCCCCTCCCCACACGCCAGCACCGGAGCCCGTCACCTGCTAGACAGGGGATCAGGGAGGACAGGCAATGAACGCCTGATGCTGCACCCCCTCCTCCCCCCGTGAGTGCTGGCGATCACTACAGCAGGCGTGCTTGAGGGGGGTGCCGGACATTAGGGGGTGCCTGTGCGCACCAGGCACCCCCCGTGCGCACGCCTATGGCTGTTGCCACCCATTGCCTGCCCCCCAGGTGGTAGCAGACTATCAATCACTTGACATACTGCTGTCAGCTTGCGCGGGTACTGCTCATGGGTAAAGTACCAATTATCAGGACTTTGGGGTGCAAAACTACACTCCAACCACATCTGAATAAGGGCTAAAACACACTACACGGTTGTTGCCGGCCGGGAAAAAGCCGGACGGCTTTTTCCCGTGCCGGCATTGTAGTTAACAGTGTGAGGGGTAGGGTCCCTTCACACTGCACGGCCCCGGCCCGGCTGCCGGGTTGCAGCCGGGTCTCACCACTGGAGGGTCCGGCGGCCGGGCGGCCGCCGGGCCGTCTTTGGAGCCAGTGAACCGTGTGTGTGAAGGGGAGCTTTCACACACAACGGTTTCTTCTGCAGCCGTGTCTGATGCTGCGCATGCGCACAGCATCACACACGGCTCAAAGCCGTCCAGTGTGACAGACACTGCCGGTTTCTCCCGGATGGCAAAAAGCCGGACAAAGTTTGTCCGGCTTTTTGCCATCCGGGAAAAACCGGAGTGTGTGTTACAGCCCTAAGGCCCACTGAGTAAAATATAGGTAACAGTAACTAGAAAAATATATCCATTGTAACGGGATGCAGTTGATATGCCGGCGGGCGGGATCCCGCCGGTCAGCATACCGATGCCGGAATCCCAGCCGCTAAAAGTGCCACCAGCCGGAATGCCACTAGAGTGGGAACAGATCCTGTGGCAAGTGCAGAGAGCCTCTGAGCCTGCTGAGTGGTGAGCGCAGCGAGCCGGCAAGGAGCTTTGTTGCGCTTACTCAAACAATTTTACATACAACTATAAGGGGGGGGGGGCAGTAAGGGAAAGGGGTCTCCCTGTAATTCAGCCACAGGCTAGTCAGAAAAAAGGAAAGAACATTCTAATGAGGAAGAAGAAAAAGGGAAATAGGGGGAATGGAAAAAGGAGGGAGGGTAACACTGGCAGCTAATGGTCCTAAATAAAAGCACAGCAAAAAAAAAAAAAAAAAATTAAAGGATTTTCAAAAGGAAAAAAAATAAAGTGTAGTGTATGTATGAGGTATAAGTAGACGAGCTGAGTGTGTAAGTACAAAGTAAAATGTTCCCTGGTAGAGAGCAATCATTGTGAAGATATCAAGACTGCCAGACCCTACGGAAGGTGTCTAGTGCACAGGTTCTCAAACTCGGTCCTCAGGACCCCACACGGTGCATGTTTTGCAGGTCTCCTCACAAAACACAAGTGAAATAATTAGCTCCACCTGTGGACCTTTTAAAATGTGTCAGTGAGTAATTACTACACCTGTGCACCTGCTGGGTTACCTGCAAAACATGCACTGTGTGGGGTCCTGAGGACCGAGTTTGAGAACCTATGGTCTAGTGCAGTGGTTCTCAAACTCGGTCCTCAGGACCCCACACAGTGCATGTTTTGCAGGTAACCCAGCAGGTGCACAGGTGCATTAATTACTCACTGACACATTTTAAAAGGTACACAGGTGGAGCTAATTATGTCACTTGTGATTCTGTGAGGAGACCTGCAAAACATGCACCGTGTGGGGTCCTGAGGACCGAGTTTGAGAACCTGTGGTCTAGTGTATCATGCAGAAAGCTGGTAATATATTCCATGGATGCCACATACCAAATGTTATTGATGACAGCAGTGGGTGGGAAGGTGGGTTGGGCTTCTTCCAATCCATGGCCAAATGCAGCATTGCAGACATGTCGAAGAGCTTGTCTGCTGGTTTAGAGAGCGATCGAACAGGTTTGCACAACAGTAAGGTCAGAGGACACCCAAAATACAGGTCAAAAGGGCCACAACATCATCCCAAGCCTATGTCCACAGCCTCCCCAGCTCAAAGTAGATTTGTTTGGGTAAATGGATTGTATCTTGGCAGGGGCAAAGTGCCACCTGGTATAGACTTTATAGGCATTTTCTCTTATACCAAAAGTGTTCTTGCACTGCACAGTGCTGATGGAGAAACTCATCCTCCAATGCTTTTAGTTCCTCATGAAACTATACTGACACTGTTTTCAGACTGCCAATAATTTATTTCAGAATCACAGTCCTAGAATTGGTTCAAATAGTTCATCATGACCGAAGTCAGGCTCACAGGTCAACTATAAGTAACTAATTACATATAAATTACTAATATAAGGTATAAAATAACAATGATGTTGAATTGATCAGAGTGCTGCACCTTCTTCCTACTTATCTAGGAGCCTAATTCAGATCTGATCGCTGTGCTGCATTTTTTGCTGCCCTGCGATCAGATAGTCACCGCCTACAGTGGGAGGGGGAAAAGCGCTATGCAAGTGTGTGATCGCTTCTTTTGCAGAGCTGCACAAAAATCAATTTGTGCAGTCTCTGTGCAGCCCAGGACTTACTCTTCGTGTGTGATGGAATCCTGCTGATCGGGGCCGGAGCTGACGTCAGACACCCTCCCTGAAAACGCCTGATCCCATCGGTGTTTTTCTAGACACTCCTGGAAAACAGTCAGTTGCCACCCACAAATGGCCTCTTCCTGTCAATCACCTTGCGAACGCCCATGCGTTTGGATTTTTCGCACCATCCCGTTGATAGGCGCCGATGCCTGTTGTGTGATGTGCCAGCACATTGCGGTGCATGCGCAGTTGAGATCTGATCGCCCGCTGTGCGAAAATGCACAGCAGCGATCAGATCTGAATTATCCCCTAGGTCCTGACTTTTCCACATATCCAGACTGCTATAGTGTACCCTGGTATATGGTATATATATATATACATGAATGTTGGAAATTATTTTCCTGCTTGGAGAGTTCTTTTGTAATCCAGTTGAACATAACGGCCTCCTGCAACAGTAACAGTAGGCTTTTGAGAAGGAACATAGGCGGTTATTCCAAGTTGATCGCAGCAGGAATTTAGTTAGCAATTGGGCAAAACAATGTGCACTGCAGGGGAGGCAGATATAACATGTGCAGAGAGAGTTAGATTTGGGTGGGGTGTGTTCAATCTGCAATCTAATTTGCAGTGTAAAAAGAAAGCAGCCAGTATTTACCCTGCACAGAAATAAAATAACCCACCCAAATCTAACTCTCTCTGCACATGTTAAATCTGCCTCCCCTGCAGTGCACATGGTTTTGCCCAATTGCTAATTGAATTCCTGCTGCGATCAACTTGGAATTACCCCCATAGTTAGACAACATATCTATGTACTAACAGAAGAAAATAAGCATTTAGCTGTAACTAGGACTGGCTTATTGGACATAATTTAGGTTAGTAATAGTAAGTAAAGCAAAAAAGCTGGGGGGCAGAGGTAACATGCAGAAAGACTTACATTTGAGTTATATTGTTTCTGTGCAGGGTAAATACTGACTGCTTTTGCATGTAGCCCACAAATGTTAGACAGCTTAATTTTTATTCTGCAATTTAGATTTCAGTTTGAACACACCCCACCCAAATCTAAATCTCTCTGCACATGTTACATCTGCCCTACTTGTGGTGCAGTATGGTTTTGCCAAGTTGCTGGCTTTTTTTTGCTTTACTTATATCAGGCTCTCAAATTGCACCTTTATCTTGTTTTACAGAACGCACAGTCAACATCCTCTATCCAGAAGAGTTTACAATCTGCCACTGAAGTTGGATACCAAGTAAGAAGAAATAGCTGTATGTCAGTTGAGGAAGACAGGTCTCTGCATGGACATTTTGAAGACTGAGCAACTTCTTCAATCCTAAATTCCCTGTTTAGTTGATAATTATTTATGCAAGTGTGTGTTTGTTAAATATAAAGTGAACAGCAGCTATTGCTTTCTAGGCATAATCTAAACATGAAATAATGTGTTACTTATGACATTATGAAAACACTTGGGTAAATGTTAGCACACCCTAAAATCATTTCATATAGTTGACAGCCGAGTCCTAGCAACTTTTAGATATTTAAGCAGCAAGGTAGAAGCAATGTGTACTGCTGGTGTTATCAGATCTCAGTATCTTACTGTGTAGTCTCCATACAATAACATGAACAACCATATAGATGATCTTACACCTGTCCTATATTGTGTATGCATTTCAAACCATGGGATGCAGCAAATATTTTTTTTTAGAAAGAATGATGACACAGTGGTTAGCATGGTGACACAGTGGCATCATGGGTTTGATTCCAAGCAGGTAGTGTGTATGCTTTTCCTATGTCTATGTGGGTTTTCTCCAGTGATGGATTAATAACAGGGTGGTTGGGGCAGTCACATAGGGGGTCCTACACACTACAGTGGCATGCCTCCCAACCAGTGGAGGTTGCAGCGCAGTCCAAAGTTCAAATAGGGGAACCATGCCAACTGCCAGTGAGTCAGTTTGGGGTGGCAGTTGGTGTGTCTCCCCTTTTTGATCTTTGAAGCCCCACCTCTGGAGCCGCCACTGCTCCCAACATCCACAATTATAAACTTGGGACTCTTGTGCGCAGCAAAGCTGTGCATGCCCAAAAATGGGGTGTGGCCTTGACAAAAGGGTTGTGGCTTTGTGGAAATGGTGCAATTGTGAGCCACGCCTCCCACTTTCATTATTGTTGGGGCATGCCCAGCACTTGTGAGCTGCTGACCATGCCCTCAACCCCTCTGTCATCTGTAGATAGACGCTGTTCACATCTAGCGAGTGACAGGGGGTCTCCCAACTCCCCCACCCTCACACTGCGGGACGCGTCGGCCAATGGGTGGGACAGTGTCCGTAAAAGACAGGACTGTCTCGCGAAAATTGGGACAGTTGTGAGGTATGCACTGGGAACAGTGGTGGATTTCCTATTAGGCCCGTGAGGTATGTGCCTAGGGGTGACACTTGCTGGGGGGGGGGGGAGGTGGCACAGCATGCTCCCCTACATGAGAGCCCTGCTATGCCGCTGGTCAGATGAGGCCTGGTGAATGTTTTCTTTCTTTCTTTCTTTTTTGTCATTATTACATGTTTTTATTTTGCAACTGGTTGAGTGATGGCAATTGCGAGTAAATTGTGGTGAAGAAGGTGGTGGTTGGGGTGGTTGGGGCTGCCTTGGCAGTCTGGAGACATCGGGACCGACCCCGACATGAAGGGTGCGAAGGGGTCAGTGGTGTAATGGGGGGCAACCAATAATGTTGTGCCTAGGGGCACCCTGAACCCTAAATTGGCCCATCACTGTGACATACGTGAACTGTGGTTTCTGTGTGTTTAACGTGGCTTAATGACTTTTAAAGCCCTACATGATCAGGGCGCAGGGTACCTGAAGCAGCTTCTGATTCCTTACTGTCCCACTCGATTACAGTAATCTGTAGATAAAGGACTTTTGCAGTACCTAGAATCTCCAGGAATTCATCTGGGGGTTGAGCTTTTAGTCATGCAGGTCGGACTCTATGGAACTCGCTTCCCCGCACAGTTCAAAAAGCCGCCACTCTATATTGATTAGAAAACACTCAAAACTTTCCTGTTTACTCAAAAATTTCCTTAATGTCCCTTTAGTATCTCCATGCTCTCTGTATTTTCTGAAAAGCTTTTCTGAACTTCATTGTTTCTGTACTGTATTATGGGCCCAATTCAGCATGGAACCTGCAGCAGCAGTGTTCGCATGCTGGGGCCTTTTGAAGTGTGCGCACATGCAGCAGCCGTACTGCGCGTGCGCACACTGTGAAATGCAATGGCATCTCACATTTGCAAATGCCTCTCTCTGCCTGATTGAAAGGCAGCAGAAGCGTTTGCGGGCGGGAGGGGGCATCGTGTCAGTATTTAAGGGGCGTTCGTTTGCGGGGCGAGCTGCGACCCGAAACATGGCAGGTAGCCGTCTACGCGTAGGCAGAGGGCTACCATAAACATGCAAAAGGGCTAGTTTCCGGCATGTGGAGCGGACTTGCTTGCAACCAGTTGTATTAAACAAGGCCTGTTCAGAGGCATTTTAGCTGCATTCTGTTGCATTCAATGCTTGATCTGTGTTCTATTAGAATGCAGCTAAAATGCCTCTTTAGCAGAGATCATAGATCCCCATGTTGAGCACAAGGGACAATCACACAGCCACTCTGGACAACACAGAAGGAATGTGGAATGGACTGCAGATGCAAATTGTCACCTAATTGCACAGAACACTCAGTGGTGGTTCCATCTTGTAAATAAAAGTAAATTGTGGAGAACGTAAACATTTAATTGTTTCTACTATATCTTCCCACAGAGAAGGATTTCATGAATGTAAATCAAATGGAAGGGTAATGTGTTCTGAACACCCGTGTTGTGTATAATAATAAGATCACATTGTAACGTGTGCCTCATTTGTACATTGATGTGGTTGTACAGAAATGCAATTGCTCATTTGAACCCAAGACAAATGTCTGAGCGTCCTGACATTAGTACAGTACTGTGTCCTGCTCCTCAGTATAGGAAGTCAGGAGAGGATAAGTAAATTTCTCCCTCACATAGCACATTTGGGCTTATATACAAATAGCACAGCAACCACGAAGATATTTAATATAATTGTGTAACCTACACTACAAAACTGCCAGCTCAAATCAGATTGGTTGTTATTGATAAGATCATATGTCTGACCATTGCCCCATGATATTAAATGAAAATTGTACTGTTTGAGATGTCTTGTATTATGGTAAATTCTGGAAAGTTGTCTCATGTTTGGTGCCTGCCCTATATCACTTACACTGCTTAGGCTAAACTACTTTCAGCACTGAGATATGAATAGCTCTTTATCACACATCACCACTTCTTCACTTCAGCAAAATATCCTTTCTACACGTTTGTTTTTATTGCGTTACTTTTGAAATAATTTAATTATAACTTACTCATCCTTCTGGTCGTCTGTGCGATATGTGACAACCATAAATATTGTTTCAAAGTTGTCATGAAAAATATTTATAGGCTTCAAAAAATGCACCGTGATAATTGCTTTCATTTCATAGGAACTTTTTGGTTCCTAAAACCTTTTTTTTATGAGTGGTATAAAGAAATGAATGCAGACATGCAGCTGCAGGGTATATTCGAGGTCATCTCACGTTCCTTTATGTATAAAAACAGATGTGAATTCTATACTGTCTATAAGAGTCTCCATATTGTCCTCAGTGCTTGTTCCACATACATATACTTCAGCTTGCTTAACACCTTTACGGGATCCTAAGTTAGAATAGAGCAACATGCAGACTTGTGAGTTCTATTCCACCAAATGTAGTTTTATATTTAGACTGTAAAATCAGATAAAAGTTTTATTCTACTACAGGCAATAACTGTACGGCAGGACTATAATCATAGACACATGCATTGTTAGAAAGGAATGCGGTAAGCATACCGCTCGTCGGGATCTCGGCTGTCACAATACCGATGCCAGGATCCTGACGGGGGCACCATATCGCCGCCGGTATACCGGCGAGGTAGGTGATTCCCCCGCTATGGGTGTCCATGACACCCATAGAGGAAGAATAGAACCTGTGGCGAGCGTAGCAAGGGGCTTCGCTGCATTCGCCCCCCCCTGCCAACATTCTGTCGCTCGAGATGCTGATGTCGGTATACTGACATTCGGCATCCCGTGTGGTGGTAAACCATACAGAACCAGTTAGAAACACTTTTCCATGTTAAAATTCAAATGTATTGTCTTTTGTGCGCCCTCCTGCAACTTTTGCTAAGTACGGGGGGAAATTTACTAAGAATTGTTTTTTGGTGAGAATAGAAATCGCCCTTAATCGCCCCTTATCGCCAAAACAAAAATTGCACATGTACTAACAAGCATTTTCATTGTCTATGTCTTTCGATGATGTATGTTGTTGCATTGTTGCGATTTTTGTTGATTTTGCGGATTTTGCATGGGAAGTCGCTTCATAGGTCACATTTGATTGCTCTAGAATTCGCAGTAGAATGCTTCTGAAGATGCATGCCAACACAAAGGAAATCACAAGACATACCTCAATTCGCACCAAAAGTCGTCATAAAGCGTCAAAATCCTCAAACTGATTCTAACCTTCTGGTTACTCCGTTCTAGTTTTTGCGCATGGGCCCTTTCAGTCAGCTGGTGCAACCCACATGAAATCACTGCCTGCATCCAGCCTACCCCAAAACCTGCCTCTGCCATGGTTGGGAGCAGAAAGATTTGTGTGATTATGGGGTGGCTTTTTGTGGGACTCAAGACGCTTAATAAAACCAGTGCATTGATTTTGTGCATTGAGGTGCGAATTTTATGCAATTTTGTTGTGCCTTTGCAAAGGCAACTCTTAGTAAATGTGCGATTTCCACTGATACCAATGCTATTTTGATTATGTTTGTATCGATGGTGATTTGTCGCAAATTGGAGTGCAAAGTCATAATTGACATGCAACTGCCATGCAAATTAATCCTTAGTTAAATAGTGATTTGCACAATCGCGTCTGCTTCGCAAGAAAAAAAAAAACAGCAACTCAACCAAACTCAACCTTTTTTAAATTTCAGCGGACACTTCGGACAAAACGCAAAAGTCCGACCCCTACCCCTCCCGCCTTTTGCTTTCTTACATCCCCCCTCTCTCTACATCTCCCTCTCCACCCCTACCCATACTTGCCGACATTCTGGCTGCTCTCTGCGGGAGAGAGCAGCCAGGTCGGCTCAGCAGAGGGGCAGGGGAGGGCTGTGACGTGGTGGAGGAGGTGGACCGGAGGCAGGACGGGGTGGATAAGGGGCGGGACAGGGGAGGAGTTATCATTGCACATCCGTTAAGGCACGCCCCCGCTCTGTAATGCTGCGATCCCCGGCATTACACTGCAGGGGGCGTGGTTATGATGACGCGATTCAGCAAGAATCGCGTCATCAACTGCCCGGACCGCCCACTTTACACATTAAGTGGGAGGACGGGCAGGGGGACCCCTGATTCCGGGAGACTTGCCTGCTCTTCCGGGGGGGCCACCCGATTTTCGGGAGGCTCCCGGCAATTCCGGGAGAGTAGGCAAGTATGCCCCACCCCCCTCTCTCTCTCTCTCTCTCTCTCTCTCTCTCTCTCTCTCTCTCTCTCTTACACACTCATACAATATAGCAATTATTGAATTTACATTCTTTTTGGAAAAACAAAATTGACACCATTTAGACATAACTGAATTGGGAGTGTGCCGGCTATTATTGGGATATTATTAGTGTACCACAGTGGTCTGGATAAAATCACTTTATCCACCTGATACAGCAAGTTAAAATATCAGACAGTTCACTTGTGTTAGCACTTGTGATAAAAGCTTCCAGTGCTGTTAATCTGTGAAGTGTGCTGCCAACACTTGTTAAAATGCTATATTTAAGACAAGGGGCTCTATTCAGCAACAATGATGATGTTGCTATGAATATTTGTGAACAATGTCGATATAATTTTTTTCCCATGTTTCGTATTCCCTGCTATTCAGGAAAAAACTTCTCAGGGACAGCGGTTGCAAAGTCCCCACAGGCAGTCTTTTTATGTATCCGAAAGACTGCCTGCTCTGCGCATAACCCAAACCCACACAGCTTGTGTGTGTGTATGTATATATATATATGTATATATATATATATATATATATAATACAGTTGCAATATCTTCTCTGTTAACCCTTTGCTAAATAGCGAGGATACTTCAATTATACAGATACACTAGTTTCCTCATAATTCAAGTGGAAATTTGGTTACTGAATAGTGACTTGACCCCTGAGGAAGTCCCAGCGTATACAAAGGGACGAAACGCGTTGGGTATTTCGCCGTCACTCCGCTCTCCTGAGATGACATTCAGATAAGATTTTAATATTTGTTCATGATGTACGAGTCCATCCATATGTTTTGTCTTTTTTTGTAATTGTATTAAACTTTTTTTTTTTAAACGGAATTACACTATTAGAGGCTTTTTCTTCCTATATGGGAGTATTCCCTAATTTTAAGGCACCCCATGTTGATGGATGACTGACAAGGAAAACTTCCAATACAGTACAGTGTCAAACGTGAGTGCATTTTTTGAATAGGAATAATACTCCTTCCCTATTTAAACACTGTAGATCGGTGTTGCACCCTTAACAAATGGTATTTGAGCACATTACCTATATGGGTCTTTTTACCTGACTACATATAAGCACTCCAGCACTTTATTGCACATAGCCACTTTTTACAGTATTTTGCACAAGCTCAGCACGAGGTCACTATTAAGAGCATATTATTGACACATTGCTCTACATATTTACACATATATACTCTTCAAACGGATTCGGATGATTGCAAGAGGAAAAGGAGCACGCACAAGGGGAACCCCCGATGTAAAGGCACCCTGTACAGAGCAGTTGATTATTCCGTATCTGGTACGCATATTAAGTTATTATTTAAGGATTCCTTGGTGAATCACTTCTGAACACTGAAGGCGCAACTGAATTACCATTAGAACATATATATATATATATATATATATATATATATATAATACAGTTGCAATATCTTCTCTGTTAACCCTTTGATAAATAGCGAGGATACTTTAATTATACAGATACACTAGTTTCCTCATAATTCAAGTGGAAATTTGGTTACTGAATAGTAGAGCCCAAGGCACCTTTGTCTTCTGATATTACATATGAGTATGATGTCACTACAGAAATTCACTAAAAGTTCCAAAATATTGTTGTTGTTATTATTATTATTATTATTATTATGTATTTATATATTATCAGTATGTTGCACTGTGCTTTCAATCAGTTAACAAAGTAAATGCATATGATTACACTGAAAAGAACATTCTTTAAAAATGTTAGTATTGATAAATGTATTAGATTATTAATTAATGAACTACCAAATCAGAAAATAATATTTTGATTGTGCAAGAATAAGAAAGATGTGATTAATCTTATAAGTGGAATAAATGATACGATGACTGCACCCAACCTGAATGCACTGAAGCTATTCTACTGACTGACCAACAGGGTCAGGGGTATTTACTTACATGATGTACTGCAATAACCAATACTATCCAATCAGGTCATTCATTCAATTAGTCTCCATTCACTAAAACAGTTAAAGCTGATTGATATGAGTTAATGCAGTATGCAAGTTTGTGACTATGGGGGCCATTTATAATGGATTACATACTGAATGCAATCTGAGCAGGATCTTAGCAAATGCAATCCTATCACTTAAATGTATTATCCCGCACATGCAGGGACTGTGACTCTGAAAGGAGCCCGTCTCTGCGATGTGCTGTGGCTTGACCACACAAGCACAGAGTCCACTTCCAGGGGATCCCTCTGTCCAGCCAGCAATGCAATGTGTTGCCCATAGGCTACAATGGGCTACCACCATCAGGGCCGGTGCAAGGTCTTGCGGCACTCTAGGCAAATCTTTTGCCCCTCTCAGACGGGAGATGCAGGTGCCCACTAGGTGAGCTGGGGTGAATTGCATCATTATACATATACAGAGAAATGGGACAACTCTCAAGGAGTTTTAAAGTTTTTGTGACTTTTTTCACAATATACTGTACTTTCACTTTAAAATTCCTTCAGTGCCATCTATTCTTTATCTACTCTATAATACTGTATATGGGATCTGGGGGGGATATTCAGTTGGGATTTGGTACAGGATGCACTGGCCAGAATATCCTGCAGCATCCAGACCACCATAATTCCAAAATTTGAATTAAATTAATTAACCTTACCCCTTACCCTAGCCCTCCCTCCCCCAGCCTAACCCTAACCGTCATACTAACATTCAGGATGCTGGCTGTCGGGATTCTGAATGCAACATCCCATCCGCCAGGATGCCACCTACATCCCTTTAATTGTATGTGTATACATACATATATACACACAGAAATACATATATTTCTATGCTCCTTATTGTGTTTCATCCTCCCATCTGTAAGTTCATTACTAACCTGCATACAGACAACATGCTTCATTTAGTTTTTCACTAGATGAATTCAGTGGTGCCCTCCAGTGGCTGGCGCCCCTAGGCAGCCGCCTAAAGCTGCCTAATGGTACAGCCGGCCCTGACCACCATCTTCAGATGGCGGTAGCCAATAAACAATATCGGGAATGCATCACATTCTGGATATTGGTAAATCGGCCAGCAGCAACCTATGGGAGATGCAGCTGTGGGTGGCAATGGAGGGATCACAGTTGGTGTCGGAGATACCTGCTGCAGTCTCTCCTTCTTACATTCGGTTGATACATACTATTTGTTGCTAAGGGTGCAGTGTAAACGGGTGACCCTGGTTATCCGACATCGGTTATGCTTAAAAGCTGCTTATTGGCTGTGTATACAGAGGACTGCCTCAAGGGAGTGCCTGTGAGTGACATGCAGAGCTTTATTTTTTATAATAAATAATAACTGCGCAAAAATTGGTGTTTTTGGGGACATAGCCACAAATATAGAATGATAAATAAGCCCCTGTTACTTATACCACTTTTCCACCTAAAATCCATATCTGGACCGAGTTTTCGGATACGGTTCCAACCCAGATTAGACATGGGTCAGATTTCGTTTACCATGAACTTTGGATCCGGATTATTCCTGGTTCAGTCCCGTTTACACTGAACCAGTGTTTGCCCTGCATGTCACTCATACCCCTTTCACACCGCACAAATAACCCAGTATCGACCCGGCATATTGCCAGGTCAACACGGGTCAGCGTCCGGTGTGAAAGGGGCATAGCCAAAATCCCGGATCCCCTGACTCAGCAATTCAACCCGGGAATAAAGCATTGTTATTAATGATGTGCACCGGAAATTTTTCGGGTTTTGTGTTTTGGTTTTGGATTCGGTTCCGCGGCCGTGTTTTGGATTCGGACGCGTTTTGGCAAAACCTCCCTGAAATTTTTTTATCGGATTCGGGTGTGTTTTGGATTCGAGTTTTTTTTTACAAAAAACCCTTAAAAACAGCTTAAATCATAGAATTGGGGGGTCATTTTGATCCCATAGTATTATTAACCTCAATAACCATAATTTCCACTCATTTTCAGTCTATTCTGAAAACCTCACACCTAACAATATTATTTTTAGTCCTAAAATTTGCACGGAGGTCGCTGGATGACTAAGCTAAGCGACCCAAGTGGCCGACACAAACACCTGGCCCATCTAGGAGTGGCACTGCAGTGTCAGACAGGATGGCAGATTTAAAAAATAGTCCCCAAACAGCACATGATGCAAAGAAAAAAAGAGGTGCACCAAGATCGCTGGATGATTAAGCTAAGCGACCCAAGTGGCAGACACAAACACCTGACCCATCTAGGAGTGGCACTGCAGTGTCAGACAGGATGGCAGATTTAAAAAATAGTCCCCAAACAGCACATGATGCAAAGAAAAAAAGAGGTGCACCAAGGTCGCTGGATGGCTAAGCTAAGCGACCCAAGTGGCCGACACAAACACCTGGCCCATCTAGGAGTGGCACTGCAGTGTCAGAAAGGATGGCAGATTTAAAAAATAGACCCAAACAGCACATGATGCAAAGAAAAAAAGAGGTGCACCAAGGTCGCTGGATGGCTAAGCTAAGCGACCCAAGTGGCCGACACAAACACCTTAGCTCATCTAGGAGTGGCACTGCAGTGTCAGACAGGATGGCAAATTCAAAAAATAGTCCCCAAACAGCACATGATGCAAAGAAAAAAAGAGGTGCACCAAGGTCGCTGGATGGCTAAGCTAAGCGACCCAAGTGGCCGACACAAACACCTTAGCTCATCTAGGAGTGGCACTGCAGTGTCAGACAGGATGGCAAATTCAAAAAATAGTCCCCAAACAGCACATGATGCAAAGAAAAAAGAGGCGCAATGAGGTAGCTGTGTGACTAAGCTAAGCGACACAAGTGGCCGACACAAACACCTGGCCCATCTAGGAGTGGCACTGCAGTGTCAGACAGGATGGCACTTCCAAAAATAGTCCCCAAACAGCACATGATGCAAAGAAAAATTAAAGAAAAAAGAGGTGCAGGCATCGCAACCAACACAATTGGACTCTCCTTGGGGATTTGTGATTTAGAAGAACGCACAGTTCTTTGCTGTGCTTTTGCCATCTTAACTCTTTTAAGTATTCTAGCAGGAGGATGAGTGCTTCCATCCTCATGTGAAGCTGAACCACTAGCCTTGAACATAGGCCAGGCCCTCAGCCGTTCCTTGCCACTCCGTGTCGTAAATGGCACATTGGCAAGATTACGCTTCTCCTCAGACGATTTTGATTTAGATTTTTGGGTAATTTTACTGAGCTTTATTTTTTTGGATTTTACATGCTCTCTAATATGACATTGGGCATCGGCCTTGGCAGACGGAGTTGATGGCATTTCATCGTCTCGGCCATGACTAGTGGCAGCAGCTTCAGCACAAGGTGGAAGTGGATCTTGATCTTTCCCTATTTTACCCTCCACATTTTTGTTCTACATTTTTTAATGTGTGGAATTATATGCCAGTAATATATCAATAGCAATGGCCTACTACTATATATACTGCACACAACTGAAATGCACCACAGGTATGGATGGATAGTATACTTGACGACACAGAGGTAGGTAGAGCAGTGGCCTACTGTACCGTACTGCTATATATTATATACTGGTGGTCAGCAAACTGTGCAAAACTGAAATGCACCACAGGTATGGATGGATAGTATACTTGACGACACAGAGGTAGGTAGAGCAGTGGCCTACTGTACCGTACTGTTATATATTATATACTGGTGGTCAGCAAACTGTGCAAAACTGAAATGCACCACAGGTATGGATGGATAGTATACTTGACGACACAGAGGTAGGTAGAGCAGTGGCCTACTGTACCGTACTGCTATATATTATAAACTGGTGGTCAGCAAACTGTGCAAAACTGAAATGCACCACAGGTATGGATGGATAGTATACTTGACGACACAGAGGTAGGTAGAGCAGTGGCCTACTGTACCGTACTGCTATATATTATATACTGGTGGTCAGCAAACTGTGCAAAACTGAAATGCACCACAGGTATGGATGGATAATATACTTGACGACACAGAGGAAGGTAGAGCAGTGGCCTTCTGTACTGTACTGCTATATATTATATGCTGGTGGTCAGCAAACTGTGCAAAACTGAAATGCACCACAGGTATGGATGGATAGTATACTTGACGACACAGAGGTAGGTAGAGCAGTGGCCTACTGTACCGTACTGCTATATATTATATACTGGTGGTCAGCAAACTGTGCAAAACTGAAATGCACCACAGGTATGGATGGATAGTATACTTGACGACACAGAGGTAGGTAGAGCAGTGGCCTACTGTACCGTACTGCTATATATTATATACTGGTGGTCAGCAAACTGTGCAAAACTGAAATGCACCACAGTTATGGATGGATAGCATACTTGACGACACAGAGGTAGGTTGAGCAGTGGCCTACTGTACCGTACTGCTATATATTATATACTGGTGGTCAGCAAACTGTGCAAAACTGAAATGCACCACAGGTATGGATGGATAGTATACTTGACGACACAGAGGTAGGTAGAGCAGTGGCCTACTGTACCGTACTGCTATATATTATATACTGGTGGTCAGCAAACTATGCAAAACTGAAATGCACCACAGGTATGGATGGATAGTATACTTGACGACACAGAGGTAGGTAGAGCAGTGGTCTTCTGTACCGTACTGCTATATATATATATATATATATATATAGTTATACTGGTGGTCAGCAAACTGTGCAAAACTGAAATGCACCACAGGTATGGATGGATAGTATACTTGACGACACAGAGGTAGGTAGAGCAGTGGCCTACTGTACCGTACTGCTATATATTATATACTGGTGGTCAGCAAACTGTGCAAAACTGAAATGCACCACAGGTATGAATGGATAGCATACTTGACGACACAGAGGTAGGTAGAGCAGTGGCCTACTGTACCGTACTGCTATATATTATATACTGGTGGTCAGCAAACTGTGCAAAACTGAAATGCATCACAGGTATGGATGGATAGTATACTTGACGACACAGAGGTAGGTAGAGCAGTGGCCTACTGTACCGTACTGCTATATATTATATACTGGTGGTCAGCAAACTGTGCAAAACTGAAATGCACCACAGGTATGAATGGATAGCATACTTGACGACACAGAGGTAGGTAGAGCTGTGGCCTACTGTACCGTACTGCTATATATTATATACTGGTGGTCAGCAAACTGTGCAAAACTGAAATGCACCACAGGTATGGATGGATAGTATACTTGACGACACAGAGGTAGGTAGAGCAGTGGCCTACTGTACCGTACTGCTATATATTATATACAGGTGGTCAGCAAACTGTGCAAAACTGAAATGCACCACAGGTATGGATGGATAGTATACTTGACGACACAGAGGTAGGTAGAGCAGTGGCCTACTGTACCGTACTGCTATATATTATATACTGGTGGTCAGCAAACTGTGCAAAACTGAAATGCACCACAGGTATGGATGGATAGTATACTTGACGACACAGAGGTAGGTTGAGCAGTGGCCTACTGTACCGTACTACTATATATTATATACTGGTGGTCAGCAAACTGTGCAAAACTGAAATGCACCACAGGTATGGATGGATAGTATACTTGACGACACAGAGGTAGGTAGAGCAGTGGCCTACTGTACCGTACTGCTATATAGTATATACTGGTGGTCAGCAAACTGTGCAAAACTGAAATGCACCACAGGTATGGATGGATAGTATACTTGATGACACAGAGGTAGGTAGAGCAATGAACTACTGTACTGTACTGCTATATATATAGTTATACTGGTGGTCAGCAAACTGTGCAAAACTGAAATGCACCACAGGTATGGATGGATAGTATACTTGACGACACAAAGGTTGGTAGAGCAGTGGCCTTCTGTACCGTACTGCTATATAGTATATACTGGTGGTCAGCAAAATTCTGCACTGTCCTCCTACTATATAATACTGCTGGTCCCCAGTCCCCAGAATAAAGCAATTAGCACACTGAGCACAGATATTTGCAGCACACTGAGCACAGTCAGATATGGAGCGTTTTTCAGGCAGAGAACGTAGATATTTGCACTTGCAGCACACTGAGCACAGATATTTGCAGCACACTGAGCACAGATATTTGCAGCACAATTTGCAGCCCACTGAACATAGAAACTGAGAGGACGCCAGCCACGTCCTCTCACGATCATCTCCAATGCACGAGTGAAAAATGGCGGCGACGCGTGGCTCCTTATATAGAATATGAATCTCGCGAGAATCCGACCGCAGGATGATGACGTTCGGGCGCGCTCGGGTTAACCGAACAAGGCGGGAGGATCCGAGTCTGCCTCGGACCCGTGTAAAATGGGTGAAGTTCGGGGGGGTTCGGATCCCGAGGATCCGAACCCGCTCATCACTAATTGTTATACGTGGGTTGAATACTGGGTCAGTGGCTACGTAAACGGGCTCCCGGGTCGATGCGTCCCGGGACCCGTTTAATACAGCAGGGAGAGGCGACGTGGAGATGATCTCATATCCCAGTGCCGCCTCTACCTCTGCCCCCGCCACCTGCTCCACCCACCGGTGATATGGCAACCCGCCTGGCATATTGCCGGGCCGGGGAAGCCTGCAGCAGCATCCAATGCTGGATCCCACCCGGGAAGGACCCGTTTCCAATTTCCGGGTGGGATCCGGCATTGGCAGTGTGAAAGGGGTATCACAGACACTCCCTTGAGGCGGACCTCTGCAAACACAGCCAATCAGCAGCTTTTAAGCATAACCCATGTCGGATAACCAGGGTCACCCGTTACACTTCACCCATACTCGGGTCCGTTTCTGGTAGCTACCAGGGTCGGATTCCTGGGTCACTCAACCCAGTTTATTTTTCAAGGACCCTTTTTACACTGAGCCACAATTCAGGTAGACCCAGCTGCACAGGAAAAGGGGTATTGATAACACATACAAATAAAGTACATTGCTGCCACAAACTCCTTCCACAAACCAGGAGCTAAATAACTTCCCTTGCGGCGCAGTAGCCTGACTTAAGCACAGAGAGAAACCTGTTGATCTCTAGCTGTTGTGATACTACAAGCCCCAGCATGGCCTCCAATACAATGACTGTCAGAGTGTTGAGTGTTGAGAAACTGGTAGCTCCATATGATATGCAGAACCACTCATTGCCTAAGCCTGATCTTGCAGCAGGACTAGTGTTTTTTGTTCTGTAATTTGCAAGTTGAATTCGAGTGTGTCCCCCCTCAGTGGCAGGTTCTACCTGCTCTGTATTTGCCTTTCCATGCTGTCTTTAAGCCCGTTTACACAAAGCACATAACTTCAAGAGGGGGAGGAGGAACAAAAACAAACACAAAATATTTTATTACCATTTTTTATTACAATAGTTCCCCTGGGCATGACAGATCTGTAGCAATGTACAATTACAAGTAATTACATAAACAAATGTGCAGGATAGCTGAGGACCTGAAATATTTAGCAAGGCAAAAAAAGTACATGACAGAGTGCGAATAAGATGTAAAAATACCATCACGTGATATAGGCTGAAAGCATAAAAACGCCATAAAATGTGACCTATAACTATCTAGTTGCTCTCAGCTCCACGTTGTGAATGAAAGTTAATTGTGAGATCTTAAACATTGTTTATTGTTCCTTCCCCCGGGTTTTACCTCAATTGAATCCGCGCTTTGGGAAAAATCACCTAGAATAAAATAGCAAAGGGAGAAAAATGAATAGGAGCCTATGGCGAAATCATAAGAGAAGAATGCATTAAATACATTAATTATAGAATTAGTGATTATAAATAAAAATCACTTTTGGTTTAACAAAGAAGCAAATAAGGGGGAGGGGGGAACAATCAAAACACACAAGTTTGTAGCCATTTGTAACTTCTGCGCCTGGCATAGCACTAGTTAAGATAAGGAAACATTTGAGGCCGAGCGTGGATTCCTTTGTGTTGAATTATGGCTTTGTTGAGCCAAAGGTCATTACAATGGATAAGTACAGCAATAAAACTAGAATAACCAGTACTCTTTCCCTATAAAGATTATCATTATTGGCTTATTAATACTCGACAATGTTGAATTATACCTCGGTAATAAATAGAGAGCTTGACTCAAGATCACACAATATAAAAATAAGCTCACCCCAACTGCCCCCTCCCCCCTCTGAGGCTGCTGCTTCCATGTGCTGTGTGTTACTACACTATTATTATTATTATTATTATTATTATTACTACTACAACAACTATAGTGTTGCTAATATTCTCTGCAAGAGACAAGAATCGTAAATTACACTAGCTGGAAATCATCTTTTTGTACATATTAATCTGGTATGTACTTTGATGAGAGTAAACTCCTATGATGCACTTGAAGGGTATAATGAGCAGTCATTACAACATAAATATCATGGATTTATTGTTTAACGTACAATTTTGCGAAAAGAAAGAAGAAAATAAATACATAGGTTTATATAAAACAGCGCCCGGGATGAAGCCGGGGTTGGGCCGTGCGATTTCAGAGCAGTAGTTGCTGCTCTGTGGACAATGTGATTTATAACCTGCCCTAAAATGGGAGAATATACTCCCGGTATCCGTAATGTGATTTTTATAGCTGCTGCTATGGTCTTTCACTGGGAATATGTATCTAGCAGTCCATCAATGAAATGATAAACGACCTGTTTTTTTTATGAATCCCATTTATTTTAAAAGTAAGAAACACACATATAAATAAACATTAAAATGTGTAAAGATCCCACAAGATACGGTAAAAATAATATAATCTACAGACGAAATTAAACCCCCACCAGCGGGCAATGGGTTAAACCGTTTAGAAATTAGCAGATATCTCGCCCATAAATCAAATAAAGAGTAACATTTGAGAGAGAGAGAGAGAGAGAGAGAGAGAGAGAGAGAGAGAGAGAGAGAGAGAGAGAGAATTTCTCTTAAATAAAAGATAAAATAAAATCGTAAATCAACACATGGGAAATTTATAGCAATAGTAACTACGGTGTAAAATCCCACAGGTCGTTCTTTAATAAATTATAGCTACATTCTTGTAAATAATCGGATCACTTTTGTGAAGCAGTATTTTACATATAAAGAAAACGAGTAACATAACACAATCTAACAAGCGCATTGTGTGTACCCCTTTGTGCCCCCCCCCACCCACCAGCACCACCATGAATAATTACAATATAATCCCCTCAGTGATGTTTATATGTATATATACATTGTGTTGTTATTATTATTATTATTATTATTATTAATTACATAATACACAGCAATTAAGCATAACAATGTTTATTGTAAGCAGAATCATTAAAATCTCACCTTGAACAGAGTCTCTGATTGTCCCTTCTTGGTCAGTTGTTGTTGTTTGTGTAAATAGCTGCAATGAGGGTGCATTTTTCAGTCCATATTCTTTGTGGGAAATCCCAATTTCCTCGAAGGTCCTTTGAAGACATGAATGTATGTTGGTGTGCCCTGTGATGGAAGCGGGGGCTGATATAAAGTTGCCATGTTAGCTAAAATCGCTAAATCTTCTTCCTGCTACAAACCGGCTTTTTGTTGTTACTCAGATTCCTCGAGTTACACAGTATCTCAGTGCTGGGTTCCCCTTTTCTCCTTGTTTATAACTACAGAAGGCAAAAGGCCCATAAATCTTTTAGAAAGCCCACAGAGACAAGAGGAAATTGTGTATGCATGGCTAGGAACAGCTAATATCTAAACCCATTAACAAGCCTGTGTAGGACTCATGTTGTTGGGGTACATTAACTTACAGTTAAATTCTGGAAGAGCTTAAAAAAATGACATAGTGAATTAACATAAACCGAATTTATCATTTAGATTTTTTTGTCATATTAAATTAGCTGAGTACGATTAGTCCCCTCCCTTTTTCGTGGTCTTTAAACTCCAGTCATTGTGTTAATTTTAAGTCTGGGGTTGTTTGCATAAAAGTCATAAATCAGAGGTCAGGGAAAGTTTTTGGTGGAAAGATGTATGTTAAAGGACTTGATGTGTTTGATAAGCAGTCAGAGCAAGGAGCGTGTGAAACTGATAGGAAAGGACGACGTGTGTTGAATAGTTGGGGGTACCAGAGGCAAAAATAGGGGACCAATACAAAGTCCCAGGGCATACGGGATGGAAATGTGGACTATAATATGATGTCACTCACATGCAATAAAAAAGGTCAATACATGTTATAATAAAGGAAAAAAATGATGTCAAAAGTAATTGTCATATATACATATATTTTTTTAAATAAGAGATATTTGAATAAAAGGCAAATAAATAATAAACCTACGGCTTTGGGTGTTTTTTTTTTGTTTGTGCTGATTATCTATATTTATATCTTTATTTTTTTTTCTATTTAGTGGTCAGAAGCCTTTCTTGTTTTTCAGACATCCATTATGACGCCTATTCTCTTCCAGTAATCAATGCAAATTTCTGCCACTGGTCTGATTGTATCTGTGGTTGCAGTGACGCAGGGCTGGGTTCAGTGCTTAGGTTGACAACCCCTCTTAAAGACCACTAAACAATCATAATCTGCATTGGCAATACCCCCCACAACACCACTTCTCTGTTCTACCCCCACCCTCCCCAAAAAGGGCCTTGCAGAATTCCCTTCGCAAAACGCCTCCCCAACATCCCTGCTCAGCCCTCTTATTCTGTGACTGAATATACACTGCAGCCTGTTCAACTGCTCCCTCTTCGCCTATGAAAGTGTTAAAGGTAAGATATTTTCACTCCAAGCAAACAGCAGGCTTTTGTATACATGATTTATAGTCTGATTCTTGGTTCAAACAGAGTTCACATGAATTTGCTACTGCTGAAGGCTAGGAGATGGGGCTGACTTCACACTACCATTAAAACCCCTTCCCTTTTAAACTCCCAGATTTGGGGACTTGCTGTATATGCAGAATAGATATATTTTTGAAAGGGTGATTGGGAGACTTATTTTCTGTCCATGACCCTAAGACAGGATTCAAACAGTCATCTAGATGATAGAGGTAATTTATAATCACAGAAATGACAGCACCAGTGCCGTGACCCTATACATTATATATATATATATATATATATATATATATATATATATATATATATATATGTGTGTGTGTGTGTGATCCCATGTGATATATAGGAAAAGGGATATTTCGTTGCATTTCTTAAATATAAATAAATCGATTGATCGATGTTTTACCGAATATCCCGCATTCCTTTGATCACTGATTTAAGGCCAAATAAGCATTTTCCTTAAATAAACACTGTATCATTTCTCAGCCACCACTGCAGATTTCAAAGGCAGCGAGAACATCACATCCTTGAATCTTCTTCTTTTTTTATTAGTTTACTATCAATTTAAATAAGTGTTTCATTGTGCCATAGATATTGCTGGTATCGCCAGCAATAACTGCAAAGGCAGATTTAATTAGTTGTTTTTGTAGCTCCCAGTTAAATTAAACTCCCAACACATTTTATTTTATTTACAACCTCTTCCTGGATTTCTTTGGTGGGTGCAGTAAGCCAATAGCTAAAATGATAATTCGTTTTTGATAAATGCTTTGCACACATTGTGAAGCCGGGCTGATTTAAATCAAAAGGGGTATATACAAATCATATTTATAGAGGGGCTGGGTGCTCTGGCTATTAAATAAACAGTAATTTCAATCTGATATATGACATGTTCTTATAGCATAAAGGCTGTGTATGGAATCGGTTGGTGTCTGTTCTATCTATATAATGCTGAACAGATTAATAGAAGATTTCTCTATCAGAACAAAGGACTGGTGCCCATATCCTAACAATGAAATTTAAGGGAATAAGGCGCCATAGGATTCGGTCCTAGGATTGTAGATAGATACCGGTTTGAAACAAAGGCTGCGGTGCTGGAAACAGAGCATTGTAGAGTCAGCCATACACAGAACGAGTCCTGCTAGTTACTGGGGATCTTACTGGGGGAGCTCTGCCAAGTGGAACACTTTGTGTTATTATTGCTTTTGGCTCCATGTGAGTCAAATTCCTGAGTCCTCTGTAAACAGTTGGAAATGTTAGAGAAAGTTTGAACAGTAAATATGAGGGGAATGTGCTTGCAGCTGAGTCACAGGGCTAAATGGACACAGAGGGCCTCTTTACTGTGCTGGGAGATGTACAGGACAGAAGGCAAAGAGGAATACCCCTCATTCAGGTCAGAGAGACTGAGTTCTGATTAGTGAGTGAGTGGACATCTGCATATACGGGTGTGAGCGAGAGAGAACATAGACCTCTGAAATGTCAGTATCCAAACAAATAGGTATCAAATGATGTTCTAGAAAAGGAAAGTTCCAAAAGAAGGTTGGATTTGTAGAAATAACTCATTTACAATACACTTTAATATAATCAATCAGACTTCTGATCTCAACGGTTTATTATTCGAGCCTTAAAATATTCAATATTTACTATTCTTAAGTAGTGGAGTAAAGAAAGTCATCTTATGAAAACATGATATAATTAGGGAGACATGGTAAGATTGATAGATAGATAGATAGATAGATAGATAGATAGATAGATAGATAGATAGATAGATAGATAGATAGAGCACACGTCCTGTCTCTGTTTATTCTGCTCCTTATCAAAGTGCTATCTTTTCATGCATTGCTTATTAGATTGTGTTGTTGGGCATTTTGATTTGTGTGGAGAAGAAAGCTGTGGAAGTCTGGGCTGTGGTGGAAAGCTAGATCAGATGATAAGTATTGTTCACCTTTCCTAAATCCATCCATCATGGCAGGTATAACCTGTGGTGTTTATACCACTAGCAGGAGATCACCTTTCTAGAATGCTGTCACGTGGAAACACACAACCAACATTACACGTAAACTATAGTCTTCCAGATATAAGCAGTCATCTCATTACCGTTAATCATTTTTATAACTTCCTACGGCACTTCCAGTGCATAAATCCTGCTGTCACGGATTTCATCTGTCATTTTACAGTTTATACAACAACGCTGGAATCAGGGATTTTTACCGTTGGACATACACAGCATGTGCAATACACAATGTAGCACTGCTATCTGGTGTATACACAGAAGAGTAAAGTAAAGACCAAATGATTTTATACTGTTGCACAAAACTGGATTGGTCAATTGTTGCTGGGAAAGTTTGTAAAGTTTTGCAGGTTCTCAGTCTAGTTCTCTCCTGTTATCAATTGCTCCGTTTATTATTATTATTATTATTATTATTATTATTATTATTATTATTAAAACACTTTTCCTCCATGGATTATATAATATAATATAATATAATATAATATGTAGGTTATTTTCTACTGGCATTTCAAGAATGTTACATTGTTACTGTAGAATACATCAGAGGGTTCGTTTTTGACGTGAATACTTTCATTTATTAAATATATTAAAACTTTGATAAATCTTTGTCTTCTTTGTATGTTAGTTGTCCCCACGTCGCCTTTGTCTCTAGGAAGGACTGACTTGATACTGCAACAACAAATACTTCCTTCCCACCAAAACAATTATGTCAGTGATACAATTTCTTATATAGTAAGATTGCATATGGTAATTCTGAGAATCAATGCCATTGATTAAAATTGGGCTTTTGTAGTTGTTTAGTTTGGATGCTAATGTATTCTCACATTCTAATGAAGTGTAATATAAGATGATGGTGACAGCATGCACTGCATACCCCTGTGTGCTGCTGTAGTGGCAATAGTTGTACTTATATGACATTGAAAAGTAATACATACATTATTGAAAAGGCCCTTCCCTGTATTTCTTTGCCCTCTCTCTTTCTCTTTCTTCACCCAGTGATATCTTAAACTGCCAGCTTTCAGACTGTAGAAGCATACAGATATTTAAGACATACCACAAAGGTTGTGTTTTAAGCTGTGTGCCTTCCCATCTAAGGTCCTTTGTTACAACAGACCCACTTAAAAAAAAAAAATAATAATAAAAAAATAAAAATATATATATATATATATATATATATATATATTTAAGACAAAATATAATTGTAGGTACATCAAGTGACGTCAGAAGGTGGTTCCCACAGGCTTTTTTTTTTTTTTTTTTATGGCCTCTACTCATCCATTTCATTTATTTGTTCTTGCACTGACTTTTTTTTCTTTCTGTGCATCAGCAGGACTGAGGCCTCTTATCAGAGTATTGGGGCCGGAGGAAGACATGGTCTGGGTCTAGAGCTAGGATGCTGCACCATTATTTATCCTATGCTTGATAGCCAGGATCATCTGCAAGGGCCACTCCAGGGTGCTACCTGACACCTGATCCCTAATTGGCCAGGGTGTCACATTACTACTGTACAGGCTGAAGGAAGACAGAGGATGCAAAAATCACTTTACTACGATAACTCAGCTTCTTTCGCAGGCTGTGACTTCCAGGACACCAGTGACATGAGCTTCCTTGGACAACAAACTTATGTCAGTGAAAATGAATATGAGCCGTCATACTGCCTTCAGACAGAAAGCACCACTAGCTCCACTAGCAATAAAGGGGAGCCCACTGTTAAGGGCATTCACTTTCATCTGTCTGATGTCTCAGAACAAGCCCAGCAACCCAAGCCACCAAACTCGGCTTCCCCTAACCCAAAATCAACGGCGACCCAGGGCTGCACCTCACAGGCAAATGCTGGACCAGGGTCTGCTGAGGTCACTGGCACCAAGAAAGGCAGCAAAAGTAACAACTTACCCAAGCAGATCTTCCCCTGGATGAAAGAAACACGTCAGAACACCAAGCAGAAGAGGCCAGCCCCCCCTCCGGCAGGTAATCTCAGTGAGACTCCCCCTCCCCACCCCCAGCAGCATACCTGTCATACAGGGGATGGAGCTGTATACCTGTATATTGTCACTAAATCATAGTCACTGGGTATGTGATGGAAAGAAAGTATTACAGGAAACACTTATTTAATGGAATGTAACAGGGGCAGGTGATATGGGATTACCTGGTAACATAACTTTATGGATTCCAGATCAGAGGATTTATCTGAGTTTTTGTGCTTATGTTATATCAGAATAATCAGGGTAGATATAAAGACGTCCGGATTTCTTCAAATTGTGTTGTTTTCGATTGGTGAAGTTTATTTCGAAACATCTATATTGGTTAAATTTAAATACATCCATTGTGCACTTTATAGAAACTAACCGGATAACTCTGGGATCCCTGCAAGTGCACAATCACAGTCCTAACTACAGCTCCGAACTTTACTCTAGTTTAATAGACTATGAAGTTTAAATACAAGTTAAAGAGTTAGGAATAATAATAATAATAATAATAATAATAATAATAATAATAATTTATGACCACTCAACAATCATATTAAATATATGAATAAAAGTTTCTGGAGCTGATCAGTGCTGAAACTTGGGTGGGGGTCCTATGCACATCAGACTTCCAGGATGTAGGTATACTTATTGGGTGACATTGCTATCAGTCTTGTTTAGCCAGAAACTGGCTGATAACAGAGGGCAATAGCTCACAATCTGCTAGGCAGATGCAAAATAATGGATTCTCAACTTTTCTAAAGGTATGGAAAAGTTTACATATATTTGTGATTTCTTTATATATCAGGTAGCATGCACTTTGAGTTTATTGGGTTTTTAACATAAAATATAATACTTGCATTTGCAACTGGATATTCACTTAATAAAAAATAGATTGTATTTGTATTCCAGAAGATGACAACTCATTGGACAATAGTTTCATAAGTTCTGCATCCAAGAGGGCTCGAACAGCTTACACCAACTCCCAGCTGGTGGAATTGGAGAAAGAATTCCATTTTAATCGTTATCTTTGTCGCCCAAGGAGACTGGAGATGGCCAAGCTCCTTAATTTATCTGAGAGGCAAATCAAGATCTGGTTCCAGAATAGGAGAATGAAGTACAAGAAGGACCATAAGGGGAAAGGTGGAGGTGTGTCTCCTGGGGGGCTGTCTCCTAGCAGAAGTCCTTCTCTGATACCTTACTCCAACCCTCTATCCTTAGATGATGAAGGTGGCTATGATGTGTCTATATCTAATGAGTACAGCAAGAGCCAGGGGAACATGTATGGTTTAGCAGCTTACTCGGCACCCCTGTTTGACAACCCACCAGGTCAAAAACGATATGGGAATCAGTCCATGACCTCTGAGTACGATCACCCTTCTATGCATGGAGATGCAGGCTATGACACCCCTGGTTTGCAAAGCAGCCAGAGCTATATTGGAGGAAATTACCTAGAGAATGGGTCTGGCAACTGCTCCATTTTCAATATCCCCCATCCTTCCTCAGATAGCATGGACTACAGCTGTGCAGCACAGACACCAAGCAAACACCATCTTGGACCGTGTGACCCGCATCCCACCTACACAGACTTAAACATACATCCTGTGCCTCAGGGGTGTTCACAGGAGCCTCCAGTGCTGACACATCTGTAGAATTGTCTACCCTTTGAAACATAAGGGTAATTTAGTCTGTCCCATTATGCCATTAAACAACAGGGAAAAAAAGACACATGTAAACCCACCAACAGTATGCCTCAACCCCTTATGTATTTATAAAGCTATGCACAATACAGGGACTATGCATGGAGCAAAGTAATGACACATAAGTAACCAATTCCATTAAATGATACCTTACCCTCTGTATAGTATAAACTGTTATGCCTGGGACGAAATACCATGGAATGACGCGCTAAAATACTAGTCTTTATGGCTGAACTGTCATAACTCTATAAACTTGTCTCCAAATCCCAATCTCTAAAATTTAGTTTTCAGTCTAAACTTGTATTTATGCAAATCCGATTCCTAGTTTTTGTAATTTCTAATTCTCTTTTTAGTAGAACAAAAAAATGGAAACCTATATTTATATAATTAGTTTAAATATTTTTTTTTTTTTGCCTCAATTTGTCGGCTTGTTTTCTACTTGTCTGTTGTCTCGTTTAATTTATTATTAGCTACAAAGTCAGATCCACCGGTTTTATCTTTTTTTCCCAATTTCTTTGAAAATCGGTCTGCTTTGAAGCGGTTTATGGAACTGTATTTGTAGTAGAATTTGAATTAATCATTTGGTACATTAAAAACAATTTTTAAAAAGCGCTATTATTATTATTATTATTATGTTTTTTTAAAAATAAATAAGCCTCTAAAAGTTCTGTTAAGGTCAAAGAGATTTTGGAAGTAACTGAAATCACTTTGGTTTGTCTGTGTGTGTTTTTTCCTGCTAGGGGTTGGATTTCACCCCTAATTCAACCGCATTAATCATCTGGACAGGGACAGTTCACATGGCCCCTTAAGCCCTTTTCATGTTAAGTTAGTATTCAGCCTCGGTACTATCTTGCTTGATCAGTTTCTGCAGTATTTTCTGATCAACGTCAACATTTTGCCGGATTTCAGGTTTGTGCTTTACGAACTGTTTTATATTAGTGCTTACTAAAGTCTAGTTAATATTTTCTTCCTTTCTTTGTTAACCCAGGTAAATAGAATATTTAAGCCATAGTTTGTAGACCTTCCTTTAAATATACAATTTTTATTGGTGATGTTTCACCGTGGGTAGCATTTGGATACATTATTAAGTTCTACAATATATTTCAGATACATTTTGAGAGTAGAATAGTTCAACTTTTACATCGCCCTAAAGAAAGTAGCAATTTTGAAACGATATCTTTTGAGAAACTTTTCCTGCCTTGTTCAACTCATACCGCTTTAAATCACAGATAAGCAAACATCCGTTTAATGTACTTTTAATTCCTGTCCAGAACTTCAAAGAGGACGGGAGAATCTATACATTTGACTTTATATACAAGGGTGTAGAAGTCAGAAGAGGGCAAGCCTGGGAACTGCATTTTAGTATTAGGGAAAAAAATATTATTATTTTAGCACATCTGTTCATTTGTAATAGTTGATTCATTTTTATGCCTGTGCAAATATGTTCAATTAGGTATACATATGGGTGGTGAATAATAATAATAATAATAATAATAATAATAATAATAATAATAACAACTCAGACTGTATATATATAAATATACAAATATCATAATATATTTTTTTTTAATTTACTATTGCAAACATAATTTAAGATCATTTAAACAAATTTAATGCTAGAATATAATGATTTCACATTAGTTTTAAATGTTCTATGCAACAAAAATAATCCAGCTGGTATGGTCACTTGTAAGTAAGTACATGCTTTATGCTTTTTGCATATTTCCTTTGCAAATATGGGCAAGATATATGAATATAATTTAACTATTTATTGGATTCAGCAGGGGCTATTAAGAAAACAAACCATCACAATTTCCTGAAAAATGTCCAAATGGCTCTAATTTATCCTTCAGTCTGTACTAATGGCAAATTAGTATTTCATAGCTGAGATGAAATTGTACCTCCTCCAGCTAACTCAATTTCAGTGGGAGAAACAGAAGGCCAGAGATCTGTCTCCATGTGGCTGGGACTCCATGGTTCTTTTTATTCTTCTATCACATTCAGAGGATCCAACCACATAATTACACCCAGCCTAGGACCCTGACAGAGTAATGTTAGTCTGCACTCTCATTCTTTACATGGATAGCTTTCATATGGGATCTTGGTTACACCAGTGAATACAACAGCAGGACACCTTGATGCCAAAATTTGTAACTCAATGTAAGGTTCTGATAGTAATAACATACTTTCCACACAACCCTGCTTGCACCCCAATAATTCTATCTATCTATCTATCTATCTATCTATCTATCTATCTATCTATCTATCTATCTATCTATCTATCTAGGGGCATATTAAGAGAAGAGGGTCACTAGATGACCTTAGCTCTGTACCAGAGTCTAGTGTGCATGCGCATGTCTCTGGGGAAGTGGCGCGGTGGTCATTGTCCCAGCAATTTTCTTACTACACATACGTGAAATTCTGGGAAAATAGCTACCATGCCATTTCCTGATGATTTGTGCAGCACTTTTGCTGCCAACGTGGCACTCAGGAGGAGTAGGTATTGCAGAAATGGGTACAGGGTGTGTGGTGTGCGCCCTCCTGGACTCAGGGGCATGCGTGCACCACACACCTTGCACCTATTATAGATAAGCTGCTCTATCTATCTATCTATCTATCTATCTATCTATCTATCTATCTATCTATCTATCTATCTATCTATCTCTTTCTCTCTCTCTCTCTCTCTCTCTCTCTCTCTCTCTCTCTCTCTCTGTCCATCCATTCGTCTGTCTTTGTCTGCCTGTTCATCCATCCGTCTGTCCATCCATCCATCCATCTGTCCATTCATTCGTCCGTCCGTCCATCTGTCTGTCTATCTACGTACCTTCCTATCTCTTACTTTCTGACTATCTTCTGGTGACCTCCAGAAGATTCCAGAGGTGGAGGTCCAGGTGGGAGGTGTGGGAGCTCCATGGTTCTTTGATTTTATTGTGCAATCTATCTATCTGTCTATCTAACCATCTATCCTACCTAATAAGTATTTTCTTTATAAATACAGTATACAGCAAGTCATGGGGTTAGGTACGAAATTCTGGCAGTTGGGATTCCAACAGTCAGAATACTGACAATGGGATCCCGATGGTCAGAATCTTGACAGATCACAGTACCCTACCCCTAATCCTACCCTAACCTACCCCTTCTGCAGCTTAACTCTAACTATCCCCTCATGCAGCATGACCCTAACACTCCCCACCCCAACCCCGCATCCTAATCCTCCAACTCCTAGGGCCTAACCATAACCCCCCCGTACTTACCTCCCAGATCCATCGAGATTCTGACAATCGGGATCCCGCTGTCGGTCTTCTTACTTTTGGGTTCCTGACTGCCGGGATCCTCACCGCATCACCATGTTATGTATGGTCACTAAGGACCATTATTATGTAATGTTATCCACAAACAACGTAATATGCAACAAAAACAAGCACATTGATTTAGAACGTAGATTTTGCTATGTAATGGATGCTCCAAAAAGAAGGTGCAAGAAGACTGCCCATTACATAATTTTTTTTTGTAATATATTTTCAGCTTAATAGTGTACAGATGTCTATCAGACAGAGCATTGTCTGTTTTATTGCTACCCACTGGTAACTAAATATTTAGCAGAGTTTATCACTTCCTTAAACCACAGGGAAAAAGTTGAAAGACTGACATATTTTGAGCAGTTGAAAAATAAAAGAATTAGCAGAGGGAAGATTTACAAAAATATGTAGAGGTATTAGCTAGCATCATAATGGTTGCTATGGGCAACACCTCAATATATTATTTTTCCCCAGAAATTTTAGTAAATGTACCCAAAGGGTAGATGTGACAAACATCGGAGAGAGATAAAGTACCAATCAACGAGCTTCTGTCATTTTTCAAATGCAGCCTGTAAAAGGACAGAAGCTGATTGGCCGGTACTTTATCTCTCCCCAAGATTTGATAAATCTATCACAGAGGAGAGATGTACTAAACCTTGGAGAGTGATAAAGTAGAGTGAGATAGTACCAGCCAATCAGTGCCCAACTGCCATGTTACAGGCTGTGGGGCAGATGTATGAATTTGGCAAGTATCTTGGCAGTATGGCTCTTTCCGCTTCACCTCTTTACCGAGGCAAAGTAGGAAATACACTAGCGCTGAGATGTTAGAACATCTTGGCGGCTGGAGAGGGGTAGTGAAAACTCCCCCCTCGGACGATCCCTGCCAGGCCCAACACAGCGCATCAGCCTACTGCTGCGTTGCTCCCCCGGCTGGCTCACTGGTCATGCAGGAGATCTCGCTACTCACACAAGGTCTCCTGTGCAGCCCAGAGTAGAAGCACCGATATGGACAGGGGCGCATAGTAATGTAGCACGTACCACTGCTGTAATACATGGGGGAGAAGTGGTATCAGTGCACACAATGTGCGCTCATACCACTTCTCCCCCATAACGACCATTCATACATCTTCCCCTGAGTTGGAAAATGACAGTTAGGAGCTGATTGGTTGGTAGTTTATCTCTCTCCACTTTATTACTCTCCATGGCTTTGTACATCTGCCCCCCCCCCATTGTCTGAACTCCAAGTACACCCATTATGAAAATGCACATTGTAACATCCGCACATTTAGATCTATATGCCAGATTTTCAATACCTTTAAAAAGCTTGTAGTGTTTGATTTAAAAAATATATATTTTAAGAAGCCAAAAAATCAGGACTTTTTCACCAAAAATCAGGACAGGTAGGAAGGCGTATGTATTGGTTGTGCAGTACAGTGCAAATTATACTTTTTTACTATTGGCCACTGCAGGACCTGGTAGTGGAGTTTAATAAGTTTACTAAAAGCATACGCTCCAACATTGGAGGTTTCCAAAGTGCGATGGGGGAATAGTTGCGGCATACTGGGGACTCAACCATGTCTCAGGCTGTTATGACCACATTTGCCCTGTGGATGTTTTCTCCAGAAGAATAACATTTTTTAGGCTGCATCCTATGGTGGCATTGCGACATCTCCCAATCAGGATGACCCTACTGATCTTGGAGCTGTAGGACAGTCCCAGACATTTTGGTGCCCTGTGCCTAAAAAAGCATTGGCGCCCCCCATATTTTTCAAATAGGGATATAAGGTGAGCCTTGGTGCCCAGTGAAAGAACTTGCTATGATGCCCTATACTCCTAACACGACTCCCATGAAAATGGACACCAATCCTCTTATACCATAATTTATGTACTTAATTGGAGAGCTTTTTGTAATTGTCACATTATCCTTTATTTTTAATCACACATTTCTTAGTAGTCATACCCAGGACTGTCATAGAAACATAGAAATATAGAATTTGACCGCAGATAAGAACCACTTGGCCCATCTAGTCTGCCCCTTTTTTATCCTTTAGGTAATCTCAACCCTTTTTGAACTTTAATTCTTTGTTAATTCTTTGTAAAGATATTCATATGCCTATCCCAAGCATGTTTAAATTGCTCTACAGTCTTAGCCTCTACCACCTCTGATGGGAGGCTATTCCACTTATCCACTACCCTTTCTGTGAAGTAATTTTTCCTTAAATTTCCCCTGAACCTGCCTCCCGCCAGTTTTCCGTGTCACATCCACCTTTACTGACAGCACACATTTAAAAATGTGATCATACCCAGGTGTCGAATCCATGACCTTCCATATTGCAGTCAGACACCTTACTCATGTAGTTATTTATTCTGGTATGAGAATTCTGAGAGTGTTTTGAAATATGTGCCTTAAATAAAGGAGTGTGTGACTGAAGGCTCTTACGGATGTGAGGAGGAGATGGGGGCGGCAAGGTGATGCCGGGGATTGAAGAGGAGGAAGTTGCAAGTCAGATTGATTAAAACAGGAAATTGACAGATGCTACAGAGCAGCGCCCCCTGCCTTACGGTGCCCTGTGACATCGGTACTTTCCTGCCAAAAGCGGTGTGGTTGGGAAAAATGATAAGAGTATGGGCCTAATTCAGTTCTGATCCGATCTTTTATTCTGACATGCGGGGGGACGCCCAGCACACGGCTAGTCCGCCCCGCATGTCAGGTCCTACCCCCCACACCCACTCGCACAGGTACAAATGCATCGCATGGCGGCGACGCTTTTGTACCTGGTGCGCTGGCAGGCCACTACTTGATGCTTCCCGGGTCGCAGTGGCTGCAGGACCGTCTTTTCGTATGGGTTCAATGGGCTCTTGCCCAAGGGCCCCAAGAGTATAAGGGCTCTAGGCTGATAGCTGTGGGTCCCCTCTTTCCAGGGGTACCAGATTTTTGAAAATCGGCCCTGGGGAACCGGAGATATCCAACTTGAAAGCAGTGGTCACCATCCAAGCCTGTTAATTGCTCTTCCCAGCCAGATATCTCGGGTTCTGTCTGACTTAGAGTATTTCTGAGGGCAAAAGCCAAAAGCAGTGACTCTCCTCTTTTAGTGGACACTGACTGCTTGTTTCTACTATGCCCAGAACCAGAGATATCAGCCTTCAAGCAGCTGGTCCCTGCTCCAGCTCCACACGCCTAATATGCAGTTTTAGATTTTCGTTGGTGAATTGCTCTGGCTCCTGAACTCTGATCCCCAAGTCCCCAGTACCGCCTGAAAGGTGGGACTCGCTAGTTTTTATCCCATTCAAAGGTAAGAAATATATTTTCAGGAACTTGAGATGTCAAGTAAGCTGTCCTCCCACGGGAAAATGATAAATATTAAGCCCATTCCACAATCCACCCCTCCCCTACGTATCAAACACCCCCTACCACCCTGGAAGTCATGTACCAGGGCTTCTTCATTCAGCCCAATGCCCCTTCTACAGTTTAGCCCCATCTGTGCAGTAAAGGAGTAATTAGCAAAAATTACTGGTCCAGGTCCTACAAGCTGAGCGGAAGATAGAAGACCCCCTACCGCCCACGGGACATCAATGCTGCCGCTGATAGCACGCCCCACCCCTACCGCTGGAGGATGGGTAGGGGGCCCAGTGCATTGCTGTACCCAGGGGCCTACACTGCTGTTAAGACGGCCCTGGGCGGCTGCATGTGACGTCATGCAGACGCCGTGGTCCACCCCACCCAATGATCTGGACATGCCTCCGTTGTCCAGACCACGCCCCGCCAACAGCGTTCTAATGCCGTTGGCATGCCCCCTCCTGTCAATCAGGAAGAGGTGATCGCAGCCCAGAGATGCTTTTAGGATCTCACTGGGCTCCCGGGGTGCGCACGTGCAAAATTCAGACAGCGATCGCTGTCACTGCAGCGATGCAGTCTGAATTACCCCCTATATCTGCAGTGCCTAATGAATAAGAACATGATCACAGCTTTAGTTCAAGGTTTTCCACTTCTTCCCTGGAAGTATATATTTGAGAATATTGCAATTAGTCTGGCACTTAAACAGTTAAGCACAGAACAGTGACTTATTAGCATCATAGGTATGTCAATACATAGCCAGGAGCCTCTATTATACGCGTCACCTCAATGTACAGCTTTCCATTGTTTATTTTTGTTTTTTTCATGTGAATGCAGTTTTAATGATTCATGCACATGAATGTCAATACTGAAAAGGGCTGATTGTAGGGTGTAGTGGATGGACAAGGAAGGTCACGCTAGCATGATTTAAAAAGTTTAGGTCACCAGTGAATTCAAACATATAAGACAGAGAAAAGGTGGCAACTGAACCTCTTAGTAATAATATAATTCAGATATCTTCAATTTTATAGCTACTTAGTACATTATTGTAATGGAATTTAGTCATGTGACCAGCGGTTTCCACTATACCGACGTCGGAGTCCCAAGCGTTGGACAGCCCGACAGTTGGCATGCCGACAAAGAAGGACTATTCTCATTCGAGGGTGACAACCTGTGGAGAGCGCAGTGAGCCACCGAGCCCGCAAGGAGCTTCATTACGCTTCATTATGCTGGCAATCTGGAGACCGGGATCCCGGGGTCGGTATGGTGACTGCCGGGATCCTAAACACCAGTCACTCAAATCCAACCCATTGTAATCATGCTAAAGGTGATGCATGTCCATTGACAAGCCCCAGTGTAAAAGTTAGAGGAGTAGCAATGATACAATAGCCTACCAAGAATCAATAGTGTATCTATATTCAGAGCTGGATTAAGGGGGGCGGGGGGGTCCCGGGGATACGTACCCCCGGCCCCCCTTTCCAAAATGGCCCCCTGCCACACTACAGATCGGATCTCTCTTCCGATCCGATCTGTGGTGCTGTACTCCCAATAACGTATGAGTGAAGTAGGCTGCCCCAATGGCTGAGCGGCAGGCTGCTTCATTCATACATGATTGGAGAGCTGAGCCGTCGCTTGGCGGGGACGGGAGCGCAGTTCGATCGTTGGCTGGTATGTGACACCCCCCCCCCCCCCCGCCCTCCTCCTCTCTTGAATAGGGGCCCCACTGTCTTAAGTACCCTGGGCCCCCCATGGACTTAATCCGGCTCTGTCTATAATGGGTGCACCCATTTCAGAAGTATTTACCTCTCCGGAGAGCTGCATCCGCTGCAGCAGCGCTAAAGAATCACTGGGAAAATGGGCCCTCATTCCGAGTTGTTCGCTCGTTGCCGAATTTCGCTATATTGCGATTAGTCGCTTACTGCGCATGCACAATGTTCGCAGAGCGCATGCGCTTAGTTATTTTACTCAAAAGTTAGGTATTTTACTCACGGCATTACGAGGATTTGTCTTCGTTCTGGTGATCGGAGTGTGATTGACAGGAAGTGGGTGTTTCTGGGCGGAAACTGGCCATTTTATGGGTGTGTGTGATAAAACGCTGCCGTTTCTGGGAAAAACGCGGGAGTGGCTGGAGAAACGGGGGAGTGCCTGGGCGAACGCTGGGTGTGTTTGTGACGTCAAACCAGGAACGAAACTGACTGAACTGATCGCAGTGGCAGAGTAAGTGTCGAGCTACTCAGAAACTGCTAAGAAATTTCTATTCGCAATTTTGCGAATCTTTCATTCGCAATTCTGCTATGCTAAGATACACTCCCAGAGGGCGGCGGTTTAGCTTGTGCAATGCTGCTAAAAGCAGCTAGCGAGCGAACAGCTCAGAATGAGGGCCATGGTGTGGCGGCCTTTTTACGGTGTTTTGCACATGTGCAGTAGGAAAATGTCCACCATGCCATTTTACCAGAGACTTCAGCATGCACAGAAGCAGGGGCTGGCTGGCAACTTTTAGCCTGGAGGACAAGTCCAGAGCACTGGCCCATAAGTAATGGCGCCATCTTAAATGGAGTTTTTTTTTGTTTAAAAAATATTTATTAATAAAAAAAATTAGGCCTGGTGTAAATTATCCCAAAGATACTTTATTATAAATTTGTCAGTGCGGACGCGGCTTCAGCAGAGCTATGTAGTACAGGGGTGGCCAACCAGTCAGTGGCAAAGAGCCAGAAAAGATCTGTAGTCAAGGGAAAGAGCACAAATGGGAGTGTGGTATAGTTGTCACAAAGCCACACCCCATTTTTACGCGCACACCTTTCGGTTTGACATTTGTAGGAGTATGACCGTGTGTCATAACCCCATTTTTAGTCATGTTGTACAGTGACACATACAAATAAAGCCCCTGTACAGTGCCACATACATATAAAAACACCAAAAAATGGGTGCCACCACAGTGCCAAATACATATATGGCCCCACAGTGCCAGATACATATATGTCCCCACAGTGCCAGATACATATATGCCCCCATAGTGCCAGATATGCCCCCACTGCCAGATACACATCTCCCCAGTGCCAGATATGCCCCCACTGCCAGATACACATCTCCTCAGTGCCAGATATGCCCGCAGTGTAAGATACACATGTCCCCCCAGTGCCAGATATGCCCACAGTGCCTGATATTCCCCCAGTGCCAAATATGCCCCCAGTGCCAGATATGCCCCCACTGCTAGCTACACGTCTCCCCAGTGCCAGATATGCCCCCACTGCCAGCTACACGTCTCCCCAATGCCAGATATGCCCCCAGTGCCAGAAATACATGTCCCCCCAGTGCCAGATACACGTCCCCCCAGTGCCAGATATGCCCCCAGTGCCAGAAACACATGTCCCCCCAGTGCCAGATATGCTCCCAGTGCCAGATATGCCCCCAGTGCTAGCTACACGTCTCCCCAGTGCCAGAAATGCCCCCAGTGCCAAATATGCCCCCACTGCCAGATACACATCGCCCAGTGCCAGATACACATGTCCCCCCAGTGCCAGATATGCCCCCAGTTCCAAATATGCCCCCACTGCCAGCTACACGTCTCCCCAATGCCAGATATGCCCCCAGTGCCAGAAACACATGTCCCCCCAGTGCCAGATACACGTCCCCCCAGTGCCAGATATGCCCCCAGTGCCAGAAACACATGTCCCCCCAGTGCCAGATATGCCCCCAGTGCCAGATACACATGTCCCCCCAGTGCCAGATATGCTCCCAGTGCCAGATATGCCCCCACTGCTAGCTACACGTCTCCCCAGTGCCAGAAATGCCCCCAGTGCCAAATATGCCCCCACTGCCAGATATACATCCCCCAGTGCCAGATACACATGTCCTCCCAGTGCCAGATATGCCCCAAGGTGCCAAATATGCCCCCACTGTCAGCTACACATCTCCCCAGTTCCAGATATGCCCCCACTGCCAGCTACACGTCTCCCCAATGCCAGATATGCCCCCAGTGCCAGAAACACATGTCCCCCCAGTGCCAGATATGCCCCTAGTGCCAGATATGCCCCCAGTGCCCGATACACGTCCCCCCAGTGCCAAATATGCCCCCAGTGTAAGATACACATGTCCCCACACTGCGCCCCCCCAAGTGTTGCTCACCGCCACGCTGCTGCTCTGCTCAGTCTGCTGCTTGTGAGGGGAGCGCAGCGTGCGCCTCTCCTGCCCCTCAGTCTCCACTCTCCGGCGGCGTTGATTCTCTCTAATTAGGCACCGGTCCATGAGCCAATCAGAGTTTGCAGACCGACAGCTAAGACTCCTGATTGGATGCCGGTCCGCGAGCTTTGATTGGCTCACGTGCCGGCGCCGGGCACTGCAGTCTAGGGCAGCGGGAGGCGCCACGGTAGCTTACAAGCCGCATGCGGATATAGAAAGAGCCGCATGCGGCTTGAGAGCCGCGGGTTGGCCACAGCTGGTGTAGTGGAAGGTGGCGGCCGGCCCGTGACCCTTGGCAGTAGCGTGGCCCATGGGGGCACATGGCACCCTGTCCCCACGGGCCAGCCCGCCTCTGCACAGAAGACTCAGAGGCACTTTAAGAGAGGAGGGGGCCCATGTGCAGTCTCCGATTGGGCCCCCTCCTCTCTGGCACTGCAGCAGACTCTGGCATTGTGCCAGAGTCTACTGCACATACACATGTCTCTGGGAACATGGCGCCAGAAGGAGACTGCACATGGGCCCCCTCCTCTCTTAATACTCCCCTTCTAAAAACCTCTGAAAGAGCAGAGTTGGCCTCTTCCAAGCATGTGTATCCGGCATTTGCTTCCATAGTGGCAGAAGCAGATTAAGAGAGTAGGCCCACATGGAGTCTCCATGTAGCCTCTCTCCCACCCCTCTTACCGAAGCATGCACCAAGTAGAAACTGACACTGTTCCAGAGTATACTGCACATGCACTGATCTCCCGGATGTCTGTGCTATTTTACCAGTGTTTGCACTACTACGCAAGCACCGATCTTAGTGAAAATGACACCTGCACCATTTTTCTAGCTGTACTGGGAAAGTAGGCTAGTATGGTGTGTGTGTGTGTGTGTGTGTGTGTGTGTGTGTGTGTGTGTGTGTGTGTGTGTGTGTGTGTGTGTGTGTGTGTGCGTGTGAAGGTGTGTTTGTGTGTATGAATGTGTAGGTGTGTGAGAGAGATGTGGGGATGTCTGATGGGAAGTGGTAGGGAGCTGGGGGACAAGTGGAGAAGTGTGAAGTGCATGTGGGGCACATCAGTACTGTTGAGGGAGTCTCATGGTCTTGTTACTGGTGCCAGGGCTGCATGATACACCTCTATACCCACAGAGACTTTAGGGGTGGGTATTGAGGAGTCTGTGGGGTGGCCCTGTCTGTTTCATTTGAACTGGGCCCCACCATTTCTGATGGAGACTTCTACAAGGATTCTAAAATAGCAATATAAAACGCTTCATAAATAGCAATATAATTATCCAGAAGATAACCCTCCTAACTCTATGGGCCGGATTCAAATGTGCTCTCCCCCATTCCGGCCGCGATCACGCCAACCGACAGTATTCAAATGTTACTGCCGACGGGCACGACAAGTTAATTTCAGCTCGCTACCCCCGGGGGTAGTGAGCTGAAATGCACGTAAAGAGACCTGCTTGGGCACCCAAACGGGTCTTTTCACGATCGTGCCCATTAGTTTAGTCAGGTTTAGGTGCTTTGCGCGCTTAAACCCAACTGTACTTGGCGCAATAGGGGCGATAATGGGGGGCATTTGAATATCATCCCTCTATCTCCCGTCACTTTAGACGGGAGATATGGGGCGTGTTATTTGAAATCCGCCATATGCATTGTGTCAGTTTAGGCACTGTCGTGGGAAAGTGTTGCTACTGCATATGTAGTAAATAGTATTTCTCTTCCGCTTGTTACAGCGGATTTTTATTTTTTATTCTGTGTAACCCTCTCATACTCTCTTTCCCTCTCCCTCTCCCTCTCTCTCCCTCTCTCTCCCTCCCCCCCCTCTCTCTCTCTCTCTCTCTCTCTCTCTCACCCCCCCCCCCCCTCTCTCTCTCTCTCTCTCTTTGTTTCTCCTTCCCTGAAATTGATGAATCTAATATTTATTAAGCAACTTTTCCTCAACAGAGAGAAGTCTGGAGTTCTACCCAGGAGCGGTCCTTGGTGCGGGCAAGCAGTGCCTTTGCCCGGGGCGCTGCTGCCTGGGGGCGCGGCCGCAGTCACCCCGCAGGCACCGCCGCCTGCCCGCACTCCACTCCCCGCTCCACGGCTGCAGCAGACGCCGTGGGCTGTGTGGGCGTCCGCTGCAGCCGGCTCCAGGCACAAACACTAGAGGTCGTTATTGACCTCTAGTGTCTGTGCGGCGCTATGGGAGAGACGTCATTGACGTCTCTCCCATAGAGAGGAGCGGGCGGCCAGACTGACGGAGCAGCAGCAGCAGCAGCAGAAGAAGCAGGAGCGGGGCAGTGGTAAGTATTGTTTTTATTATTTTGTGTGTGTGTGTGTTTGTAAGCGGGGGGGGCACAGCGACAGGGGGCAAATAAAGAGGGGGCACAACAACTGGTGGCAAATAAAGAGGAGGCACAAATACTGGGGGCACATAAAGAGGGGGCACAACTACTGGGGGCAAAATAAAGAGGAGGCGCAAATAAAGAGGGGGCACAACTACTGGGGACAAATAAAGAGGAGGCACAAATACTGGGAGCAAATAAAGAGGGGCACAACTACTGGGGGCATATCTACAGGGGCAAATCAACTGGGGGGCACAGCTACTGTGAGCATAACTGGCCACGCCCCTCCCCTATTAAGCCACGCCCCCGCACACTAACTGTTTTGCCACGGGGGGGGGCGGAGCGCCAGTGGTAACTCTCGCACTGGGCGCCACAAGGGGTAGAACCGGCCCTGGTTCTACCAATATGCCACAGGCAGCAGTACTTTACTGATAGAGCACACGTTATACTCAGTCTGTTTTATGTGTGTCCTGTGTGTGTGTGTGTGTGTGTGTGTCTGTGTGTGTGTCTGTTTGTGTGTCCCGTGTATGTTTGTCATCTGTGTGTCCCATGTATTCCTGTTGGTGTGTCGTGTGTGTGTGTGTGTGTGTGTGTGTGTGTGTGTCCCGCGTATGTGTGTCTGTCTGTCTGTGTGTCCCATGTATGCCTGTTTGTGTGTCCTGTGTGGGTGCCTGTGTGTTCCATGTGTATATGACATTGGAGAGACAGGGACATAGATATTTGTATATTGTATATTTGTGTTGTATTAAATAATATTATAAAGCTTCTTACATTAGGCCTAAAGCTTTGTGGACTAAACACCCCGGGATATTCTGTTACAGTTACCATGCTGTCACTTCTAAATCCTGCTTCATCCATTTTCTTTTACCAATAGATTGTTACTGTAGACGAAGTACGGCCCAAACGTCGTAAGGGAAGGAGAACCACTTTACAGCCTCTACAACTTATAATGATAAGCAGCGATGGCATTATTGTCACATACATACATGATCTGTAAATAGATATTTAAGAAACACAAATTATGCACATATCATAACAATAAAATAAAAAGCCCAAATTTTACTTTTTATAGTTCTAAGAATAATAACACAGAACAACAAAAATGAAAAACAACATTTTACCATATTTTCAGATAGTTTGTCTTCAGTGGGCGGTCCAGGATCTTGATGACACAAAACAGGTCTGCGATGACTCACTGTGCCAGTGACAGGCAGGATGGGGGAGGGAGAGCATAGAAACAGCATGTTTGCACAATGTAAACAAATGCAGATAAGGGCACAGGTACATATCTACCTGCAAGGCCGCCAACAGAAGTGCCCAGATATGTGACAATACCTCCCCCTACATCCCACCCCCTCACAATCCCGACGGTCGGCATGCCGACCAATAGGGACTATTCCCACTCGTGGGTGTCCACGACACCCATAGAGTGGGAATAGAACCTGTGGCATCCACAAGTCGCCATCGAGCCTGCAGCGTGACGAGCGCAGCGTGATGCCGGCATCGGTATGCTGACTAGTCACGCACCCCACATCCATGTCACATCCCCATCCATAAATGCTGCACCATAACTGAAGGAGCCTTGGCCGCACCAGGTTTGGGACACGGCTGCTCCTCTTTGGCAGGCCCAAACCCTTGTACTTTCATACCACCCTTCCTCCTCTCAGTGCCCCTGTCCACCTATCTTGGCCCCTTGTGATTGACTGTTTGCAAATGCACAGCTGAGGCTAATTGACCCAGGTACATATTATGCATGTGTGTGTTTGTGTGTTTAAGCTCATCTTTGTTTTGAAGCCTATTAGTAAATGCTTTATCTGCAAGTGAAATAAATGGATAAAAAACATGAGCATAAGTATATAGGTTAGGACGCCAGTCCTTTAGGACGCTACAGTGCCTAGTATATGAAGTGGCTAGTTATAAAGTGCATTAAACCGAAGGAAAACAGAAGGCATACAAACAACAAACCAACATTACTACAGAAGGACTGCCTTGCAACCTCAAAGCTCACAGTCAGGGCCGGCGCTACCCGCTCAGCAAAGGGATGCAAAGCAGGTAGGCGCCTGATCGGAGAGGCGCCTTCCTGCTCTGCATTCCTGTGCTGCGCCGTCCTGGGCCTGGCCTGTCCCTCTGCTGCTGCCGCCGCCTACAATTGCAAACTGACAGGCAGCAGAGCCGTCAGTTTAAAGCCCTCCCTCCTTCCCTCCTCCCGTGGCAGAGGCATGATGAACGGATGGAAAGTGGGCGGAGCTACACAGATGAAAAGGGGCGGAGCTACGCGGCCGAAAAGGGGCGGAGCTACACGGACCCCCCCAAGCTAAGGCAGATCACTTCCTGCAGTGCTAACCAGACTGTGGTGCTGTAAGTGGATGGAAAAAAGGTGAGATAAAGTGTGTGTATGTATTGTATGTATGTATATGTGTGTCATACTTACCTACTTTTCTTCTCTCTTCTCCGGGAGATACTCGGCGAGGAGAAGCAGGTGGGCAGCGACGGAGGCGGGGCTGGGGCAATGACGTCATCAGGCCCCGCCCACTGCACAAGCAAATACCGTGATTGGGCGGTATTTGCATATGAGCGGAGCTTCAATGACGCGATTAGCATATAATCGCGTCATTAAGCCCCGCCCCCTCCGCCGGGTCCTGGATTCTGCTCTGTTTAGCTCCCCATTCTGCCCACTTTCCTAGTAAGTGGGCAGAATGCGGGAGGGGTGCCCACTCTTCCGGGGCTGCGGGGGACTACCCGAGAAACCGGGTGTCTCCCGCAGAATCCGGGAGAGTAGGCAAGTCTGATATGTGTGTGTGTATGTATATATGTATATGTGTGTGTATGTATGTGTGTATGTATGTATATGTGTCGCAGTGATCGCAAAATACGTGGCATAGCACATTTTTACGTTGCTATAGGAAGTGAGGGACCCGGTTTAAAAAAATTAGTGGGTCTCATTGGACGCACTGTGTCTCACTTCGCCAATAGGAATCCTCACACTCCACGTCAAATCACCGCCACATCTCCCCGTCAGGACAGCTCCACTTGCTCTGCTCCGAGAATGCCCGCCCCCTTACCGCGGATAGGCATACTGAGTCCAGGGGAAACAAACCACAGTTAGCGCTGCTGCTGATTCCGCCGCTCAGACTGGGTCACAGTCGCCGCAGTGAGCACTGCATTACAGCGAGCGGCATGTGATCCCCAGTCAGCCCGGCGTGCCGTGCTGTGACACTTCCTGCATGGGGGCGACTCCTTACACAGCGAATACCACAGCTTCCCCTCCCACATCACTTGGACTCTCCCTGCGGGTGCCGGCTAAGCAGCAGTTGCCGGTGGGATGATGGATCGACTCCTGAATGGAGTCGGTATGCTTGCAGCAGGACTAGGCGCAAGTGTTTGGTATGCAAAGATGGGGGTTGCACAATGTAACAGAAGGGCTCACCCTTCTGTTACATTGTTACATCAGGCTAAACGGGGCAACCTGTGGCTCTCCAACCTCTGGCTATTCTGAGACTTGTGCTTCCACACACAGTGGCTGAAGAGGAACAGTATACCTAAACACACACCCACACCTCCCATTTCCCAGAGCTGTGCCATCCCCTCTCTGGGTCATAAGTACATGGATTGCAATATGTGGTGCATAAATCAATATTGCATTATATATATAGCTCTATATATATATATCTCTCTCCTAGGGCCGTTTTTTACACAGCCGGATATTTAAGTAGTACCCACACGAGGAACATATTTCCTGACGTACAGGTCAGGACCGGTCAGGACGTATTAATATAGGACATAGAGCCTTGGTATATAAGGAAGCTGAGTGGGACCCTGTATTTTACACACACCACTTTATTATCATTTTCATTTGTATCATGGAGCACTAGTATGACGTACACTATCATCTGTTTCACACTTTATTTCTGCAGAACCCGGCGCGCATGCGCATTGGTAATCGGCACGGGTTGCCATGGACACCAAGGCCGAGACCCAATCATTACGTCATAACTGCGGGACACCGGAAGCGGGCGGGCGCCTCCGCGTGACGAGGAGTCCACGGGACGCCGGAAGTCCCCCGGCCACCAGCAGCAACGACGGCGCGGGCGAAGCTCCTCCTCACTGTGGGTGACACGGACCTTTAAAAGGTAAGGCATTTCCTTTACTGCACTACACACACCTTGACAAAGGGGCTACGGGCCCCGAAACGTTGGACTTGTGATGTATATTTGAAATACACGTTTACCACCTGAAAGACCTGGAGTGACGCCGTTTTCTTTCTATACGTATATATATTATTATAGTACTTATATTATGCACTATTGATTTATATAGGCTCCCCAAAAAATGGAGTAGGACCCAGATTTTTTAAAGTGAAGGGTCCATGGGACCCACTTTTATTTTTGCTCCGCGCTCACTGGTGTGTATGTATGTATGTATGTATGTATGTATATGTGTGTATGTATGTATGTATGTATATGTGTGTGTATGTATGTATGTATATGTGTGTATGTATGTATGTATATGTGTGTATGTATGTATGTATATGTGTGTGTGTATGTATATATGTATATGTTCGTGTGCCATGCAGTGTCTCCGCGCTTCTCCTGTCGACTCCCCGGTATGAGGCTCCTGGAGGACAGGAGAGCTGCTCTGTTGATGGGACACTTGCTCTGGCTATCTGTCTTAGCACCACGGCCCCTCTGTGAGGCTGCTGCCACTGTCCACAGAGGGAACAACAGCGGCTGGGACCCAGGAGCTGTGGGGAGCAGGTGACATTCTAGTTTAACTTCGAGAGCGAGTACCTTTCACTACCATCCTGCCCCCCCTGCTCCGCACCACTGCTTCTATCCTGCCCCCCCCCGCTCTACACCACTGCTCCCATCCTGCCCCCCTGCTCCGCACCACTGCTCCCCATCCTGCCCCCCCTGCTCCGCAACACTGCTCCCATCCTGCCCCCCCTGCTCTGCACCACTACTCCCATCCTGTCCCCCTGCTCTGCACCAAAGCTCCCATCCTGCCCCCCTGCTCTGCACCAAAGCTCCCATCCCGCCCCCCCTGCTCCGCACCACTGCTCCCATCCTGCCCCCCTGCTCTGCACCACTGCTCCCATCCTGCCCCCCCTGCTCCGCACCACTGCTCCTAACCTGTCCCCACCTGCTCCACACCACTGCTCCCATCCTGCTCCGCACCACTGCTCCCATCCTGCCCCCTCCTGCTCCACACCACTACTCCCATCCTGCCCCCTCCTGCTCTGCCCCACTGCTCCCATCCTGCCCCCTCCTGCTCCGTATCACTGCTCCTATCCTGCCCCCTCCTGCTCCTCACCACTGATCTTATCCTGCCCCCTCCTGATTGGCTGCAGGTACATGGCGGATTTGAAATAGTGGCGCTGTGGTCATAGGAGCCGCAGTGCCACCGACCACAGCTTCCTCCTCCTTGCACCGCCACCACCCTCTGCCTCCTCCTCTGCTATACCACCGCCTCCCTCAGTCGCCCCACTGCCGCCCTCAGTCCTTATCTGCACTGCCAGCCTCATGCCGACCAGAGCCTCATAATACACCGCCGCTGCTAAATAGGTAATCTTACCCTGCTGCCTTTCTCTCTCCCTAGTCCCTATTGTATGCCCTTGCTATCCCTCTCTCTGTCACTCTCCCTGTCCCTATGTCCCTGCTGTCACTTTCCCTGTCCCTCTGTCACTCTCCCTGTCCCTATGTCCCTGCTGTCACTTTCCCTGTCCCTCTGTCACTCTCCCTGTCCCTATGTCCCTGCTGTCACTTTCCCTCTCCCTCTCTCTCTCTCTCTCCCTGTCCCTGCTGTCACTCTCCCTGAATTTTGTCTCCATGTGGTATAATGTGAATTTCGGCTCATTCAGTGTGCTATAATGTAAATTTTGGCTCATTCTGTGAGGTATAATGTGAATTTCAGCTCATTCAGTGTGCTATAATATGAATTTCGGCTCATTCTGTGTGCTATAATGTGAATTTTGGCTCATACCGTGTGCTATAATGTGAATTTTGGCTCATTATGTGTGCTATAATGTGAATTTTGGCTCATTCAGTGTGCTATAATGTGAATTTCGGCTCATTCAGTGTGCTATAATGTGAATTTTGGCTCATACCGTGTGCTATAATGTGAATTTTGGCTCATTATGTGTGCTATAATGTGAATTTTGGCTCATTCTATGTGCTATAATGTGAATTTCGGCTCATTCAGTGTGCTATAATGTGAATTTCAGCTCATTCTGTGTGCTATAATGTGAATTTCGGCTCATACCGTGTGCTATAATGTGAATTTCGGCTCATTCTGTGTGCTATAATGTGAATTTCGGCTCATACCGTGTGCTATAATGTGAATTTCGGCTCATTCTGTGTGCTTTAATGTGAATTTAGGCTCATTCTGTGTGCTATAATGTGAATTTCGGCTCATTCTGTGTGCTATAATGTGAATTTTGGCTCATTCTATGTGCGGTGAAATGTGAATAAGAGTGTGATACTGTGTGACATAATTTGAATTGAGGGTACTGTTGTATGGTCACACCCCGTGGGAAACCATAATCCTTTTTTGCGGAATTCGGCGCACGCTCTCACTTTATTAACTGCAGTATGAATGGGAGGGCGCAAATTTATAGTTTGTAGGGGGGCGCCGAACACCCTAGCACCGGCCCTGCAGTCACAGTCATAATGTTTCCTCTCCACACCTCTGCAGGACCAGGTTTACCACCATTCCGGCTGAAAACATGAGGTCTGTCCCCAGGTCTAACCCTCAACATAAGCAGGGATCTATGCGGGAGAGCACCAGGAGCAGGCTCAGCAAGGACATTTCCATCGAATTTGAGTGTGCTCCACACATTCTCATACCCACCTGTTCCGCTCCCATGAGACCAGGACATTTATAGTTTTATCAAAATATTGTTATCCTGATTTTCTCCCTCTGTTGGTTACCTGCAAATGTTTTTTTACCATTTGTTTTTGGGGGGTTTCCACTTCCACCCCACTGCGTGCTATGCCTGTAATGTGTACCTCCACTGTTTGCACACCCTGACAGTGTGACCTACTCAGTGCACCTTAGATGGTGGGCTCAGATGGTTCCTCAGCGGGCTGGCTGTTCTTCATGTGGATCTTTTTATACAGGGTATATAATACTACAACTACACAAGTGTCAGTTGTTCCATGTATGCATTGGGTCCTATGGCTCACCTTCTACAGTATAACCTTCGTAGTGCGCCCAACATGGCTACCTCATCTTGTATGCTTGTGGATGGGATGAAAAATACATGGACCTGACTGTTTTGTTGGGACCCTACTCCTATCATTAGGACACTGAAATCACCCCATTTTGTGTTATCTCTTCTTGGGGTAGACTATTCCACCCAGGGTAATCCTACGCAGCGCGCCAAAGATGGCTGCCTGACTTAGTACCTGAGAGGGTGGAATACACAACTACCTAAAATGCCTACACCAATCCTGCATTATGCTTACTGTGTGCTCAAGGTTTTCTTTTTATGTCTGTGTGGCTTGTCAATTGCTGTATACTTAAATCTTCTGTATTGTGTGCATTGTTTTTGATATATGTAAAGTGCCTTGAGTTCTCTTGGAGAAAGAGCGCTGTATAAATAAAATTATTATTATTATTATTATTATTATTATTAGCATGTAAGTGTATGTGATGCATATATGGCATAAACCAAATGCTTATGCTACTGGTGTGGACAGGGGCACATTTTATGATAATTGTAGCTCTGCATATTACCACAATTGCAGCTTTTGTGAGTAAACACAACTTGCACCTGACATTCATGGCTCAACTGAAGCCAGCTCTACATCAGTCCCTAAAACTGCCTAAGTCCCTATAAGCTGCATTTGTAAACACTTACTATTCTATTAAGTACACCTGACAGCTGCACACAAGAGACGTTTTGTGGATCCGAGCAACATAAATGGGAATTACTGAGTCATGTGAAAGCAACCAATCAATTCACTTGGAACCAGTGACATCACTGATCCAGGGACATTTTGTAATTTGTTACTTTAAAGGGTTTCAAGTGAACTGAGTGGCTGCATACACTTTTGTATGTATTTTAAGTAGTGATGTGCACCGGAAATTTTTCGGGTTTTGTGTTTTGGTTTTGGATTCGGTTCCGCGGCCGTGTTTTGGATTCGGACGCGTTTTGGCAAAACCTCCCTGAAAATTTTTTGTCGGATTCGGGTGTGTTTTGGATTTTGGTGTTTTTTTACAAAAAAAACTCAAAAACAGCTTAAATTATAGAATTTGGGGGTCATTTTGATCCCATAGTATTATTATTAACCTCAATAACCATAATTTACACTAATTTTCAGTCTATTCTGAACACCTCACACCTCACAATATTATTTTTAGTCCTAAAATTTGCACCGAGGTCGCTGGATGGCTAAGCTAAGCGACACAAGTGGCCGACACAAACACCTGGCCCATCTAGGAGTGGCACTGCAGTGTCAGGCAGGATGGCACTTCAAAAAAATAGCCCCCAAACAGCACATGATGCAAAGAAAAAAAGATGCGCAATGAGGTAGCTGTGTGACTAAGCTAAGCGACCAAAGTGGCCGACACAAACACCTGGCCCATCTAGGAGTGGCACTGCAGTGTCAGACAGGATGGCACTTCAAAAAAATAGTCCCCAAACAGCACATGATGCAAAGAAAAAAAGATGCACAATGAGGTAGCTGTGTGACTAAGCTAAGCGACCCAAGTGGCCGACACAAACACCTGGCCCATCTAGGAGTGGCACTGCAGTGTCAGACAGGATGGCACTTCAAAAAAATAGTCCCCAAACAGCACATGATGCAAAGAAAAAAAGAGGCGCAATAAGGTAGCTGTGTGACTAAGCTAAGCGACCCAAGTGGCCGACACAAACACCTGGCCCATCTAGGAGTGGCACTGCAGTGTCAGACAGGATGGCACTTCAAAAAAATAGTCCCCAAACAGCACATGATGCAAAGAAAAAAAGAGGTGCACCAAGGTCGCTGTGTGACTAAGCTAAGCGACACAAGTGGTCGACACAAACACCTGGCCCATCTAGGAGTGGCACTGCAGTGTCAGGCAGGATGGCACTTAAAAAAAATTGTCCCCAAACAGCACATGATGCAAAGAAAAATGAAAGAAAAAAGAGGTGCAATATGGAATTGTCCTTGGGCCCTCCCACCCACCCTTATGTTGTATAAACAGAACATGCACACTTTAACGAACCCATCATTTCAGCGACAGGGTCTGCCACACGACTGTGACTGAAATGACTGGTTGGTTTGGGCCCCCACCAAAAAAAAAGCAATCAATCTCTCCTTGCACAAACTGGCTCTACAGAGGCAAGATGTCCACCTCATCATCATCCTCCGATTCCTCACCCCTTTTACTGTATACATCCCCCTCCTCACAGATTATTAATTCGTCCCCACTGGAATCCACCATCTCAGATCCCTGTGTACTTTCTGGAGGCAATTGTTGGTGAATGTCTCCACGGAGGAATTGATTATAATTCATTTTGATGAACATCGTCTTCTCCACATTTTCTGGAAGTAACCTCGTACGCCGATTGCTGACAAGGTGAGCGGCTGCACTAAACACTCTTTCGGAGTAGACACTGGAGGGAGGGCAACTTAGGTAGAATAAAGCCAGTTTGTGCAAGGGCCTCCAAATTGCCTCTTTTTCCTGCCAGTATACGTACGGACTGTCTGACGTGCCTACTTGGATGCGGTCACTCATATAATCCTCCACCATTCTTTCAATGGTGACAGAATCATATGCAGTGACAGTAGACGACATGTCAGTAATCGTTGCCAGGTCCTTCAGTCCGGACCAGATGTCAGCACTCGCTCCAGACTGCCCTGCATCACCGCCAGCGGGTGGGCTCGGAATTCTTAGCCTTTTCCTCTCACCCCCAGTTGCAGGAGAATGTGAAGGAGGAGCTGTTGACGGGTCACGTTCCGCTTGACTTGACAATTTTCTCACCAGCAGGTCTTTGAACCTCTGCAGACTTGTGTCTGCCAGAAAGAGAGATACAACGTAGGTTTTAAATCTAGGATCGAGCACGGTGGCCAAAATGTAGTGCTCTGATTTCAACAGATTGACCACCCGTGAATCCTGGTTAAGCGAATTAAGGGCTCCATCCACAAGTCCCACATGCCTAGCGGAATCGCTCTGTTTTAGCTCCTCCTTCAATGTCTCCAGCTTCTTCTGCAAATGCCTGATGAGGGGAATGACCTGACTCAGGCTGGCAGTGTCTGTACTGACTTCACGTGTGGCAAGTTCAAAGGGTTGCAGAACCTTGCACAACGTTGAAATCATTCTCCACTGCGCTTGAGTCAGGTGCATCCCCCCTCCTTTGCCTATATCGTGGGCACATGTATAGGCTTGAATGGCCTTTTGCTGCTCCTCCATCCTCTGAAGCATATAGAGGGTTGAATTCCACCTCGTTACCACCTCTTGCTTCAGATGATGGCAGGGCAGGTTCAGGACTGTTTGCTGGTGCTCCAGTCTTCGGCACGCGGTGGCTGAATGCCGAAAGTGGGCCGCAATTCTTCGGGCCACCGACAGCATCTCTTGCACGCCCCTGTCGTTTTTTAAATAATTCTGCACCACCAAATTCAATGTATGTGCAAAACATGGGACGTGCTGGAATTTGCCCAGGTGTAATGCACGCACAATATTGGTGGCGTTGTCCAATGTCACAAATCCCCAGGAGAGTCCAATTGGGGTAAGCCATTCTGCGATGATGTTCCTCAGTTTCCGTAAGAGGTTGTCAGCTGTGTGCCTCTTATGGAAAGCGGTGATACAAAGCGTAGCCTGCCTAGGAACGAGTTGGCGTTTGCGAGATGCTGCTACTGGTGCCGCCGCTGCTGTTCTTGCTGCGGTAGGCAATACATCTACCCAGTGGGCTGTCACAGTCATATAGTCCTGAGTCTGCCCTGCTCCACTTGTCCACATGTCCGTGGTTAAGTGGACATTGGGTACAACTGCATTTTTTAGGACACTGGTAACTCTTTTTCTGAGGTCTGTGTACATTTTCGGTATCGCCTGCCTAGAGAAATGGAACCTAGATGGTGTTTGGTACCGGGGACACAGTACCTCAAACAAGTCTCTAGTTGCCTGTGAATTAACGGTGGATACCGGAACCACGTTTCTCACCACCCAGGCTGACAAGACCTGAGTTATCCGCTTTGCAGCAGGATGACTGCTGTGATATTTCATCTTCCTCGCAAAGGACTGTTGGACAGTCAATTGCTTACTGGAAGTAGTACAAGTGGTCTTCCGACTTCCCCTCTGGGATGACGATCGACTCCCAGCAGCAACAACAGCAGCGCCAGCAGCAGTAGGCGTTACACTCAAGGATGCATCGGAGGAATCCCAGGCAGGAGAGGACTCGTCAGACTTGCCAGTGACATGGCCTGCAGGACTATTGGCTTTCCTGTGTAAGGTGGAAATTGACACTGAGGGAGTTGGTGGTGTGGTTTGCAGGAGCTTGGTTACAAGAGGAAGGGATTTAGTGGTCAGTGGACTGCTTCCGCTGTCATCCAAAGTTTTTGAACTTGTCACTGACTTCTGATGAATGTGGACCAGGTGACGTATAAGGGAGGATGTTCCTAGGTGGTTAACGTCCTTACCCCTACTTATTACAGCTTGACAAAGGCAACACACGGCTTGACACCTGTTGTCCGCATTTGTGTTGAAATAATTCCACACCGAAGAGGTGATTTTTTTTTGTATTTTGACCAGGCATGTCAATGGCCATATTCGTCCCACGGACAACAGGTGTCTCCCCGGGTGCCTGACTTAAACAAACCACCTCACCATCAGAATCATCCTCGTCAATTTCCTCCCCAGTGCCAGCAACACCCATATCCTCATCCTGGTGTACTTCAACAGTGACATCTTCAATTTGACTATCAGGAACTGGACTGCGGGTGCTCCTTCCAGCACTTTCAGGGGGCGTGCAAATGGTGGAAGGCGCAAGCTCTTCCCATCCAGTGTTGGGAAGGTCAGGCATCGCAACCGACACAATTGGACTGTCCTTGGGGATTTGTGATTTTGAAGAACGCACAGTTCTTTGCTGTGCTATTGCCAGCTTAAGTCTTTTCATTTTTCTAGCGAGAGGATGAGTGCTTCCATCCTCATGTGAAGCTGAACTACTAGCCATGAACATAGGCCAGGGCCTCAGCCGTTCCTTGCCACTCCGTGTCGTAAATGGCATATTGGCAAGCAGGGCCGTAACTAGGTATGTGCGCTGTGTGCCTTGCACACAGCGCAGGATGAACCAGGGCGCACCCAGCCGCCAGCACAATCAATATTTTACAGTTCTTGTATCACAGTTCCAACTTCCGCCACCCCGGCCTCCTCCCACCCCCGGCGCTGCGCCGGAGCTTACAGTGCAGCTGCGGGCAGTACTGCCCGACCCCCCCCCCTATCCCCCTCCCCCTTGTAGTTGCACTGTGCCGCGGACGCAAGCAGTACTGCCCGACCCCCCACCCGCGGAAGCGTACAGTAGCGCCGGGCACCTGGCTCCTCTGTGTGTGCAGTGCAGATCCGTGGCAGAACCGGCCTCCTCCCACCCCCGGCGCCGCGCCGAAGCTTACAGTGGAGCTGCGGGCAGTACTGCCAGACACCCCCAATCCCCCTTCCCCTTGTGGTTGCACTGTGCAGCAGGCCGCAAGCCTTACTGCCCGACCCCCCACCCGCAGGAGCGTACAATAGCGCCGGGCACCTGGCTCCTCTGTGTGTGCAGTGCAGATCCGTGGCTGTGCTGTGCTGCTGTACTTGTGTAAGTTGAGCTCCGCATCCTCCCCGCCTCCTGATGTCTAAAGGGAGTGACTGGCATCGGCTATACCTGGGGAGCCGCTCTGTGGTTCCAGACATCAGATAAAGTCCGCAAAGCGAGCAGCATGTCCATGGGAGATGAGGGAATGGGGGAAGGTGGGCAGGCACAGGGGCAAAGTCAGGATTTTCAGGGTGGGTTTTCATAGAAAATATATATACAAAAAATCAGTGATGCCCGGCACTCTTAGCAACATTGAGAATGGCCCCGATGCCTTCCAAAAACATTCAATAGCAGACATACTAGAGGCAGCACTCAGCGGGCTTCATAACGTAAATAACGTAAATAAAGATCATTGCACTGACCACACGTACAGTACCGTACATGTGGTCAGTACAATGATCTTTATTTACGTTAAGAAGTCCGCTGAGTGCTGCCTCTAGTATGTCTGCTATAAGTATATATATATATATATATATATATATATATATATCAATGGCGGAACTACCACCAGTGCAAGCTGTGCCTTGCACTGGGGCCAGCCACTGTGAAGGGGCCCAAAGCCAGCGCATGTAATGAGTCAAACTGACTCATCACATGCCGCCTGCCGCTGTGTGCTGCGGGCCGCCGCCGAGGAAAAGAACATAGGCACAGGGATGCAGGCACGGGGGGAAGGAGGGAGGGGGACTCCGGAGCCACAGCAGTGCAATGTAATTGGTGGAGGCACCGCTGCAGCTGTCCCTCTTCTTCCACATAGGCTGACCGCCGCTGTGAATGCTGGGATGCCCTCATCACAGCGGCGGCGGGCAGCCTATGTGGAAGAAGAGGGACAGCTGCAGTGGCGCCTCCACCAATTACACTGCGCTGCTGCGGCTCCCGAGTCCCCCTCCCTCCTCCTTCTTCTCCCCTGCCCGGGATCATCTGCCTGACTGCTTGACCCAGCGGGGAGAGAGTAAGTATTGTCTGCTCTTACTATCTGTCTATCTATCTGTCTATCTATCTATCTATCTATCTATCTATCTATCTATCTATTCTGTCTGCAGTAATGTGTAAAAAGGGGACGCTGTCTGCCGTAATGTGTTAAAAGGGGACGCCGTCTGGCGTAATGTGTAAAAAGGGGATGCCGTCTGCCGTAATGTGTAAAAAGGGGGACGCTGTCTGCCATAATGTGCGATAAAAAGGGGACGCTGTCTGCCGTAATGTGTAAAAAGGGGGATGCTGTCTGCCATAATGTGTGTAAAAAGGGGACGCTGTCTGCCGTAATGTGTAATAAGGGGACGCTGTCTGCCATAATGTGCAATAAAAAGGGGACGCTGTCTACCGTAATGTGTAAAAAGGGGGACTGTCTGCCGTAATGTGTAAAAGGGGACGCTGTCTGCCATGATGTGTAAAAGGGGACGCTGTCTGCCGTAATGTGTAAAAAGGAGACGCTGTCTGCCGTATTGTGCAATAAAAAGGGGACGCGGTCTACTGTAATGTGTAAAAAGGGGACGCTGTCTGCCGTAATGTGTGAAAAGGGGACGCTGTCTGCCGTAATGTGTAAAAAGGGCTCTACCTGGTGTAGTGGTGCTACTGTGCACCGTAATATGAATTGGTATTATTTTGTGGCCACGCCCCTTCCCCATGAAGCCATGCCCCTGTTTTACATGAAGGGGGGGTGGCGCTGATGCCGTTTCTTGCACACGGCGCTAAAATGTCTAGTTACGGCACTGTTGGCAAGTATACGCTTCTCATCAGACGCTTTCAATTTTGATTTTTGGGTCATTTTACTGAACTTTTGTTTTTTGGATTTTACATGCTCTCTACTATGACATTGGGCATCGGCCTTGGCAGACAACGTTGATGGCATTTCATCGTCTCGGCCATGACTAGTGGCAGCAGCTTCAGCACGAGGTGGAAGTGGATCTTGATCTTTCCCTATTTTAACCTCCAAATTTTTGTTCTCCATGTTTTAATGTGTGGAATTATATGCCAGTATCAATAGCAATGGCCTACTACTATATATACTGCGCACAACTGAAATGCACCACAGGTATGGATGGATAGTATACTTGACGACACAGAGGTAGGTAGAGCAGTGGCCTTCCGTACCGTACTGCTATATATACTGGTGGTCACTGTCAGCAAACTGCAAAACTAAAATGCACCACAGGTATAGAATCTAGATGGACAGTATACTTGACGACACAGAGGTAGGTAGAGCAGTGGCCTTCCGTACCGTACTGCTATATATACTGGTGGTCACTGTCAGCAAACTGCAAAACTAAAATGCACCACAGGTAAAGAATCTAGATGGATAGTATACTTGACGACACAGAGGTAGGTAGAGCAGTGGCCTTCCGTACCGTACTGCTATATATACTGGTGGTCACTGTCAGCAAAACTCTGCACTGTACTCCTCCTATATAATACTTCTGGTCCCCAGTCCCCACAATAAAGCAGTGTGAGCACAGATATATGCAGCACACTGAGCACAGATATGGAGGGTTTTACAGGCAGACAACGTATACTGGTGGTCACTGGTCAGCTTAACTCTGCACTGTACTCCTCCTATATAATATACTGGTGGTCCCCAGTCCCCACAATAAAGCAGTGTGAGCACAGATATATGCAGCACACTGAGCACAGATATGGAGTGTTTTTCAGGCAGACAACGTATACTGGTGGTCACTGTCAGCAAAACTCTGCACTGTACTCCTCCTATATAATATACTGGTGGTCCCCAGTCCCCACAATAAAGCAGTGTGAGCACAGATATATGCAGCACACTGAGCACAGATATGGAGTGTTTTTCAGGCAGACAACGTATACTGGTGGTCACTGTCAGCAAAACTCTGCACTGTACTCCTCCTATATAATACTGCTGCTTCCCAGTCCCCACAATTAAGCAGTGTGAGCACAGATATATGCAGCACACTGAGCACAGATATGGAGTGTTTTTCAGGCAGACAACGTATACTGGTGGTCACTGTCAGCAAAACTCTGCACTGTACTCCTCCTATATAATACAGCTGCTCCCCAGTCCCCACAATTAAGCAATAAGCACAAATATTTGCATCAACATTAATAAACGGAGAGGACGCCAGCCACGTCCTCTCCCTAACATTTCCAATGCACGAGTGAAAATGGCGGCGACGCGTGGCTGCTTATATAGAATCCGAATCTCGCGAGAATCCGACAGCGGGATGATGACGTTCGGGCGCGCTCGGGTTAACCGAGCCATACGGGAAAATCCGAGTATGCCTCGGACCCGTGTAAATTGGGTGAAGTTCGGGGGGGTTCGGTTTCCGAGGAACCGAACCCGCTCATCACTAATTTTAAGATGAGTAAACACTGTATATTATACCCTCCCACGTGGGTATTTCTATAACGGGTACAGGGTGTGCAGTACACACAGGAGGGCCCACACTGCACACCCTGTACTTATTTACAATATTTACCACTCCATCGGTGCCACAGAAACCACTGTGAAATTGGTGAGTTGCCATGTACTCTGAAATCAGTATATGCACAATATACTCTGGCACAGTGCCAGTGTGTACTTGAGATGGGATATGTGCCGGTAAGAGGGAGGATTGATAGGGAGACTACACATGGGGCCCCTCCTCTGTTAAACTGCCACTGCACTACCCCTAACAAGGAACTTCGCACCTATTGTATGAATCTGTACAACTTTACATTTTCTGTACTGCCTAATACAGTGTTTCCCAACCACGGCCCTCAAGGCACACTTATACCGCTTTCAGATCGCTAATGCCAGGTTGCATCCGAGAATTGGGAATGGGTCCTTCCCGGTTGCGACCCGGCATTGGTTTCTGGGTCGGATTGCCATCGGGGATGGGGACTGCGGTGCCATCAGGTGCGGAGGCGGCGCTAGGATATGAGATCATCTCTGCGCCACCTCTCCCTATGCTGTGAACGGAGAACGGGTCGCATCGTCACGGGAAACCCGTTCACACTGCACCTGACCTTGTAATTAGAGATGAGCGGGTTCGGTTTCTCTGAATCCGAACCCGCCAGAACTTCATGTTTTTTTTCACGGGTCCGAGCGACTCGGATCTTCCCGCCTTGCTCGGTTAACCCGAGCGCGCCCGAACGTCATCATGACGCTGTCGGATTCTCGCGAGGCTCGGATTCTATCGCGAGACTCGGATTCTATATAAGGAGCCGCGCGTCGCCGCCATTTTCACACGTGCATTGAGATTGATAGGGAGAGGACGTGGCTGGCGTCCTCTCCATTTAGATTATAAGAGACTGAGAGAGATTTACTGGAGCTGACTAGGAGGAGTACTGTTACTGTAGAAGTGTAGAGACTGAGTGGAGAGAGTTTACTAGTGAGGACAGTGCAGTTTACTTTATAATCCGTTCTCTGCCTGAAAAAAGCGATACACAGCACACAGTGACTCAGTCACATACCATATCTGTGTGCACTGCTCAGGCTCAGGCCAGTGTGCTGCATCATCTATTATCTATCTATATATAATATTATATATATCTGTCTGACTGCTCAGCTCACACAGCTTATAATTGTGGGGGAGACTGGGGAGCACTACTGCAGTGCCAGTTATAGGTTATAGCAGGAGCCAGGAGTACATAATATATTATATAGTGAGTGACCACCAGACACACAGTGCAGTTTATTTAATATATCCGTTCTCTGCCTGAAAAAAGCGATACACACAGTGACTCAGTCAGTCACATACCATATCTGTGTGCACTGCTCAGGCTCAGGCCAGTGTGCTGCATCATCTATATATATTATATATCTGTCTGACTGCTCAGCTCACACAGCTTATAATTGTGGGGGAGACTGGGGAGCACTACTGCAGTGCCAGTTATAGGTTATAGCAGGAGCCAGGAGTACATAATATTATATTAAAATTAAACAGTGCACACTTTTGCTGCAGGAGTGCCACTGCCAGTGTGACTAGTGACCAGTGACCTGACCACCAGTATATATAATATTAGTAGTATACTATCTCTTTATCAACCAGTCTATATTAGCAGCAGACACAGTACAGTGCGGTAGTTCACGGCTGTGGCTACCTCTGTGTCGGCACTCGGCAGCCCGTCCATAATTGTATATACCACCTAACCGTGGTTTTTTTTTCTTTCTTTATACATACATACTAGTTACGAGTATACTATCTCTTTATCAACCAGTCTATATATTAGCAGCAGACACAGTACAGTGCGGTAGTTCACGGCTGTGGCTACCTCTGTGTCGGCACTCGGCAGCCCGTCCATAATTGTATATACCACCTAACCGTGGTTTTTTTTTCTTTCTTTATAGTCATACTAGTTACGAGTATACTATCTCTTTATCAACCAGTCTATATTAGCAGCAGACACAGTACAGTGCGGTAGTTCACGGCTGTGGCTACCTCTGTGTCGGCACTCAGCAGCCCGTCCATAATTGTATATACCACCTAACCGTGGTTTTTTTTTCTTTCTTTATACATACATACTAGTTACGAGTATACTATCTCTTTATCAACCAGTCTATATTAGCAGCAGACACAGTACAGTGCGGTAGTTCACGGCTGTGGCTACCTCTGTGTCGGCACTCGGCAGCCCGTCCATAATTGTATATACCACCTAACCGTGGTTTTTTTTTCTTTCTTTATACATACATACTAGTTACGAGTATACTATCTCTTTATCAACCAGTCTATATTAGCAGCAGACACAGTACAGTGCGGTAGTTCACGGCTGTGGCTACCTCTGTGTCGGCACTCGGCAGCCCGTCCATAATTGTATATACCACCTAACCGTGTTTTTTTTTTCTTTCTTTATACATACATACTAGTTACGAGTATACTATCTCTTTATCAACCAGTCTATATATTAGCAGCAGACACAGTACAGTGCGGTAGTTCACGGCTGTGGCTACCTCTGTGTCGGCACTCGGCAGCCCGTCCATAATTGTATATACCACCTAACCGTGGTTTTTTTTTCTTTCTTTATAGTCATACTAGTTACGAGTATACTATCTCTTTATCAACCAGTCTATATTAGCAGCAGACACAGTACAGTGCGGTAGTTCACGGCTGTGGCTACCTCTGTGTCGGCACTCGGCAGCCCGTCCATAATTGTATATACCACCTAACCGTGTTTTTTTTTTCTTTCTTTATACATACATACTAGTTACGAGTATACTATCTCTTTATCAACCAGTCTATATTAGCAGCAGACACAGTACAGTGCGGTAGTTCACGGCTGTGGCTACCTCTGTGTCGGCACTCGGCAGCCCGTCCATAATTGTATATACCACCTAACCGTGGTTTTTTTTTCTTTCTTTATACATACATACTAGTTACGAGTATACTATCTCTTTATCAACCAGTCTATATATTAGCAGCAGACACAGTACAGTGCGGTAGTTCACGGCTGTGGCTACCTCTGTGTCGGCACTCGGCAGCCCGTCCATAATTGTATACTAGTATCCAATCCATCCATCTCCATTGTTTACCTGAGGTGCCTTTTAGTTGTGCCTATTAAAATATGGAGAACAAAAATGTTGAGGTTCCAAAATTAGGGAAAGATCAAGATCCACTTCCACCTCGTGCTGAAGCTGCTGCCACTAGTCATGGCCGAGACGATGAAATGCCAGCAACGTCGTCTGCCAAGGCCGATGCCCAATGTCATAGTACAGAGCATGTCAAATCCAAAACACCAAATATCAGTAAAAAAAGGACTCCAAAACCTAAAATAAAATTGTCGGAGGAGAAGCGTAAACTTGCCAATATGCCATTTACCACACGGAGTGGCAAGGAACGGCTGAGGCCCTGGCCTATGTTCATGGCTAGTGGTTCAGCTTCACATGAGGATGGAAGCACTCAGCCTCTCGCTAGAAAAATGAAAAGACTCAAGCTGGCAAAAGCAGCACAGCAAAGAACTGTGCATTCTTCGAAATCCCAAATCCACAAGGAGAGTCCAATTGTGTCGGTTGCGATGCCTGACCTTCCCAACACTGGACGTGAAGAGCATGCGCCTTCCACCATTTGCACGCCCCCTGCAAGTGCTGGAAGGAGCACCCGCAGTCCAGTTCCTGATAGTCAGATTGAAGATGTCAGTGTTGAAGTACACCAGGATGAGGAGGATATGGGTGTTGCTGGCGCTTGGGAGGAAATTGACCAGGAGGATTCTGATGGTGAGGTGGTTTGTTTAAGTCAGGCACCCGGGGAGACACCTGTTGTCCGTGGGAGGAATATGACCGTTGACATGCCTGGTGAAAATACCAAAAAAATCAGCTCTTCGGTGTGGAGGTATTTCACCAGAAATGCGGACAACAGGTGTCAAGCCGTGTGTTCCCTTTGTCAAGCTGTAATAAGTAGGGGTAAGGACGTTAACCACCTCGGAACATCCTCCCTTATACGTCACCTGCAGCGCATTCATAATAAGTCAGTGACAAGTTCAAAAACTTTGGGTGACAGCGGAAGCAGTCCACTGACCAGTAAATCCCTTCCTCTTGTAACCAAGCTCACGCAAACCACCCCACCAACTCCCTCAGTGTCAATTTCCTCCTTCCCCAGGAATGCCAATAGTCCTGCAGGCCATGTCACTGGCAATTCTGACGAGTCCTCTCCTGCCTGGGATTCCTCCGATGCATCCTTGCGTGTAACGCCTACTGCTGCTGGCACTGTGGTTGTTGCCGCTGGGAGTCGATGGTCATCCCAGAGGGGAAGTCGTAAGCCCACTTGTACTACTTCCAGTAAGCAATTGACTGTTCAACAGTCCTTTGCGAGGAAGATGAAATATCACAGCAGTCATCCTACTGCAAAGCGGATAACTGAGGCCTTGACAACTATGTTGGTGTTAGACGTGCGTCCGGTATCCGCCGTTAGTTCACAGGGAACTAGACAATTTATTGAGGCAGTGTGCCCCCGTTACCAAATACCATCTAGGTTCCACTTCTCTAGGCAGGCGATACCGAGAATGTACACGGACGTCAGAAAAAGACTCACCAGTGTCCTAAAAAATGCAGTTGTACCCAATGTCCACTTAACCACGGACATGTGGACAAGTGGAGCAGGGCAGGGTCAGGACTATATGACTGTGACAGCCCACTGGGTAGATGTATGGACTCCCGCCGCAAGAACAGCAGCGGCGGCACCAGTAGCAGCATCTCGCAAACGCCAACTCTTTCCTAGGCAGGCTACGCTTTGTATCACCGCTTTCCATAAGAGGCACACAGCTGAAAACCTCTTACGGCAACTGAGGAAGATCATCGCGGAATGGCTTACCCCAATTGGACTCTCCTGTGGATTTGTGGCATCGGACAACGCCAGCAATATTGTGTGTGCATTAAATATGGGCAAATTCCAGCACGTCCCATGTTTTGCACATACCTTGAATTTGGTGGTGCAGAATTTTTTAAAAAACGACAGGGGCGTGCAAGAGATGCTGTCGGTGGCCAGAAAAATTGCGGGACACTTTCGGCGTACAGGCACCACGTACAGAAGACTGGAGCACCACCAAAAACTACTGAACCTGCCCTGCCATCATCTGAAGCAAGAAGTGGTAACGAGGTGGAATTCAACCCTCTATATGCTTCAGAGGTTGGAGGAGCAGCAAAAGGCCATTCAAGCCTATACAATTGAGCACGATATAGGAGGTGGAATGCACCTGTCTCAAGTGCAGTGGAGAATGATTTCAACGTTGTGCAAGGTTCTGATGCCCTTTGAACTTGCCACACGTGAAGTCAGTTCAGACACTGCCAGCCTGAGTCAGGTCATTCCCCTCATCAGGCTTTTGCAGAAGAAGCTGGAGGCATTGAAGAAGGAGCTAAAAGGGAGCGATTCCGCTAGGCATGTGGGACTTGTGGATGCAGCCCTTAATTCGCTTAACAAGGATTCACGGGTGGTCAATCTGTTGAAATCAGAGCACTACATTTTGGCCACCGTGCTCGATCCTAGATTTAAAGCCTACCTTGGATCTCTCTTTCCGGCAGACACAAGTCTGCTGGGGTTGAAAGACCTGCTGGTGACAAAATTGTCAAGTCAAGCGGAACGCGACCTGTCAACATCTCCTCCTTCACATTCTCCCGCAACTGGGGGTGCGAGGAAAAGGCTCAGAATTCCGAGCCCACCCGCTGGCGGTGATGCAGGGCAGTCTGGAGCGACTGCTGATGCTGACATCTGGTCCGGACTGAAGGACCTGACAACGATTACGGACATGTCGTCTACTGTCACTGCATATGATTCTCTCAACATTGATAGAATGGTGGAGGATTATATGAGTGACCGCATCCAAGTAGGCACGTCACACAGTCCGTACTTATACTGGCAGGAAAAAGAGGCAATTTGGAGGCCCTTGCACAAACTGGCTTTATTCTACCTAAGTTGCCCTCCCACAAGTGTGTACTCCGAAAGAGTGTTTAGTGCCGCCGCTCACCTTGTCAGCAATCGGCGTACGAGGTTACATCCAGAAAATGTGGAGAAGATGATGTTCATTAAAATGAATTATAATCAATTCCTCCGCGGAGACATTGACCAGCAGCAATTGCCTCCACAAAGTACACAGGGAGCTGAGATGGTGGATTCCAGTGGGGACGAATTGATAATCTGTGAGGAGGGGGATGTACACGGTGATATATCGGAGGGTGAAGATGAGGTGGACATCTTGCCTCTGTAGAGCCAGTTTGTGCAAGGAGAGATTAATTGCTTCTTTTTTGGGGGGGGTCCAAACCAACCCGTCATATCAGTCACAGTCGTGTGGCAGACCCTGTCACTGAAATGATGGGTTGGTTAAAGTGTGCATGTCCTGTTTTGTTTATACAACATAAGGGTGGGTGGGAGGGCCCAAGGACAATTCCATCTTGCACCTCTTTTTTCTTTTCTTTTTCTTTGCATCATGTGCTGATTGGGGAGGGTTTTTTGGAAGGGACATCCTGCGTGACACTGCAGTGCCACTCCTAGATGGGCCCGGTGTTTGTGTCGGCCACTAGGGTCGCTAATCTTACTCACACAGTCAGCTACCTCATTGCGCCTCTTTTTTTCTTTGCGTCATGTGCTGTTTGGGGAGGGTTTTTTGGAAGGGACATCCTGCGTGACACTGCAGTGCCACTCCTAGATGGGCCCGGTGTTTGTGTCGGCCACTAGGGTCGCTAATCTTACTCACACAGCTACCTCATTGCGCCTCTTTTTTTCTTTGCGTCATGTGCTGTTTGGGGAGGGTTTTTTGGAAGGGACATCCTGCGTGACACTGCAGTGCCACTCCTAGATGGGCCCGGTGTTTGTGTCGGCCACTAGGGTCGCTAATCTTACTCACACAGCTACCTCATTGCGCCTCTTTTTTTCTTTGCGTCATGTGCTGTTTGGGGAGGGTTTTTTGGAAGGGCCATCCTGCGTGACACTGCAGTGCCACTCCTAGATGGGCCCGGTGTTTGTGTCGGCCACTAGGGTCGCTAATCTTACTCACACAGCTACCTCATTGCGCCTCTTTTTTTCTTTGCGTCATGTGCTGTTTGGGGAGGGTTTTTTGGAAGGGACATCCTGCGTGACACTGCAGTGCCACTCCTAGATGGGCCCGGTGTTTGTGTCGGCCACTAGGGTCGCTTATCTTACTCACACAGCGACCTCGGTGCAAATTTTAGGACTAAAAATAATATTGTGAGGTGTGAGGTATTCAGAATAGACTGAAAATGAGTGTAAATTATGGTTTTTGAGGTTAATAATACTTTGGGATCAAAATGACCCCCAAATTCTATGATTTAAGCTGTTTTTTAGTGTTTTTTGAAAAAAACACCCGAATCCAAAACACACCCGAATCCGACAAAAAAAATTCGGTGAGGTTTTGCCAAAACGCGTTCGAACCCAAAACACGGCCGCGGAACCGAACCCAAAACCAAAACACAAAACCCGAAAAATTTCAGGCGCTCATCTCTACTTGTAATAGCCCGGGAATAACCCTTCTTTACTTGGGAATTCGGGAGTGACCCTTTCACACCGCACAGCGACCCGCGGCGACCCGGCAATATACCGGGGACGATACTGGGTTATTTGTGCGGTGTGAAAGGGGTATCACAGTCCAGGTTTTAAAGCTAGCCATACTTAAGCACAACGTATACTTTAGACAACGTATACTGGTGGTCACTGTCAGCAAAACTCTGCACTGTACTCCTCCTATATATTACAGCTGCTCCCCAGTCCCCACAATTAAGCAATAAGCACAAATATTTGCATCAACATTAATAAACGGAGAGGACGCCAGCCACATCCTCTCCCTAACATTTCCAATGCACAAGTGAAAATGGCGGCGACGCGTGGCTGCTTATATAGAATCCGAATCTCGCGAGAATCCGACAGCGGGATGATGACGTTCGGGCGCGCTCGGGTTAACCGAGCCATACGGGAGAATCCGAGTATGCCTCGGACCCGTGTAAAATGGGTGAAGTTCGGGGGGGTTCGGTTTCCGAGGAACCGAACCCGCTCATCACTAATTTTAAGATGAGTAAACACTGTATATTATACCCTCCCACGTGGGTATTTCTATAACGGGTACAGGGTGTGCAGTACACACAGGAGGGCCCACACTGCACACCCTGTACTTATTTACAATATTTATCACTCCATCGGTGCCACAGAAACCACTGTGAAATTGGTGAGTTGCCATGTACTCTGAAATCAGTATATGCACAATATACTCTGGCACAGTGCCAGTGTGTACTTGAGATGGGATATGTGCCGGTAAGAGGGGGGATTGATAGGGAGACTACACATGGGCCCCCTCCTCTGTTAAACTGCCACTGCACTACCCCTAACAAGGAACTTCGCACCTATTGTATGAATCTGTACAACTTTACATTTTCTGTACTGCCTAATACAGTGTTTCCCAACCACGGCCCTCAAGGCACACTTATACCGCTTTCAGATCGCTAATGCCAGGTTGCATCCGAGAATTGGGAATGGGTCCTTCCCGGTTGCGACCCGGCATTGGTTTCTGGGTCGGATTGCCATCGGGGATGGGGACTGCGGTGCCATCAGGTGCGGAGGCGGCGCTGGGATATGAGATCATCTCTGCGCCACCTCTCCCTATGCTGTGAACGGAGACCGGGTCGCATCGTCACGGGAAACCCGTTCACACTGCACCTGACCTTGTAATAGCCCGGGAATAACCCTTCTTTACTTGGGAATTCGGGAGTGACCCTTTCACACCGCACAGCGACCCGGCAATATACCGGGGACGATACTGGGTTATTTGTGCGGTGTGAAAGGGGTATCACAGTCCAGGTTTTAAAGCTAGCCATACTTAAGCACAGGTGACTTAATTAGTACCTTAGTTATTTTGATGTAACCATCTACGCTCAAGCATGAATATCACAAAAACCAGGACTGATTGTGTGCATTGAAGACTGAAGTTGGGAAACTCGGGCCTAATGGTAATACTTTGAGGATAATGTTGAAGTTTTATAAATAAAAAAACCCCACTCAAACAGTGTAAATATATTTGCAGAATATAAAGGAGATGCTGTAGTCACTCATGCATCCTCAGGGTAGTTTCTATCACTCACTCCAGCCGGCTTCTTCCTTTCCTATGTGAAATACAGTGGTCTGTGTAATGAGCACTAAGCATGCATGTATCCACTGCAAAGTGTTAGCACATGTTTCTGTGGATCATACAAAAATGTAAGAATCTCCCTAATGGCCCAACAAAACTGATTTATCTTTGTGGTGTAAAGACAGGGTGCATTGCTCAGACAAAAACATAAGACACTGAAAGATACATGGGGATTTAATGGTTTATACAAGACAGTGAATACAAGAAAAACTGCTCTGAGTGAAACCGTCTGACGACAACTTGGAGGTCATAGCTGGAAACATACACACAATGAAATACTAATGGAAAAAGATATGGGAAGTAAAAAAAAATATATACTGTATAAAAACTGTACAAATAGGGCTTTTGGAAAATCTTGGGGGAAAAAATGAAGGCGATAAACCACAAGTGACAGGCAAAAACCATTTCCATGATTTTTTGCATCTACGGATCACTGTTCGGAAAATGCGTTTGCATGGAAAGGGAGAGACGCCACATGTGAATACCATGTCCGTAGAACAAGCTTGAGTCGCTGCTTGGAAAAAAAATGCAAAGTGCTCTAAACAAAAAATAGTATTTGCCTAAACGATGTCACAGTTAATGTAAGAAGGTGACACGGTTGTGACCAGACTGCCATCAATCACCTTTCGGCAGTATTACCTCTAAGCCATGCTCCCTGGTAATGCAACAGTAAGAGTTACAATGTCCCCTTCCAAAAGGGTCTGGGACTCAAGGTCAACAGCAATTAGGTCGACACCAATTGGTCGACACACTTTAGGTCGATACCTGAAATAGGTTGACATGGACAAAACAAAAGGTCGACATGAACAAGGTCGATATGGAAAAAGGTCTGCATGAGTTTTTAATGTTTTTTTGTTGTTGTTTTCTCCGTAATGTGACCGGGAACTCCAATTAGTGCACTGCGGCTCCTCGCATGGCAAGCAAAAGATGCCTCACTCCGCTACCGCTGCAGTCGGCACAGGTTACCATTCCCAGTTGTAGTCCACGTGGATCATAAAGTATGAAAAAGTAAAAAAAAATTAAAAGAAAAATGTGAAAAACTCATGTCGATCTGTTTCCATGTCGACCTTGTTCATGTCGCCCTTTTGTCTATGTCGACCTATTTCAGGTGTCGACATAAGGTGTGTCGACCAATTGATGTCGACCTAAGTGGTGTTGACCTTATTGGTATCGACCTTTTATCCGGATACCTTCCAAAACACATTGCAGAGTATTTTGCTTCTTGAGAGGCACCTCTACAAAGTAGTTATTCATTTTATGCCCCATAGTAGTGCCCTAGTTCATTTTATGCCCCATAGTAGTGCCCTAGTTCATTTTATGCCCCATAGTAGTGCTCTAGTTCATTTTATGCCCCATAGTAGTGCCCTAGTTCATTTTATGCTCCATAGTAGTGCCCTAGTTCATTTTATACCCCATAGTAGTGCCCTAGTTCATTTTATGCCCCATAGTAGTGCCCTAGTTCATTTTCTGAACCATACTAGTGCCCTAGCTAATGTTATGCCCCATAGAAGTGCCATAGTTTTTTTATGAACCATTATAGTTCCCTAGTTTACATGATGTCACAATGTGCCACACAGTACTACTAATTCTTATTATGACATAGTGTCCCCAGTGTTCTGTTCATATTACAGTATGTCACATTACAGTGCCCCCTGTTCAACTGTTCCACATTAGAGTCCCCTCCAGTTCAAATGATGCCACATTATTACAGTGCCTCAGTACATATTATACTACACTAGTGCCTCCATTACATAGTGTGCCACATTAAAATGCCCTATTATGTAACATTATAGTATCCTCTCCATTACAATGAGCAGATAAGACTATGACACATTACAGTGTACGTCAGTACAAATTATCACACTGTGTGCCTCCTTACCATTATAACACCCACCATATAGGGTTGGTGTTGGCGGCCAGCAACCCAAGGCCGGTATTCCGGCCACAGAATGCCGGTGGGGTGGAGGTGAGCGCAACAAAGCTGCGCTTGCCATTAGTTCTATTCCCACTCTATGGGTGTCGTGGACACCCACGAGTGGGAATAGTCCCTGCTAGTCGGCATGCTGACTGTCAGGATTTTGAGCAGGCAGGATGTAGGGGTCGGTATTGTGACCGGCGCTCACATAACTACCACTACAGCCTCCTCTCACTGAAAATGTAATGTCACACAATTCAGGCTGTGCAATGGATCAGACCTAATTGCCTAGCAAACAAACCTGGGAAATTGGTGTGCAACTTTATATCCTGGATCCAGGCCCCCCTGAAGCCTCTAGGCCCATAGCAATGGCACCCCTTGCATCCATTATAGTTACTCCCACGTGTACAACAGTTGAAAAAAAATGGTTGCATTGGACACGTGTATTTTTCTGTGCGAGTTGTGAAATAATTCTTACTAGTGCATCTACTGGGGGATTTATCAAAGGCATTCTAACATAATACATATGTCTTGTTCTAGTACACAAGCAACTAATGACAAAATATGACATTTAAGCGCCTTGAGTCCTATTGGAGAAAGAGCGCTATGTAAATAAAATTGTTATTATTATTATTATTATTATTATTTATTATTATTATTACTACATGTTATGAAATACATGGGTTGTGGGGGGGGGGGTTGATTTTTAATGCCTGTAATTCTAACTTATTTGCATTTTTTTTTAGAATTGTGAGCTTTTCCAGTGTTATTTATATTTATCTGTTTATTATACTATGCCCGTGAATCATGTAATACAAAAATCCATTTGCACATGTTCTTTTTAAATATGAAATATAATTGTTAAGTTTGTTAACTCAATGTACAGATGTGTCATCATACACTGTGGGGTCAGTCTTGCCAAATAACCCCCCTTTGCGTACCAGGGTCTGGGTGACTAGGATGCCCCGAGCATCTTTTTATGTGTGACATTTGTATATCAGTGTGCATCTGAGTCTGAATCTGTGTATGAAGTGCTGCATCAAAAGCTGCATGTTTTTCCTCACTCCAAGCTCCACTGTACTTCATTTATGACTTTATATGTGTTTAAAATTAACTCCTGTGTGGTTAATATCACAGCCAGTCACCTCTAGTACACTTTGAGTGGTAATTGTGGTGTTTGCAGCATGTAATAAGACATAAAATAGAAAAATATATTACACCTCTGAGTCATGCCGAACATCTCATGCTGTATACAGGAGCATCTCAACAAAGGAGGGGGCCCGTGTGCAGGTTCCGGCTGGGCCCCTCCTCTTAGCGGCTCAGTAGATGCTGGTATTATGCCAGAGTCTACTGTGCATCCGCACACTCCGGAAACATGGCTCCTGCCTCTACTGGGCATGCGCGGCGGTCATTGTAGCGGCGATTTTTGCATTGCGGATGCAGCTCCGGTGCGGCACTCCGGAAAGGTAATAAAAACATGGGTGCAATGTATGCAGTGTGGGCCCTCCTGGACCCAGGGGCCCGTGTGCACCGCACACATTGCACCCATTATAGAAATGCCAATGGCTGTATGGCATATAGACACTAGGGGGGAAATGCCCACAGTAATGTTATTATACATAACATTTCCACAGTATTAGTGCCACCATAATGCCCACAGTAGTAGTGCCAACAGTAGTTGTGCCCCTTATATATAACGGCCACAGTAGTAGCGCCACACAATGCCCACAGTAGCAGTGTCCCTTACACATAACACCCACAGTAGTAGTGCCACACATAATACCCACAGTAGTAGTGCCACACATAATGCCCACAATAGTAGTGTCACTTACATATAAAGCCAAAGTATTAGTGCCCCTTTGCATAAAACACCCACAGTAGTAGTGCCACACAATACCTACAGAACTAGTGCCCATTTCACATATGTTCACAGGAGGGGAGAGAGAGAGAAGTGTGCAGTACTTAAATGGAGATCAGCTTGAAGCTGCCAGTGCTGCTGCCTGTCATAGAGCTTGACAGGTGCGGTGGGAAGGAGAGAGGAGAAGGTAGCCGGAGTGCCGCACTGACACAGAGAGCCGCTTTTCCCACTGCCATCACCGCTGCCTGTCATACAGTGTTACAGGCACAGTGGCAGCTGGCAGCAACAGCAGGGTAGGAGAGCGGGCAGAGTGCCTCCTCAGTCCGACACCTCCCTGCACTGTATACCCTTGCTGTGCAGGTTGCGTCAGCTCTGCTCATGTGCAATGCTTGCCAGTTAGCACATATACAAAGGCTTAGGGGCATATTTATCATAATCTGCATGTCAGATGTGGATGAGTTGTAATAAATTAGTCTAAATTCGAATTGCGATAATTGAATACATTGCAAGGATGTATCAATTATCACATACAGGATAAAACTTGCAAGAAAGCTCTGTTCCTGCGAATCTCCTTAACGCATTTCTCAGGGTATTTTTTGTGAAGAATACCCTGAGATTGTGATTGTGTATGCACCACTGGAGGCTAACCCCATGATCCCCCCCTTCCCCTCTTACACTTACCTGTAGCCAGGACCGGCGATCGGTGATCTGGGAGGGCAGCCAGTTATCTGATCCTGTGCTCCGCTGTGACCCCTGGTGCTGTAAAGTGTGATGCCGGCTTTGCAGCATCTCTTTACTGCACCGGGGGTCATATCAGGAGCACAGCGATCAGATAACTGGCTGCCCTCACGGGATCACCCATCCCTTAGGGAAAAGATAAGTATTACAGTTTTTCTCTAGCTGATCACAAGGGTCAGATCCAGCTCTCCTTTCATTGTCAGCAGGCAGAGAAGCTTGTGCTGGGGTAGGGGAACCAGTGAGAAGCCTGGATAATGCTATCTCAAGATAGCGTTATCACAGGGCTCCCTCTAGTATTCTTTTACTATTTTATTTTTTAGATTAAAAGTATGGGAAATGCGATCCAGTTACCAAGAAAAATGCAGATTTAAGGAATTGAAGAAGAATTCTGTGAATTCTTCTTCATTTGCCCATTGGTACATTCAGGTAATACTCAAAAAATATTAAAACATCCTTTTTCACATTATTTTAGTAAAAAGAATTTTGATAAATATGTCTGAAAGTGTCATGGCAAATCAATTTATTCAATCCAATCTAGCCTGAAAAAGGTGAGATAGCTGTTTAATAAAACAAGGGGACATGCATTGCGCTGCCAGGGGTCAACCTGTGTAATGTCATTGTGGACACATCGGAAGGTGGCTTCACACAAGCTGGGCGGCCTTGCTCTGTGATAGGCTGTCCTCAGCATGTGAGGAGATGAACGCAGATCTGGCTGTGTATGCAGCCATCTGCATTCATCTCTGAATAAGGTCCCCAGTCGGGAATCCAGCATCCGCATTCTGACAGGTGTCGGGATTCTGGCATAGGCATTCTGACTGCCAGGATACCAAGAGCCGGCATCTTGACCACATCCCCTAGTGAAGTCTGTACAATACAGAGAGCATTAAAATAGCTTCTGTGCAATACAGTAATTTTCTAATGACCTTTATAGAACTAAAGACATGCTTCTGCGGCAGATGCTTCTGTGAAAACAGATGCATCTCTCGTTTTCGAGCCAACATGCAAAAATTCGTTTACCCAGGAGCTGCGGTATCCGGACTCCAGGTCGACAACAAAAAGGTCGACACACTTTAGGCCGACGCCAATTGGTCGACACACCTTAGGTCGACATGGACAAAAGGTCGACATGGACAAAAGGTTGACAGGAACAAGGTCGACATGGAAAAAGGTCGACATGAGTTTTTCACAATTTTTTTCTTTTTTGGAACCTTTTCATACTTAACGATCCACGTGGACTACGATTGGAACGGTAATCTGTGCCGAGCGAAGCGGTAGCGGAGCGAAGGCACCATGCCCGAAGCATGGCGAGCAAAGCGAGCCATGCGAGGGGACGCGGTGCACTAATTTGGGATCCCGGTCACTCTACAAAGAAAACGACACCAAAAAAACATAAAAAACTCATGTCGACCTTTTTCCATGTCGACCTTGTTCCTGTCAACCTTTTGTCCATGTCGACCTTTTGTCCATGTCGACCTAAGGTGTGTCGACCAATTGGCATCGACCTAAGGTGTGTCGACCTTTTTGTTGTCGACCCTGAGTCCCAGACCCGGAGCTGCATAGCTCCATGAAAGTCTAAAGTTGCAATTAGGTGCATGCCTGCCTCATCTTGTGCGCAGTACAGTGTGAAATAGGAGTTTCTGGATGGTAACTGAGCGGCGAGTAACAAGATGCAGGGAGCAGCTATTGCTGACGGGAGAGTCAGGGGTGTGAATGAACAGCTCCGTGCAATTCTGATTTTTTTTGCAGCCACGACATTAAGTACAATGCCGTGGCTGTGTTGAAAAGTGGCCACAGAAGAGTTTGACTCAGAATCAGCATTTTACTTCACCTACAAAAACTAAAACAGATCAAAATGCTGCCCAGGACATAAGAGTATCCCACCCTTTACCAACACTAAGTCAAACAAAATATAATGAAATAAAGAAATAAAATGTACAGCTTTGTATTTGTTTTCTTATAAATGTGTGAGGGCTGAAACAAAGATTAATAAATACATTGTTGATAAGTCTGAGTATAAAGCTTCACCTTTAAGTCAGTGAAGTGTGTATTTGTGCATAAATGGCATATATATATATATATATATATATATAAAATTATTCATATGTACAAAGAAATAACAATATTAGGAAAAATTAGACTTGCTCCGTGAGTGCATGATAAAAGACATGGGCCAGTATTTACTAAAAATCCGAGTTTGGCCGATTTGTGTTTTTTTTTCTAAGTCCCAATCCGGGAATTCACTAAGCACCAATCTCGGCAGTGTCTGGTCTATTCGTAATGGTTTGAATGACAACGTTCCGAAATACGAATGAATAGACCATCGGTCAAACGCGGCTGTTATTTCATAGAATACGGGAATTCACTATTCATTCGTATTTGGGTGTTAGTCTCTGAGTGCTCAAATGCGGTCGTATTTTTTTTTGCGATTCGTTAAAAAAAGCGGCAAAAAAATAGACCTGCTTTTTTCAGTCGTGTTTACATGTGTTGCAAATAAAAAATCACTCACACCTGAATTAGGATGCCTATAAAAGGATGTTAGGCCCATTTCAATACACCTACACTCAGAAATCGCAGCAGGACTGTGGGCCAGTGATCTTTTGTGTGCTGTGGGATTCCTCAGACTCAGACATCAGCCTGTAAGTACCCAGGGCCAAGAAACTGAACATGGTCAGCAGGTTGTACAGGTTCCGCGGAGGCTGCACAGGCCTCGTTTTTTTAGGGGGCGTTTAAACTTGAACGCATTGTCCGATGATAAGGTCATACAGATGTTCCGTCTAAATCGTAACAACATTTTCCGTCTGTATGACCTTGTCAAACTGGGCCTAGACCCTGAGACAGCACGCTCTCGCCCTGTCTCAGGCCTGCACAAACTTCTGGCTGTGTTGCACTTTATGGCTACTGGCAGCTTTCAGGCTGTGTCTGGGGATGTCATAGGAATCTCACAGCCCTCATTTTCAAGAATCTTAACACAGGTGATGTATACCTAACGACCTCTTCTGTTTTGTGTTTGTTTTAATTTCTCGGTGGCCAGTTCTGTCCTAAAATCTCATGTTTATTGTTCTTTAAAATGTACACACAGGTGTTGGCTGTTTTGCAGCCCCACATCGAGGCCTCAATCTGCTTCCCTACCCAGGAGTCTCAGTGGCATGCCGTCAGGGTAGATTTCTATGAGCTGGCTGGCATGCCCAATGTGCTTGGAGCCATAGATTGCACACACATTCAGCTGAGACCACCTAGGGGCAGGCAGCACATATATACAAACCGCCATTTCGAACACTCCACAAATGTGCAGGTGGTTTGTGATGCAAATCTCAAAATAATGAGTGTTGTTGCTGGTTACCCAGGGGGCTGCCATGACTCCTTCATCCTCAGTCAGTCATCCCTCTTTGATAAGTTTGAGGATGGACAAATGCCAGATGGCTGGCTGCTGGGTATGTAATTTGATATGTGTAGGCCTGCGTATACTTTGTCCAAATACAGGTGCAGATGTATTAACCTGTAGAAGGCATAAGGAAGTGAGAAACCAGTGATATGTGCAAGGTGATAAAGGCACCAGCCAATCAGCTCCAATATGTAAATTAACATTTAGGAACAGATTGTCTGCTGCCTTTATTACCTTGCACATATCACTGGTTTTTCACTTCCTTATGCCTTCTACAGGTTAATACATCTGCCCCACAGTGTGTTACTTATGTGTTGCTGTATCTTAACATGAATCACTTTACTATATCTGTCTTTTAGGTGATGGAGGATATGGCTGTTTCTCTTGGCTTCTAACTCCATTGTCCCGACCTGATACCCCTGCTGAACACAATTACAATAATGCACATAAGTCCACGCGGAATGTGATAGAAAGATGTTTTGGTGTGCTGAAATCTAGGTTTCGGTGTCTGGATAAGTCTGGTGGCCTTTTGTTGTATAGTCCCTCCAAGGTGACTCAAATTGTGTTCTGCTGCTGCTTTCTTCATAACATGTGTTTGCAACAACATCTGCCACATGTTGAGGAGGAGGAGGAGGAAGAAAGCAGCCAGCAAGCAGAGGAATTAGAGACATCTGGTGATACTTGGAGTACTGATGTAGGGAGGCAGATTAGGCAACAGATCATCAATCGCTATTTCTAAGGTAAGCTTGGTTTGCTTATTTCATTTGTTGTGTAATCATAAATAGATGTTTTTCCTTTTTTTCCAAAAACCATTACTCAGAATGTGTCTGTCTCCTTGACACATACAAACATACCTTCGCTATCTGAAAAACAAATGTCGCATGTGTATTGTGTGTATTTTTAATCTCAAAACAACAGATTATGAGTGGCATGCATTAAGTCTGGATAAGTGTTCGTAAACTTGCAGTGCTAATTTCTTACAAGCCCACATCATCCATTTAGTATTTCACTTTATCATTGTGTGTAACGTCCTAATGCACAGGTTCACAAACTCGGCCCTCAGGACCACACACAGTGCATGTTTTTCACGTAACCCAGTAGAAGCACAGGTGTATGAATTACTCACAGACATATGTTAAAAGGTTCACAGGTGGAGCTAATTATGTCACTTGTGATTCTGTGAGGAGACCTGCCAAACATGCACTGTGTGGGTTCCTGAGGGCCGAGTTTGAGAACCTGTGTTCCCAAAAAACACTCCTCAACATATAATATGTTAGCCTTGAGGGATACATGTGTCCCTATGTGTGATGCACCATCATATTTAAGACTCACAAACTTACTGTAATCAGGAATAATTTATTTCCTAATGTTTGATGCTGTAAACTTGATGATGTGTAAGTAAATACACAGTTTGCCACACATATACATTATTATACACATTTTTTGTTTTTGGTAGTAAAAGAACATATTTGTTTGTTTCAGCATCATGTGTAAAAACATTCTTACTAATTTTTAACACACACAAACATGTCCCAACAATACTGACATTCATTTGGACAATGTTTTTCAAACAAAACAAAGCCAACATATTACAAGCTTTTTACGCAACTCAATTGAGTTCTTCTTGTAATGTTGTATAGATAAGAAAGCTAAGATATGTTTTAATAACATTGTAATTTGGATTGTCTGCAGGCAAAGAGAATGATTGGAATCTAGAAAGAGTAATGATTAGAAAAAAATCAAGTGGTCTGTTTACTTCCTGCTAAAGACATTCTGCCTGGCTGGCAATTATTGTATCTGCAGGCAAAGAGAATAATTGGAATCTAGAAAGAGTAATGATTAGAAAAAAATCAAGTGGTTAGTTTACTTCCTGCTAACATGTATGTGTGGCTCCAACAACATTTCCCTCCTCCAATTTAAAAAAAAATGGTAATGAATAAATGTAAGTACAAATTTTATGTTTTTGTTTGTACCACTTATAATTAATGATGTTGTAGAAAGTGTCAAGGAGATAAGTGTTATATTTTTTTAGCAACAAAAACACTTGCTAACTATTTTGAGTTACTTATCACAAATGTCTAACTTTTTTTTCACGTTTTTTTGGGTGGCTGCTTGTCCTGCCCTTTGCCTTTAGCACTGTCATGTTGTCGTGCTCTGGTGGAGCGTCTTGGTGGTGATGAGACTGGCGTGATATTTGGAGTAGTCGTACCAGAACTGCTGCTTGTTTGCTGTTGGTGCATGCATCTGAGTGTTTCATTCAGGTTAGTGAGGGTGGCATTGAGTTCACGTGTAGCAGCATTTTGATTGTCTACTATTCAGAATAAACTTTCATTAATCTTTTAATTGTTTTGAAAAATGCTCATATAACTTTGCTGTTGTCTGTGCTGTTCTTCCATTATGCGCTGTAAGTTGCCCATGACCTGTGTAATGTCTGTACGCATGAGTTCCATGGTATTGCCTATTCTAGTTGTTTGTTCATTTTGTCTACTCAGATTTCTTGATATTCTTTTGAGGTGAGATGGTAGGCTTGCAAACATTTGTGTCTGCTTACGCAGGCAATCTTCATTAGTGGCCTGCTGTCTTGCCCAAATAGTCCAAAACACCTGATCAGGGCCTTGTGTTCCTGGTGTTGTTGGGCTGTGTTGTTGTGGTGGTGGTGGTGTGCTTTGCTGTGGTGGTGTACTCACAGGTGCTGGGGGGCTCATTCCTTGCATTAATGGCTGCATTTCTAAGATGTTTGTCTCCTCCATGTCACTGTGTTGGTGTTGTTGCGGAGGGATGCTATTCCCAGGACTCGAAGCTGAAATGTTAAACAAATCTCCGTTAGCTATCCATATGTTTGTGAAATGTTAAAAAATCACTACACATGGAACACATGTCATTCACTGTTGCTTTCAACTATTCTGGCTAGCAACATCATTACTCATAGCTTAAATACATACATATGCCTGTTTGAGGCAAATGTGTCTGGTTACTTAATTGTGAAAGCAAACACTTTAGTTTTATTGTAGCTCACACATACTCCTCCATAAAAACACATTGGAATACATAATGTGTTACCTTATAGCTTTGTTCAAACAAACATAGTAATGTTTTTATATGTATTTTGCAATGTTACCTCAAGCACACATGTTATTTTTGGAGAAACAACCTTACTTTTTGCAAACAAACCAACATGCTTTTTTGTTGCAGCATCTTACAAACAATGTCATACTGTATGGCTCAAGTGGACATACATATCTTTACTGGATGTGGACAAGGCCATTTAACTTGGATTCCATTTCAGCTTTTACTTACTGCGGTAAGTATTTTAGTTTTTTATGTGTTTTGACTTAAAGCGGTTATGAATGATTTTGATTATGTTCTGACATTTTACACATTTTTTACAGTTTGATACTCACAATCAAGATGAGGGGAGTGTGGATGACGTCTTGGAGGTGTGTCCAAAATTTGGAGTGGGGGTACAGAACATACGGACGATAATCTTCGTGGCGGGGTAGCCTGCTGTGTTTGTGCCGGGACATACGACCTTGCTTTCTTTTCGGCCACAGGTTTTTTGTGGTGATGTCTTACAGAAGTGCCACTTCTGCTGCTCCATACTTCTTTTGATGGACCTTTTAATGAAAGTGCAATTTTGTTATGCCCATTCCTTTACAAGCATATCCTATACTACAATGGACACTTTACCTGCTTCCGCAGCGTCATCATCATCAGATGTGATAGGAGTTACTGGCCGACGAGTAGTACTGCTTTTTTCAGACACTGTATAAAATATATATTTTTTTTTTAAATCATGCTATTGTGTATACATCCACCCATTATGCTTATAAACATTTATTGTTTTAGAAATGCTTGGTTTTTATTTAAAACAAACATAAGGACCAGAAATAAAATAAAAAAAAAAAAAACATTGACCAAAACACATATGCACTATGGCAACATCAACACAGGAAAACATGTACAGGACACTGACATAGGCCACAAGTTCAAGAAAATACAAATAAAAATAAAAACACACACAACTTCATTTTGTATTGAAAGGAAAAATATTACAGATGCAATATATAAATTGCTCTGGGATGTGGCACTCCAAAGACACATTACCACTATATGAGCAAAAACAAAATGCAGCAATTTATATAAAAATTACACTGCAGTGTGGTGTCACGGTACAAATACAAGGAAAAAAACAAAAAAAATTATTGTTTTATAAATTAAATAATTAACATTATCTAAAGATGACATTACACATGTAAGTGGTTTCCAAACCACTTTCCAGTACTCCAGCCTCTAACATGACAACCACTGTTTTAAAAACATTGCACATGGATCACTTAAATACAAAACATAGTCACAATTTAAAAAAAAAAAAAAGCCCAAAAGGAAAACATTATTGCAGGACAATTCAGAGACACACCAAGTCCAAACTACACATGCAAAATATCTGTCTGAAAAACACATGACATACAATAAAGTAAGATGTTACATTGGCTTTTGTATAAAACATTAACCAAAACAATGTATTTGCTGACACACACTTGAAGATGGGAGTAATATGCAACGTCACATGACACACATTTAAAAAAAAAAAAAAAAAAATAGAATGTAAATGCAAATACACATGCTCACCATTCTTCCTGGGCCTATCTGAATCCCGGACATGGGTTGCAGAGACAACTTCTGGAGGGATTACACTCCGCATGGGCTCCTCATACTCCAGATAACTTGCAATATAGGGCTGCCCACCACTGGTTTTCCGAGCAGACTTGGCCTCCTTGGCCATTTTGGACTTGACACGTCGCTTTATGTCATAGTACCGTTTGTGGCACGTGTCCTCCGTCCGCTTGACCACCCCCTCACTATTGACAGCAGCAACAACTTTCGACCACAACACCGTCTTCCTCCGTGTTGGCACCTTGGCGGACTCAGGGCCAAATAGCTGCCTCTGATACTTCATAAGCTCACGCACCAATGCCACATTTTCAGCAAAACTAAACCTTACATTCCGCCCAGTCTTAGTAGTGGTGCGTGGCTGCGGAGCACTCTGACTGTCACTATCACTTGAGGCTGCTGCAGACCCACCTCCTCCACCTCACTAACCTCACTAACACTCACCTCATCCACCTGACCAACCTCCTCCCCCTCACTCACACCCTCCACCTCTGAGTCACACATAATTATGTGTCTAAACAGTTAACACCGGGAAAAAAAAAAGACAAACAACACACTCCTCCACTACCACTACACAACTCACACACACACACACACACACACACACACACACACACACACACTGACAAGGGACTATAAAGAAAAATAACTTGGACTAAAAATGAGACAAAACCACAAAATACAAGACAACAAGAATGACAAGACGACTTTCAAACACAATACCACACTCAGAAATCGCTGCAAACACTCCTCACCAAACCACAAATTCACCTACCTCCACAGCACAACCTCCCTCCTCCTCACCACTAACTAAACCCACGAGGTGCGGACGGTTTGGGGCGTATTTATATGGTTGCGCACAGACACTCCTACTATCTGAAACACAACCAATCACGGACGGGGATGAAAATCGAAACTGAAAGTGAAAATGCGGTCGCGGGAAGAAAAAAAACCCTGCCGCGTTTAACTTAGGGAAAAAAACAGCAAATACAACAAAAACACGTACGCAAACGACAATGACGGCCGTAAATGTGCCAAAAAAACCCGAATGGCATCGACATCGGAAAACACGAAAACCATAAAGTCGACTGCTTCGTAACTTTGCGTATATGGATTCAAAAAGTTTCATGAAAATGCACCCGATACAAATCGAGTTTAAACACTACACAATCCGACTCAAACACGAATATTAGTAAATATTGCCCATGGTGATTTCTATATAAATCACTGTCTCATTTTCTGTCCTGCAATTGAATAGGAATCTTTTGTGGCTGCTGGTAAAACCCCCGCGATGCAGGGTTTTTTTTAATTTCCAGCCCTCAGTTGAATTTCCCCCCACATAAGTTTCAAAATTTTATAGAGGCCAGGCTGTAGTGGGATTGTTAGGTCACCTTCTAATTCCTTAAAAATAGTGGTGCATCACACCTTATTATGCCCCTTAAACCTTACTCTTGTCACATATTATAGTGCCCAAACCCTCACAGCTTATGCCTCCTGACTCCCCATAACACATAATGCCCCTCTGACCAAACTCCACACATATTATGCCCCTGATCCTCCCTCTGCTACACATTATGACCCCCCCCACCTCTCACTGTCACACATTCTGCCCTCCTAAACCACCTATTTTCCCATTATACCTTGTCACACAATATGACCCCCAGCCTTACCATTTCTCGCTTTATGCAATCCAAATATGCCATATGTTGTGTCCACCTGACTCTCCAAATGCACCTGTCACAGGGCCCCCACTACCTTACATCTCATGTCTGCTCATGCCTGTCAGCTCTTACTTGCTTTGACCTGTTACATTTTTTCAGCTGTTTTATTTAAATGAGTAATATAATATGTTCAGCTTATACGTACAGAGGGGGTTATTCGGGTGGGATTGCAGATTCTGCTGTCCATTCTTTCACATGCTGGGGGCCAGCAGCTGCGAACGCAATTTAATGGTGACCATCATTCTTTCCATCAGAGCGGCTGCATGTGACATCATGCAACTGCCCTAAAAGCGCTGCTACCCCGGCCTTATTTTTCCTGCACTGCCCCTGCAATGGTCCGTCGCTGCCCCTCCCACCCCGCAAATGTCTGTACCAGTCAATCAGGTGCAGGCATTCGCAGTCAATGTGATGCTATCGAATTGGCCGGGCTATGCGTGCACAGTGGCGCCTCAAACGGGGATATTGCGGTAGCGATGCAACCTGAATAACCCCCAGAATCTGTACTTGTGTTGTGCTGCTTGTTGTTGTATCTGTGCAACTCGGCCCCATGCACCTAATGTTATATATACTGTATGTTTACATTTGTGCAGTCGAGTGTACACCATGCTGGTTCTGTGATTTTGCACCAGCTGCAGAACAGACGCACAACTAATTGTCCTATGTGACCTCCCAGACATTGCTATTGTACAGCTGTTTTCCATAATCATTACCACATATCTTTGTTCATAACGGACAACATCTAAGTTCTACAACAGCCACAGACATGCACAAATAGGTGAAATTACATCAAGTACAAGCAGGGTAGGCATTTGTGCTATATTTCTAAATAACCATAAAAGGTTATTACAGGGCCAAAATGACTTGAAGAAATGTTAAACTATGCTACCAATCATTCGGCTAGAATCATCTTGTAACAGCCATAAAATTCTATCATAAAGAGCAGACATACTAAGACGGCAACAGATCCACTCTTCACAATGGATCAATTATATTTTCAGCTCTCAAATTAAATTATAATCGATTAGCCCCCTGCGCTAATAGTAAATTATAGGGTTGGAAATCAGTTTGCTAGTTCTTATAGGCTGAATATATATATATATATATATATATATATATATATATCAAGGGTTAGGAACGGCGGCACTCAGAGCCCTGACGAAAAAGCACATGCTTTGAAACGTTGGCTGAAAACTGCTGGCTGTGGTTGTGTCTTTATTCCTGAGTGCCGCCGTTCCTAACCCTTGATACATTAACAGTGTGAGCTGTACTTTACGGAAGGCAACGGGGACAGTACATCAAGTAACAGTGAGTGCCGGACTTTTTGCAGACTATATATATATATATATATATATATATATATAATATTTTTAAGGTAAATCTCTATTGATTTTACAAAACAATCTAAACAAGATGTGAAGATTAGAGATGGGAGGGGTTGTTGAACATAGAACATGTTGAAAGGGTTAGATACATTGGTACAGTTGGAAAGAATCTTATATTTGTTGACAAAACAAAGAGACAAATTATCCAGTTTCATATAGATTAACAGTTTCCTTTTAATTAATTCACAGTTCTATGTTACTGGGTGTCTGACATCAGAGCCGGCCCTAGGCATAGGCAAACTAGACAACTGCCTAGGGCATTTGGAATGCCCAGGGGCACAAGCAGCTTCTGCTGATTAAAATGATATGTGGCTTGTCTATATTCTGTGCATGACTGTGGCTGTATATGCATATGAAATGCTACGTTACAGTGTATTCCTGGAAATTACTGTAACGTAGCATTTTGTATGCAGATACAGCCACAGTCGCACACAGAATATAGGCATGCTAATTATAATTTTAATCATCAGAAGCTGCTTGTGCATCCTAGTCACATAGCATTGAAAACAAGATGCATTTTCTGCAAAAAATGGTGCCCAACGTTAGCAGAGATGGATGGGAGCTGCATGGCTGATTGAGGCAAGCTGTATGAGGACACATCTATATCCTAGCAGAGGCAGAGGTCACAGTGTTAGCGGCCATGTGAGTGCTGAGTGTGGGTAGGTTCATTGTGCAATACTGTTCGGTATATGTGTAATGGGCATTATGTGTGTCATGTGTATAAATGCATTAATAATGTGCGACATATGTGTAAAGGGCATTATGTCTGTCATTATGTGAATAAGGGCATTAATAAAGGTTGACATAATATGTAAGGCGCATTATGCTTATAAGGACATTAATAATGTGTGTCATATGTGTGCGGGTCATTACTGTGTGCTATTAGTGTATAAAGGCATTACAAATGTGTGGCATTATGTGTCTAAGGTGCTCTACTGTGTGACATAATGTATAGAAAAGGCACTACTGTGTGATCTAATTTGAATAAAGAGCAATATGGTGTGGTGCAATGTGAATGAGGATCAATTCAGTGTGATGTAATGTGAATAAGGAGCACTATTGTGATTAGTAATGTATATAAGTTAAAGTGGTACTACTGTGTGATGTAACGTGAATAAGGGACACTATTGCATGATATAATGTGAATAAAGTTTCACTACTGTGTGGTGTCAATTGAAATGAAGGTACTATGGTGTGGCCATGCCCCTTCCCAAAAGAACACGCCCCTTTTTGGGCTAGAGTGTCAAATGTGCACACTGTTTCTATTTAAAATATAGAGGTTAGGAGCACCAAAATTAGGACTGCTATGGCTGAGGGTGATGGTGCTGGGAAAGGGGTGCAGGGTCAGAGGAAGAACTAGCAGCAGTGCTAGGGGGCACCAGCCAAAATCTGCCTAGGGCATCATGTTGATTAGGGCCAGCTCTGTCTGACATCTTCAGTACATATTATCATGTGGTATCGTTTCTCTTACTGCAAGAGGAGGGAAACAGATGGATACATGTGGTGGTGTGTGATAAGAATTGGGGAGGATATTGCTTTATTGGTGGTGTCACTGTGCCAGTATTATTTTTATTATCAGTTTTTATAAAAAAAATGTTGCCACAAGGGTTCCTCAGTGCCTAATAAAGTACATAAACAAATAAGCAAAACAAGAAAACAGTAACTTACAGTACAAGACAATTCAGGATAAGTACATGGCATATAAACATTTCTGTACCAGTGGTCATAACACTACAATAAGCACTAAACACTAAAATCAGGGCTGCAGAAACCGGGGGCCATATGCTGTTTTAGGGAGTATGGAGTTGATGATAGTTTAAGGGGGATATTCTGTTAGCCATGGTAATTTAATCCGGGGGCTATCCAATTAGCCCTGAAGCCGTCAACCACTGGGGGTTTTTTCCCACCTACTGGAGGCAGGTGAAAAAAAATCCCAGATAGAATTCCCCATTTTCAAAAACACATAGGTCCCGGGAACTTATCCTGAATCCTCACTGTTTTTTGCCTGAAAAAAACGGGATATAATTGAATTGGGCGGAAAAAAATTTGGCAAAAGAGTTGTAAAAATCATGAAAAAAACACGATTTTTGCATCCAAATTTTTTTGGGGGGCTGTTTGAATATCCCCCTAAGTAAGACAAGAAAAAACACATGAGGAAAGAGTGTCCGGGTCATGAGAGCTTACATTCTAAAGCAGGCATTCCCAAACTCGGCCCTCAAGGCACACCAGCAGTCCAGGTTTTAGTGAAATCCATAGCTGAGCACAGGTGACTTAATTAGTACCTCAATTAGTTTTATTTAACCATCTGTGCTGAAGCCTGGATATCGCTAAAACCTGCACTGTTACTGTGCCTTTGAAACCAAGGTTGGGAGTACCTGCTCTAAAGAAAATGGGCATACAGGCAGGGGTTACAGTGGTGGGCTAGACAGTGAGTATGGAACAGGGGGATAGGATAAGAGATGGCTGAGTGTGATGAAGAAGTGGGAAAAGTAATTTCATTGTTAATTTCAGATGGTTTTAAAGGGAGGTTAAGCCCCAGTGTGGGCTCATTATGGGGGTGCATTACTCAGTGGTGAATGCAGGGAAAGCACGGGCGCAAGTGGCCAATGTGTTCCCTCTGAGCATGTATCTAAGCCTCACTGTGCATGCAACAAGATGATTAGTCTGCCATTTTGTGTCTGCCACATGCAGGTACAATGTCCGGTGCCCCAGCAGATGGTGAGCATAACTGTGCTGCAGCTGGTGGGCATGTCACTAGGATGCCCATCAGCCACAATATTACTATAAAGAAGCAGCAGCTGCTGAAACTGCATCCATCACATCGTATTAATCTGTGTGTTTGCATCTCTGCGGGATATTCAGAGTCACTTGAAAGTCAGATTGCAATGGGGCAAATGCACCTAGGCAGACTATTTCTCTTAGACTGATCTTTTACACCATTGGGCCTAATTCAGACCTGATCGCTAGGCTGCGTTTTCTCAAGTCTAAACTGTGCATGTGTATGCACCGCAATGTGCAGGCGTGTCGCACGGGTACAAAGCGGATTGCCGCTCAGCTATAGGTTTGTGCGAAGGATCCGTTCGCACGGGCGGTCGCAAGGAGATTGACAGGAAGAAGGTGTTTGTGGGTGTCACTCTGGGAGCATTTGGAAAAATTAAGGCGTGTCCATGCGTTTGCAGGGCGGGTGTCTGATATTAATTCCGGTCCTGAACAGGCTGATGTGATCGCAGCGGCTGAGTAAGTCCTGGGCTGCGCAGAGACTGCTCAAAATCTGTTTGTACAGCTCTGCTACACATGCATTCGCACACTTGCAAAGTGAAAATACACTCCCCTATAGGCGGCGACTATGCGAATGCAGGACTGCCAAAAAATCCCTAGCGAGCGAACAGGTCTGAATTAGCCCCATTGATAGGGCTGGTGCAAATGTGTGCTGATAACGATGACTGCTCTCACAAGAAGATGTATAGGGGCAGAGAGGCCGCATAGATGAATACAATGCCAACAGTATAGTATAGAGATTGTGAGGTATTGGTGGCACTGAATAATAATGTAGATTAGTGGATATAATAGCAATTAGATTTTCCTTAAAAATAAAATAAAGTCAACACTTGTATTTAGTAGATAAAAGGTAAAAAAAAGTGTATATTTTATTGTAGTATATAAAAGGAAGTTGTTTCCATATTTATTTGGGAATAAAAACATGCCTCCAAAAAAACAGAGGGATTGGTGTATGAAGCAGAGAAAAGAGTAGAGAAGTGAACCAATGGAGAAGTTGCTTATAGCAACCAATATGCTTTAAGACTATGAGGTTTTCAAAGATTATGTGCACACGGCAGGAGCAGCCAGCGGACTTGCTTTGCCAAAACAACCCCCCTGCTTTCAGAGAACCAGCAGTAAACTGGACCAGATATAGGCTGGGAAATCTTCACCAGAGGGATTTGAACACAGATACTAAAGAGAGCTGCACATATATTTGACTACGCACCATTACTGGTAAGGATTCTAAGCAGTGCCTTAACTAGACATTTTAGCGCTGTGTGCAAGAAACAGCATCGGTTCCCCCCCCCCCCCAACCCCCATATACAAATCAGGGCATGGCTTCATAGGGAAGGGGTGTGGCCACAGAGCTCCCTTTCACACATTACAGCAGGCAGAGCTCACTTTTATACATTACGGCAGGCAGAGTCCCCCATTTTACACATTATGGCAGGCAGTCCCCCTTTTATGGGATAGAGAGAGAGAGATACACACCCTCACCTGTGATCCGCGATCTGGCATCCAGGGCAGGCTGTCAATGGCAGAGGAAGCAGAAACCCTTGAGCTGGCAGCTGCGGCAGCGCTCCTGAGCCACCTGCAGAGGTTTAGATGGGATACAGGTGGCAGGAGACAGGCGGCGGGAGACAGGTGGCAGGAGACAGGAGGCGGGAGACAGGTGGCAGGAGACAATTGGAGGGAGACACGCGCTGACGGGACTCAGAGACCGGTGACTGCGCTCTGAGTCCTTTGCAGAGGCGGCGGTGGGAGACAGGCGCTGGCGGGACACATAGTGAGTACTGACATTGACTGGAGATAGTGGTCATGCGCGCGAGGGTGGGGTGGGGGGGATGTGCTGCCGATGGTGCGCCTTCAGTGCATGTGCATTGTGGGCAAGGCACCATCGGCACACACCTAGTTACAGCCCTGATTCTAAGCGGGACGCCACTATAACAGTTTAAGGGATCAATTCATTGTTGTTTCTATAATGGGTGCAGTGTGTGCGATGCACATGGCCCCTGGGTCCAGGGGGGCCCACACTGCACACATTGCACCCATTTAATATACTTACCATTCCGGAGTCCCGCAGCGACTGCCCTCCAGTGCGGGCATAAATCACTCAGAAAATAGCCACGAGGCCACTTCCGAGTGATATGCGCATGAGCACTGGAGATGTCCCCGGGAACAAGGCACGGGCACCATGTTCCCGGAGACCTGCGCATGCGCAGTAAACTCTGGCAGTATGCCAGAATCTACTTGCTGCCAGAGAGGAGGAGGCCCGCGATGGAGGCTGCACACGGGTCCCCATCTCTCTTAAAACGCCCATGGGTCTATTTACTAAACCTTGGATGGAGATAGAGTGGATGGAGATAAAGTACCAGCCAATCAGCTCCTAACTGTCATTTTTCAAACCCAGCATGTGAAATGTCAGTTAGGATGCAGATTGGTTGATACTTTATCTCTGTCTACTTTATCTCCACCCAAGGCTTAGTAAATAGACCTCTGTATACCTATCTACTCAATTCAGCAATCACAGACTCTCCCTACCTACATATATGGAGTAATCACCTCTATATATGTACAGCAAGACGGTCCACAAATATTTACTCTAAGTATATATACATTTTTACAGCACATACTGTTTTTTATATATTATATTTCTTTGTTGTCTGTATCTTTATGCATGTATTCTCTTACAAGGACTATTAAGACACCAGCATTACGTTATGTGCAAAAGATTTTTTTTTTATATCCCAGGAATGGCAACATTGTAATTTCATTCTTGCAGGGAATGCTAAGATTCATTATTGTTACTATTTAAACTATGCAATTTGTATCTATATGGTTACTATGTTCCAAACCTGAACCAACCTCTCTCATTATATAAATCTATATATTGCCACATAGTAAATGTTCTGCTAGGCAGACACCTAAAGCTCTGATTATTATAAATCAAAATAGACTATTACATGTTGTTGGGTTTTTTTTCAAATTGATAAGGAAACAACCTCATGTTTTATACTAAAATGAAATCTACACTTTTTTTTAACCTTTTATCTACTTAACAAAAGTGTTGACTTTATATGATTTTTTAAGGAAAATCTAATTGCTATTATATCCACTAGTCTACATTATTATTATTCAGATCTACTAATACCAAACAATCTCTATCCTATTCTGAGGGAGGGGGCCCTCAAATGTTTTTGTTTGTGCAGCAGAGTAATCATTTAGAACAACGCAGTCAGGAATGCCACAGTGTACAATGCCAACAGTGAATAGAAACACAAAGCCTAAATAGAAACACTGCAGTAAAAATATGGCCAGCTGGAAAGAGAATTGATTTAGGGTCATATTTATCAAAGTCTGGAGAGAGATAAAACGGAGAAAGAGAAAATAAGGGCTAAATGTAGGGATTGAAGAACAGAATCATTGATGACACCAAGGTAAATCGGGTCTTTTTCAAGGCAAAGTGTCTACTTTGCCTTGAAAAAGACCTGAATTACCGGGTCGAAATGTGTTGGATTGCTGTGGGAGACCGGCGGTGGCCACTACTGAGGACTACTGAGGACCTGGCTGATGGAGACCGGAGCATGTCGGAGACCGGAGCATGTCTACTGCTAGACCGGGCATTACATCTGACTCATGCTCTTCAGAACTGCCCGTTGAAAGTTCTAATGGACAGCCGATAATTGTGATAGTTGCGCCACTTAAGTATTCCCACACTGTGTATGTCCATTTTATATGTACAGTATTGGTGTATTTTTTTCATGGATTAAAACTGTACTTCACTATATGCACATTTCTCTTGTCCTTCCCTGTGGGATTATTACATGTGTATGAAACACTGAAGTGCAAAAAACTCCAAAAGGATATGGTAACCATTTTTTATTTCTATTCATGTCATAGTGCTTATTTGAGTGATTGTCACTATTTCTTTAAACACATATATGTATTAGTAAAAAATTTGTGATTAATCACACTGTATTGCTGCTTGGTTTGCGTACCTGAAAACCCTTTATATTTGTTTGCATTTCTAATTGGATACCATGATAATAAACATTAGAGATGAGCGGATTCGTCTAATAAACATTGGTCAAAATTTGTGATATCAGGCTTTTTTTTATAAGAAACTGTTAATAAATAAATAATTCAGAATCGGAGTGAGGTATTCGGCTCGCAGCAACAGCAAGCAGGACCACCATGAAGGGGGGAGTGTGGGTACAGCAGTCCCAGGCCCAGACAAAGTGGGAAGCCCGAGGCCCACCCAACCATACGCTCAGCATACCTGTTGCTCCTGCAGGTATACAACTTCTCAGTGGTTCAGCACTGGCTGGAGAGGATAGCTTGCATGTGCCAAGCAGGGTAACAGGTGGAGCGGGAGAAGCAGGGTCCTGTTGACAGAACTGGTCTTCCAGCCCTGCCTCCTCAGTCAGCCATAGCTCCTTCCAGCTCCCGCACGTGTATACCAGCTCTGCCTTCACAGTCAGCCACAGCTCCTCCAGCTCCCGCACATGTATACCATACCCTGCCTTCAGTCAACCCCGGCACCTTTTAGCTCCACACGTCTCTCCCACATATACAGTAAGAACCTGCCATGGAGGGACAGGACTGACTGGGTTAGATGGGGGAGTTTTAGTAGAAATGGATTACTTTATTAGAGCTTATAAAAAAGACCAATCAAAATGACATGTCCTGCAACTAGGTCAGGCTTATGCAGAGGGGGATATTAGTATTTCAATATTAAAGAACAATAATTAGTTGTTATTTAATTTAGTAGTTGAATTGTGTGCACCCCCTTACCCCATCTCCCCTCTGCCTAAGCCTGACTTAGCTGCTGGACTAGTTATTTTTTTTTGTTAATAAGATGCAAAATGTGTATAAGGGGTACTACCGACTGGCATATTGTGTATAATGGGCACTACTGTGTTGCATATTGTGTATAAGGGGGCACTACTGTGTGGCATATTGTGTATAAGGAGGCAGAGGAGTCACTGGGTGTGGTGACACTCAGGCGCACTCTGTACTACTACCCCCCCCCCCCCCCCCAGGCAGCCAGAGCTGCGGGTGTCCGAAAAGGGGGCAAGGCCTAATTTAAAAGGGGCGTGACTTCACAGGTCTTTTCTCCTTTGCTCCGGGGGCATGTCCAGCTTCCCCAAAGATGCTAGCTGCCCCTGGAGAATGGTGCCGGCTCTTATCTGTGACAGGAACCGAGTGCTGCAGGAGATTATCACACTGCAGCACTCGGCTCCTGTCACTGCAGCAGAGCTGGCACTTTGGTGTCACCCCTTCCGAGGGGGACACCCATGTGTGGGCCGCACCCGCCTTCTGACACTACTGTAAGGGGGTACTACTGTGTGGCTTACAGTGTACAAGGGGTACTACTGTGTTGCATAACATGTCTAAAGGGTCCTGCTGTGGCATAACATGAATAAGGGAAACTACTGTGTAGTGTAATGTTTATAAAATAAACTACTGTTTAGTATAATGTGAATAAGTTGCCTTACTGCATGGCATCGTTTGAATTAATGGTACTATCGTGTGACCATACCCCTATCATGAGAGAAATGTCTTGCTAAAGTCCTGCCGGAGGCCTCATATGACACACCACGGGTACGAAAAGGGGGGCCCTGTCAATCTTGTCAGTCCCGGGAACCACAATTTCTGATGGCTATATCCCTCCTAGAGAGTTGTCCTTGTAGTGTTCAAGGATAGGGAGTCTGTATCTGTTTTGTAAATGGGTGGTCTTGAGACAAATATGGCATGTACCGGCCCCTCCCTCTACCAGGGTGTTGCCATTAGCAGGAGAAGTAGATATTTTTTGTGACAGGAAACTGTGAGTGGATTCTTACTGCATGATTGCACTGTGCGCTGCTGTTGTGTTCAGTTGTTAGAATCTGGAAGAAGCACAGTTCAGCAGCTCCTCAGGAGGTTAGCTCTAGTGGCTTTAATCAGTCTAATAAAAAAAACAATAACCAGGAAATTCCCCAACATGCTATAAATAGCAACCCCTCACAACTCCACCTAATAGTCTCACCAACACTATACAAACTTAGGTAAAAAAAAAACCCACAAACAAGGAAAGTCATATAAAAAAAAAACACACACACACACATACACACACACACACACACAAATACATAGCAAGGCAATTCGGGTGGCATGCAGAAGACTCTGCAGATGCACAAAAAAAGATTGCCAGTCACATCCCTTATAATACAGGACACAAAAGGTGGAATTCAAGTGTTTGAAAAGTCGGTTGGTGTCTCTTTTTTCCTGTCTATTAGATAGGAAAAAACAGACTCTCAACTGACTTTTCAAACATTTGAATCTCCCCCATTGAGTTGATCGCAGCAGCAAATTTGTTTTGTTAGCAGTTGGGCAAAACCATGTGCACTGCAGGGGGAGCAGATATAACTTGTGCAGCAGTGGCGTAAGTTCGTCACAGTTGCCCGGAGGCAAGATAAATATTGGTGCCCCCCTATTTCCTATATTAAGATAAATATATGTATGTATGTGTGCGTGTGTGTATATATGTATATGTGTGTATATATATATATATATATATATATATATATATATGTGTGTGTGTATATGGAGTATTCTGAATTTTTTTTATATACATTAAATTATCTTTTATTTTAAATCACACATTTCTTAGCAGTCATACCCAGGATTAGAACCCATGACCTGTTACACTAACAGCATACACTTTACTGATGGAGTTATTTGCTCTTGTACAGGAAACATGAGAATTCTAACTATATGAAGTTACGTGTAATTGTCAGAGAAGTAACTTCATATAGTTAGAACTGTCATATTTCCTATACAGGAGTAAACAGCTTCATCAGTAAGGTGTCTGCTTCCAGTGTAATAGGTCATGATTTCTAATCCTGGGTATGACACTTGTAAAATGTGTATCTACAGTAGGGGTGGGCAACATGCGGCCCGCGGGACGGATGCGGCCCGCAAACTGATTCTGCCTGGCCCGCTGTCCCCCCACCAGTGCGCAATGACAAGCGGCCCGACTGGCTGAGCCGCTTGTCATTGCGCTACAGCAGCTCCGAGAGACACGGCGCCGCTGAGGAAATCCCGGTCACGTCACAGGGGCTGCTGACCGGGATTTCCTTTCCGACATCTCAGGCGCTGGGTGGCGCGGGGGCGGAGCCACATCAAGAAGAGTGTGCCTGTGCAGCAGCCAGCGGATCTCTCATGCGGGCAGCTGGAGCTGATCTCTCCAGCTGGCAGCGGATCATCTGGGCAGCGGGAGCTGATCTGTCCTTGTTAAAACATCCAAGTTTAGTAAAGGTATAGCTGGCGCTGCCTGCTGAGGGGGCTGGGGTGCCGAGTTGGGGGAGGTAGCAGCAACCTGTGTCCAGGGAGTGAGGGAGTCTGGTGTTTAAAAGTACTATATGGGTCCAGGGGAGAGGGGGAGGGTGGGTGGGTAGAGACTGCTATTCGAGTTCAGGGGAGGCGGGGGATAGAGAATTCCCGATCCCTCCCCCTCTGCCGCCAGAGCCCAGACATCACCCCCTCAGGTTACACTGAGCATCCCAACAACAGGTGCGCAGTTTACAGTGCAGCGTGACCAGTGAACACCCCCTCCCCCTGATGGAGCGTGAGCCACAGGCAATATTGCCTGATCCCCCTGCTGCCGCAGGAGTTTACGGTGAGTTTACGGTGAGCTGCGGGCAATACTGCCCGACCCCCCCTTCCCATCTCCATGCCTCCGCTGCAGCTTAAAGCCGTCCTCCCGATCTTGAGCTTGTGACCCGCAGGCTGTAACGCCCAATCCCCCCGCAGCCGCAGAAGTTTACTGTGAGGCTGAGCTGTAATGCCCGGGCCCTCTCCCCCTCTCACTGCCAGCGCAGCATCTTAAAGTCCAACCCACCCCAAAGATTACAGTGACCTGCGGGCTGTAATGCCCGCCCCCACTCCTCCCTGCCACTGCCATAACTTAAAGTCCACCCCACCAAAGCTGACAGAGAGCCTTGTCTGTAACGCCCGATTCTCCCCCTACCCTCAAAGTTGTATGTAAAAGGGGCACTCTGCCTGCCATAATGTGTAAAAGGGGGACTCTGCCTGCCGTAATATGTAAAAGGGGGACTCTGCGGTAATGTGTACAAGTGGACTCTACCTGCCGTACTGTGTAAAAGAGGGCTCTACCTGGCAAAATGTGTGCTAGGGGCTCTACCTGGAGTAATGTGTGCAAGTGGCGCTACTGTGCAGCGTAATTTGAATAATAGAGACTATTGTGCAGCCTAATATGAATCTGTATTCTTTTGTGGCCATGCTCCTTCCCCATGAAGCCACACCCCTGTATGTTTGGCGTGTGGCTATGGCGGCCCTCGAATACTCATTGAAAAGTGTTAAGTGGCCCCTCAGCTGAAATAATTGCCCACCCCTGATCTACAGTATAATAATGAGGGTGTGATTTGTAAGGTGCAGGGACCAGTGAGGAAGTCGGCCACTGAAGAAATAGCAGCAGCTATCAATGAACTTAATTCAATAGTGTCACAGAATGGGAGGAGAGGTGCCCCCTTCAGAGCAGGAGCCCGGCGGCAGATGACTCCGTTGCCTCCCAGAGTTCTGCCTCTGTTGTGCAGAGAGAGTTAGATTTGGGTGGGGGGTGTTCAAGCTGAAATCTAAATTGCACTGTAAAAATAAAGCTGCCATTATTTACCATGCACAGAAACAAAATAACCCACCCAAATCTAACTCTCTCTGCACATGTTATATCTGCCACACCTGCAGTGCAAATGGTTTTTCCCAACTGCTAAAAAATTTGCTGCTGCGACCAGGTCAGAATTACCCCCAATGTCCATGTGATATAATGTTCCAACTGTTAAAGACAGCGATGCATCCAGTATAAGAATTCCTTCTCCACCTTATATAGTCAATATCGTAAGAAAATATCTCACCGTGTGTACACACCATTAGTGAAAGATGAGTCCTAAAATAGGTGCTCCACAAGAGTGAGCCCAGGGGGTATATTTACTAAGATTCGTGTTTCTGCCGAATTTAAACTTGAATTTTATCGGACATAATTTTCTGCAACTTTTTGTAATAATTTTTGGGAATTTACTAAACTGCCGAGTTTTGGTTTTTAGAATTTTCCGATGTCGATGTTATTCGTATTGTCGGGCAGTGTTTTACGGGAGTGATGAGTAAAACACTGCCGGACATAACACAATGAAGGCCGGCCGGATCAGTGAGATCCGTGCAGGGCTTCATTGTGTACAGATCATCACTGGATAATAGGTGGGTATATTGGAATTTTGGTTTTACAGGTAAACGTTTGGATTCTACATGGAGAAGGGGACATGATTGGGTGGCGTGGGATGTAGGTAAGTATGTATGAATGTGAAAGTGTGTTTTAATAAATTTGTACTATCACGGTGTGTGTGTCGTTTTTATTTGGGTATTTATTTTGTTTTAGAACTACAGGTACCAGCGGGCCCGTTATTTCCCCGCATTCTGGTACTTGTGGTTCTCCAAGTACCAGCAAGCGGGGAGGCTTGCTGGGACTTGTAGTTCTAAAACAAAAGACAATATTTTTTTGTTACACACAAAAAGGCTATCAGCCAACCCATCCACCGCCCAGGGATGGGAGGGACAGCCTAGGGCTTCACCCCTGGCCCTTGAGTGCTTGTAGGGGGGACCCCTTGATTTAAGGGGTCCACACTCCCCCAGGGTAACCCAGCCAGGGGTGACTAGTTGGGGGGGTAATGCCACGGCCGCAGGGACCAGTATAAAAGTGTCCCCCGGCTGTGGCATTATCTTCTTGGCTAGTGGAGCCCGGTGCTGGTTTTAAAATACGGGGGACCCCTACTTCTTTTGTCCCCCATATTTTTGGAACCAGGGCCGCCCCAAGAGCCCGGGTGCTGGTTGTCTAAATACGGGGGGACCCCAATCAATTTCCCCCCGGTATTTAAACAACCAGGACCGGCTCAAAGAGCCCGCGGCTGGTTATGCTTAGGAGGGGGGACCCCACGCAATTTTATTTAATGATTTTTAACTATTTCAGACCCTATCACACAGATAACCATGTATGGATCTGTGCATGACTATCTGAACACACCAGCAAAAAGGAGGTCTATTTGAAAGCTCCTTTTTTTAATGAATTCTATGCTTTCCCGGCAGTGTTTGGCTATTGATGGCAGTGATTGAGAATACAAATTCTTAGTAAATTACCGAGTTGTATAAAATAATAGCCGTGTTTGACCGATGGTCTATTCATTCGTATTTGTGAACTCTGCCGAGATTTGTGTTTAGTAAAGTCCTGTGATCACACTTAGAAGAAAAATACAAACTTGAATTAAATCGGGACCTTGGAAAATATACCCCCAGGAGAGAAAAAGGAACTAGACAGTGTAATATAGTTTTTTATTCTAAAAACACATAGACATCACAATGAACATAAATAAATAAATAACTCAAATAACACATATACGGTACATCCTAACACATCGATACCAGCATGCCTACCAGAGGGAAAATTATGTAATATACCCAAATAGGTATTTGCCTAGGTGTCACATTGTGCATGGACAACTCTCAGGTAGGTATCACCGGATTTGGAATGCTGCCCCACCACCTACACATTTCAATCCCAACCCGGTCTTCTTCAATGTATGGTGGGATAGCCCAGAACCCAGTATTTATACTGGAAATTACCAATAACTAAAAACTGGAAATGGGACATTACTGTCACGGTCCGGCGGATCGGGTTCCGGGACCAGCGGTACTTACCTGTCCGGACGCTCTGGCGCGGTCCCTCCGGTGGGGGTGCAGACTGCTGGCGAGGGGCACGACTTGCAGGCATATCTGGGAGGAGAGGTCTCAGAGGCAGCAGCAAACGTTTGTGCAGCTTCCAGCTGCAGAGGTATGGGATGGGCGTCGCCGCCTTGGAAGGATCAGCTAATCTAAAACACTCAGTCACCTGCAAGGTTTGCAAAACCAATGGGAAACAGTCTGCAGGTATAAATCTGGGGATTTCTGGGTAAGAAATCGCCAGTGCAACGTCTCTCACACAGTAGTGTGTGTGTGTGTGTGTGTGTGTGTGTGTGTGTGTGTGCGTGCGTGCGTGCGTGCGTGCGTGCGTGCGTGTGTGTGTGTGTGTGTCAATCTGCGCTCCACAGCCTTGAATCTACAGCATTCTGTTCCAGTTTCTCTGCAAGTTCCTAGAATTCCAGGCTTCTTCACTTCACTGACTGAATCCTCAGTTCTCAGCTCCAGCATAATCCTCTCAGAAGTCCTATGAAAAAGACTTTTATCCAGCCTGCCCGGTTTATCCTGTGGAAAGCTACCAACACCGAAACCCAAGCCACAACTCCGGATATTCAAAATCCAAGCCCCGTGACAGTTTGCACTGGTCCAATGGATCCGGAGGGAGCGCAAGGTTCCGGTACGGACCTTCTACAGAGTATCGCTTCTCGTCTCGGGAGTCTGGAGGAGTCTCAGCTTCAGTTGGCGCAATTTTTTCAAGGTATATCTACTCGGCAAGATTACATGCAGGTCGACATCGCCAACATGGCCGCCAGTCGACGAACTGAACCTCAACAAGTTGCGCCTCCTCCAGTGCCGATGGTTGCGTCACCCTCTTCCTTACGCTTACCCACGCCCACCAAGTTCGACGGGAACCCGAAGATGTGTCGTGGGTTCTTGAATCAGTGTGAGATTCATTTCTCTCTGCAGCCTTTCAACTTCCCGTCCCAGAAAGCTAAAGTTGCTTATATAGTATCTCTCCTGGCAGGCTCTGCTCTGGACTAGGTGTCACCTCTGTGGGAAAGAGCCGATCCCCTACTTGATAATTACTCTGAATTCGTAGTCTCCTTCCGGAAGATTTTTGACGAACCCGGAAGGACTACATCGGCTTCTATTGAGATAATGCGTCTCCGGCAAGGGAACCGGACCGTCGGTCAGTACGCAGTACAGTTTCAGACCTATGCCTCTGAACTCGGGTGGAATGAGGAAGCATTAGTAGCCGCCTTCTGGAGTGGTCTAGCAGAGAAAATTAAGGATGAACTGGCTAGTAGGGATTTACCACCCAAGTTGGACGATCTGATTTCCCTGTGTACCAAGGTGGATCTGCGCTTCCGAGAGCGACAATTGGAAAAGAATCGAGATGAACATCCGAGATTCCGTCCTCTGCCACCTCCTTCTACCTCTCCACCTGAGGTGACTCAAGACGAGCCTATGCAAGTTAATAGGGCTCGCCTCACGCCTGAGGAACGTCAAAGGAGACGCAGGGAGAACTTGTGTCTGTATTGCGGAGCTTCCGGCCACTTGGTGGCTTCCTGCACTCAGCGTCTGGGAAACTAGACCTCCTAACCAGCCGTGGAGACACTAGGTTAGGAGTGTTGAATTCGTCTCCATCTCACTCTGAACCAGCCTTTGAAGTTACCTTGACCTTGCCGCAGGGTCCTAAAAATTTCCATTCTCTTCTAGATTCGGGAGCCGCTGGGAATTTCGGCACAGCAGATGTGGTGCAGCAATTTCAGATACCTACAGTCAAGCTTCCTCGTCCGATTTCTCTTTACGCTGTGGACGGTAGCAGAATATCCAGTGGAATTGTCACCCAACAGAGTCTCCATCTTCAGTTATGTGTAGGAGCACTCCATAAGGAGTTACTTAATTTCTTAGTTATTCCAAAGGCTACTCATGATATTGTTTTAGGGCTTCCTTGGCTCCAGAGGCCCAACCCAAGGATTAATTGGGAAAATATGCAAGTTTTGGCTTGGGGAGAGACCTGTTCCCGTTCCTGTCTTCCTTGTATCAAACCTCTGAATAAATGCAACCTGGAATCTCATCCTCTAATTCCGTCTCAGTATTCTTCTTATTCCTATGTCTTTAGCAAGCAAGCAGCAGAGGTTCTTCCTCCTCACAGATCCTGGGACTGTCCTATTGATCTTCTACCTGGGAAAACACCTCCTAGGGGGCGAGTATACCCTCTCTCGGCTCCTGAGACAGAATCCATGTCGGAGTACATTAAGGAAAATGTGGCCAGAGGGTTCATCCGGCCTTCCACGTCCCCGGCCGGTGCAGGGTTTTTCTTTGTACAGAAAAAAGATGGAGGTCTTGGCCCTTGCATCGATTACCGAGGTTTAAATGAAATAACAATCAAAAATCGTTACCCATTACCCCTGATCTCGGAGCTTTTTGATCGAGTTAAGGGTGCTTCAATCTTCTCCAAATTAGATCTCAGAGGAGCATATAATCTGATCCGGATTAGAGCTGGTGTTGAGTGGAAAACAGCCTTTAACACTCGAGATGGGCATTTCGAGTATCAAGTTATGCCCTTCGGCCTTAGTAATGCGCCAGCTATTTTCCAGAACTTTGTGAATGAAATCTTCAGAGATCTACTGTATAAATCGGTCGTAGTATATCTAGATGGCATCTTGATTTTCTCGTCCTCTATGAAAGACCATCGTTTGCAAGTTCAAGAGGTGCTTAAGAGACTGCAGCAACACCACTTATACTGCAAGCTTGAAAAATGTGTTTTCGAACAGCCTTCTATGCCTTTCCTGGGGTACATAATTTCAGGCTCTGGGTTGGAGATGGACCCAGCCAAGGTACAAGCGATCCTCAATTGGCCCAAACCCAACACTCTTAAATCTATACAGCGATTCTTGGGCTTTGCAAACGTCTATCGAAGATTTATCAAGGGATTCTCTGCTATAATGGCTCCTATCACCGCTCTTACCCGGAAGGAGGCTAATCCTAGGGAATGGTCACCAGCGGCTGAAGCAGCGTTCCTACACTTGAAACAGGCCTTCACTATGGCTCTGGTCCTAAGGCAACCTGATACCAACAAAGCCTTTGTATTGGAGGTTGACGCTTCTGCCGACACTGTGGGAGCAGTCCTCTTCCAGAGGTCGGAGGATAACAAGTTGCATCCATGCGGATTCTTTTCCAAAAAATTTCTTCCAGCGAAGAGGAATTATACTAAAGGGGTTCAAGAACTTTTGGCCGTAAAGTTAGCTCTAGAAGAGTGGCGGTATCTCTTGGAGGGAGCCAAATTCCCCATCTCTATTTTCACTGATCATAAGAACCTAATCTTCCTCAGGAATATCCAGTGTCTGAACCCTCGCTTAGCTCGGTGGGCTATGTTCTTCACCAGATTCAACTTTGTTCTTACTTTTAGACCCGGGGCTCAAAACCAAAAAGCAGATGCTCTCTCCCGGTCCTACTCCTCAGATGACTCTAAGGACTCACCTCCTCCTCAGCCGGTATTAGAGACTCTACATTTTGCTTCGACTAAGATTCAACCCCCAGTGGGGAGGGTGTTCATTCCTCTCTCTCTCCGGAAGAGGTTGTTATCCTGGGCTCATTCTTCACGGTTTTCCGGTCATGCTGGAGTCCACAAGACAACCAAATTTATTCAGCGCTCTGATAATGTCGATATTATCTTAGACCGTAAAGCTATACCTCTAAATACACTTTTACCGTGGAGCCGCTATGGCCGCTAGACTGAATACACGTGCTACGCACTTTGTACGCTATTTGCGTACAGAGTCCTGCACGTGGTACGTACTTGGCGTACACACGCCGCGCTGAGTATACAGAGTACACACAGCGTGCGCACACACAATTGATAACCTTTAAACCTTGTTAATGATACAATGTAATGATATGATTACACTTTAAACCCTTAGCAGCAAAGTACTGCAACGATGTTATACCTTAAACCTTAAGTAGCGCTGACGGTACAAAGTACCCGCAGTGCGTACACCTTATCAATTCTTATACACCTTATACAGAAAAGTACACTCTAAAACCCTTGCAGGAAAGTGAAGACACAACACTGATTTGTAGTTGAAACCACAGGGTTCTAAGGCCACAGTGGATTAATTCCAAAAGGTAAACAGTACAAATCATACACTACAGGCTAACAAGATAAATCTAAACAGAATAATGGCTACAGAGAATGTACATATGTGAGAATGTTCGCAAGCGCAACCCGGCGGTCCTCCGCTAGTCAGATAGAAAGCATTCAGAGTCTTCTGACCGGCCAGGCAACAATGGGCTTTTTATACACAATATGCATACACAATACAATGGTCACTGTAATCTCATTGTCCATTGGACACAGGGATGTGTCTTTACATTACAGAAGAGGTCATAGGTGGATTTGAATAGATGGGCGATGTCTTTCCCCAACTGCTCTTGTGGGTGGTATCCTCTGGATTCCCGCCGCATACATAATATACAGTAAATACAGTTAATATCTATATTCTGCTTTTGCACATAACTATACGCAGGAACATGCGTTCTTTCTCTAACCAACACCGGAATGTTACCCACTAACCAACACCGGAATGTTATTTGAATAGATGGGCGATGTCTTTCCCCAACTGCTCTTGTGGGTGGTATCCTCTGGATTCCCGCCGCATACATAATATACAGTAAATACAGTTAATATCTATATTCTGCTTTTGCACATAACTATACGCAGGAACATGCGATCTTTCTCTAACCAACACCGGAATGTTACCCTCAAAATACCCTACAGCTGGATACTAGACATCACCTTCCAACCTTTATCTGACCCTTCCTATCATGCAAAGGTGAATCTCTTAGTCCAGGAACTGTTTAAACTATTAATACTCGCTGACGTGGTCTAGGGGAGCTATATCTAAAATGTACACTATTTGGGTTAAATATGTAATGTTCTAATAACCCTCTATGCGTTCACAAACTCTACCGTAAATGCGCATACCACGCGCTAAGGCGCATGGCCGTGGAAAGCTCCTTTACGCAAATTGCGGATATGTGCACGCACGGCAGACTGAGTGCACGCGCAGCCGGCATGTACATGGGGTTAGTACGTGGGGCATGCATTACAATATTTTTTTACTTTGACAGCTCTTATTGGTGGCCTTCTTTAAAGTCTGATGTCTCTACCTTCATTGCCTCCTGTACCAAATGTGCACAACACAAGATCCTTCGACAACGTCCCGTTGGGCAATTGTCTCCGTTAGCTGTTCCCAAGTTGCCTTGGACACATCTTTCTATGGACTTTGTCACAGATTTACCCACCTCTAAAGGGTACACAACCATTTGGGTAGTTGTCGATCGCTTCTCCAAGATGGCTCGATTTGTACCCCTCAAGGGTCTTCCTTCGGCACCTGAATTAGCACAGCTCTTCATCTCAGAAATCTTCAGATTCCATGGTCTGCCAACCGAGATAGTTTCCGATCGCGGAGTCCAGTTCATGGCCAGGTTTTGGAGAGCTCTCTGCACAGCTTTACAAATTCAACTAAAATTTTCGACAGCGTATCATCCTCAGACCAACGGGAGCACGGAAAGAGTCAACCAGGATTTGGAGACCTTCCTCGGAATTCATGTCTCATCCTCCCAGGACGACTGGTTTGAACATCTGCCATGGTTAGAATTTGCTCATAACAATTCCTACCACTCTTCCACAGGTCATACTCCCTTCTTCACAGTATATGGGTTACATCCCCGGGTTCCTCAGTTCTTGGCTCTACCCAATCTGGATCTTCCTGCAGTACAAAAAACTTTTAAGGAACTCTCCAGAATTTGGAAAATAGTTCATTAAAATCTACGAAAGACATCCATCCGTTATAAATTCTGGGCGGATAAGAAAAGAAGAATTGCACCTAAACTATCTGTAGGTGATCAAGTTTGGCTCTCAACTCGTAACTTGAGGTTACGTGTTCCATCTATGAAATTTGCTCCTCGCTACATCGGTCCCTTCCCAGTGGAACAGGTGATCAGCCCAGTAACTTACAAACTTAAGTTACCTTCCTATTTAAGAGTCTTCCCAACCTTCCATATCTCGCTTCTAAAACCCCTAATTTTAAACAAGTTCTGCAAAATTCTTCCCCGTTCTCAAAGAGTGGTCACAGACCCGCGGGTCGAATTCGAGGTTAAGAAGGTCCTTGATTCCCGGATGCGACACGGTCGTCTACAATATCTCCTGGACTGGAAGGGGTATGGTCCTGAAGAGCGTTCTTGGGAGGATCCATCAGATATACACGCCCCTGCGTTGCTTCACAAGTTTCATGAAGAGAATCCTAGCAAGCCTGGTGGCTGTCCAGTGGCCATCCCTAAAAGGGGGGGTAATGTCACGGTCCGGCGGATCGGGTTCCAGGACCAGCGGTACTTACCTGTCCGGACGCTCTGGCGCGGTCCCTCCAGCGGGGGTGCGGGCTGCTGGAGAGGGGCACGACTTGCAGGCATATCTGGGTGGAGAGGTCTCAGAGGCAGCAGCAAACGTTTGTGCAGCTTCCAGCTGCAGAGGTATGGGATGGGCGTCGCCGCCTTGGAAGGATCAGCTAATCTAAAACACTCAGTCACCTGCAAGGTTTGCAAAACCAATGGGAGACAGTCTGCAGGTATAAATCTGGGGATTTCTGGGTAAGAAATCGCCAGTGCAACGTCTCTCACACAGTAGTGTGTGTGTGTGTGTGTGTGTGTGTGTGTGTGTGTGTGTGTGTGTGTTAATCTGCGCTCCACAGCCTTGAATCTACAGCATTCTGTTCCAGTTTCTCTGCAAGTTCCTAGAATTCCAGGCTTCTTCACTTCACTGACTGAATCCTCAGTTCTCAGCTCCAGCATAATCCTCTCAGAAGTCCTATGAAAAATACTTTTATCCAGCCTGCCCGGTTTATCCTGTGGAAAGCTACAGACACCGAAACCCAAGCCACAACTCCGGATATTCAAAATCTAAGCCCCGTGACAATTACAATGCACATCCATAATATACACAGTTTAAATATTAAATACTAGTCGAGGTATGGAGACCAAAACTTATCATGGTGGGCTGTGTTCTGATTCTTGATTATGGCAGTTGAGTTTAGAGCCTTGCTTGGATGCAAATTACCAGTGCTATTTGGAAAAATCTGCTAACATGTCCCTAATCTGTTATATTCAGAGAACCTGCTACCTGTCAGCATTTCTTCACTGTGCAAATTTCCTGTGCTATTTTGTAGAGATGTGCAGCGGGCATTTTTCGGGTTTTGTGTTTCGGTTTTGGACTCGGTTCCACGGTCATGTTTTGGATTCGGACGCATTTTGGCAAAACCTCCCTTTCAAATATTTGTCGGATTCTGGTGCGTTTTGGATTTGGGTTTTTTTTTTCTTTCAAAAAACACTCAAAAACAGCTTAAATCATATAATTTGGGGGTAATTTTGATCCTATAGTATTATTAACCTCAATAACCATAATTTCCACTCATTTCCAGTCTATTCTGAACACCTCACACCTCACAATATTATTTTTAGTCCTAAAATTTGCACCGAGGTCGCTGGATGACTAAGCTTAGCGACCCAAGTGGGCGGCACAAACACCTGGCCCCTCTAGGAGTGGCACTGCAGCGTCAGACAGGAAGGCACTTAAAAAAATAGTCCCCAAACAGCACATGATGCAAAGATAAATAAATAAAAAAGAGGCGCAAGATGGTATTGTCCTTGGGCCCTCCCACCCACCCTTATGTTGTATAAACAGGACATGCACACTTTAACAAACCCATCATTTCAGCGACAGGGTCTGCCACACGACTGTGGCTGAAATGATTGGTTGGTTTGGGCCCCCACCAAAAAAGAAGCAATCAATCTCTCCTTGCACAAACTGGCTCTACAGAGGCAAGATGTCCACCTCTTCCTCATCGTCCGATTCCTCACCCCTTTCACTGTGTACATCCCCCTCCTCACAGAGTATTAATTCGTCCCCACAGGAATCCACCATCACAGGTCCCTGTGTACTTTCTGGAGGCAATTGCTGGTAAATGTCTCTACGGAGGAATTTATTATAATTCATTTTTATGAACATCATCTTCTCTACATTTTCTGGAAGTAACCTCCTACGCCGATCACTGACAAGGTTACCGGCTGTACTAAACACTCTTTCGGAGCACACAGTGAAAGGGGGGAAACTTAGGTAAAATAAAGCCAATTTGTGCAAGGGCCTCCAAATTGCCTCTTTTTCCTACCAGTATATATAAGGACTGTCTGACATGCCTACAGTGATGCTGCCACTCATATAATCCTCCACCATTCTTTCAATGGTGACAGAATCATATGCAGTGACAGTAGACGACATGTCAGTAAATGTTGGCAGGTCCTTCTGTCTGGACCAGATGTCAGCACTTGCTCCTGACTGCCCTGCATCACCGCCAGCGGGTGGTTTTGGAAATGTTATCCTTTTCCTGGCAGCTCCGGTGGCGTGAGAAAATGAAGGAGGAGCTGTTGGCGGGTCATGTTCCGCTTGACTTGAAAAGTGTCTCACCAGCAGGTCGTTGAACATCTGCAGACTTGTGTCTGCTGGAAAGAGAGATACAACGTAGACTTTAAACCTAGGATCGAGCATGGTGGCCAAAATGTAGTGCTCTGATTTCAACAGATTGACCACCCGTAAATCCTGGTTAAGCAAATGAAGGGCTCCATCCACAAGTCCCACATGCCTAGCAGAATCGCTCCGTTTTAGCTCCTCCTTAAATCTCTCCAGCTGCTTCTGCAAAAGCCTGATGAGGGGAATGACCTGACTTAGGCTGGCAGTGTCTGAACTGACTTCACGTGTGGCAAGTTCAAAGGGTTGCAGAACCTTGCACAACGTGGAAATCATTCTCCACTGTGCTTGAGTCAGGTGCATTCCCCCTCCTTTGCCTATATCATAGGCAGATGTATAGGCTTGAATGGCCTTTTGCTGCTCCTCCATCCTCTGAAGCATATAGAGGGTTGAATTCCACCTCGTTACCACCTCTTGCTTCAGCTGATGGCAGTGCATGTTCAGGAGTGTTTTCTGGTGCTCCAGTCTTCGGCACGCGGTGGCTGAATGCCGAAAGTGGCCCGCAATTCTTCGGGCCACCGACAGCATCTCCTGCACGCCTCTGTCATTTTAAAAAAAATTCTGCACCACCAAATTCATTGTATGTGCAAAACATGGGACGTGCTGGAATTTGCCCAGATGTAATGCACGCACAATATTGGTGGCGTTGTCCGATATCACAAATCCCCAGGAGAGTCCAATTGGGGTAAGGCAATCTGCGATGATGTTCCTCAGTTTCCGTAAGAGGTTGTCAGCTGTGTGCCTCTTATGGAAAGCCGTGATACAAAGCGTAGCCTGCCTAGGAACGAGTTGGCATGTGCGAGATGCTGCTACTGGTGCCGCTGCTGCTGTTCTTGCTGCGGGAGGCAATACATGTACCCAGTGGGCTGTCACAGTCATATAGTCCTTAGTCTGCCCTGCTACACTTGTCCACATGTCCGTGGTTAAGTGGACAGTGGCTACAACTGCATTTTTTAGGGCACTGGTGACTCTTTTTCTGACGTCTGTGTACATTCTCAGTATCGCCTGCCTAGAGAAGTGGAACCTAGATGGTATTCGGTACCGGAGACACACTACCTCAAGCAATTCTCTAATTGCCTGTGAACTAACGGCGGATACCGTACGCATGTCTAACACCAACATAGTTGTCAAGGCCTGAGTTATCCACTTTGCAACAGGATGACTGCTGTCATATTTCATCTTCCTCGCAAAGGACTGTTGGACAGTCAATTGCTTACTGGAAGTAGTACAAGTGGTCTTCCGACTTTCCCTCTGGGATGACGATCGACTCCCAGCAGCAACAACAGCAGCGCCAGCAGCAACAGCAGCAGTAGGCGTTCCACTCAAGGATCCAACAGAGAAATCCCAGTTAGGAGAGGACTCGTCAGACTTGCCAGTGACATGGCCTGCAGGACTATTGGCGTTCCTGTCTAAGACGGAAATTGACATTGAGGGAGTTGGTGGGGTGGTTTGCAGGAGCTTGGGTACAAGAGGAAGAAGGGATTTAGTTGTCAGTGGACTGCTTCCGCTGTCACCCAAAGTTTTTGAACTTGTCAATGACTTCTAATGAATGCGCTCCAGGTGACGTATAAGGGAGGATGTTCCTAGGTGGTTAACGTCCTTACCACTACTTATTACAGCTTGACAAAGGCAACACACGGCTTAACACCTGTTGTCCGTATTTCTGTTAAAATAATTCCACACCGAAGAGGTGATTTTTTTTGTATTTTGACCAGGCATGTCAATGGCCTTATTCATCCCACAGACAACAGGTGTCTCCCCATGTGCCTGACTTAAACAAACCACTTCACCATCAGAATCCTCCTTGTCAATTTCCTCCTCAGCGCCAGCAACACCCATATCCTCATCCTGGTGTACTTCTATTTGAATATCAGGAACTGGACTGGGGGTGCTCCTTCCAGCACTTGCAGGGGGCTTGCAAATGGTGGAAGGAGCCACATCTTCCCGTCCAGTGTTGGGAAGGTCAGGCATCGCAACCGACACAATTGGACTCTCCTTGGGGATTTGTGATTTAGAAGAACGCACAGTTCTTTGCTGTGCTTTTGCCAGCTTAACTCTTTTCATTTTTCTAGCGGGAGGATGAGTGCTTCCATCCTCATGTGAAGCTGAACCACTAGCCATAAACATAGGCCAGGGCCTCAGCCGTTCCTTGTCACTCCATGTCGTAAATGGCATATTGGCAAGTTTACGCTTCTCAGACGATTTTAATTTCGATTTTTGGGTCATTTTACTGAACTTTTGTTTTTTGGATTTTTCATGCTCTCTACTAGGACATTGGGCATCGGCCTTGGCAGACGACGTTGATGGCATTTCATCGTCTCTGCCATGACTAGTGGCAGCAGCTTCAGCACTAGGTGGAAGTGGATCTTGATCTTTCCCTATTTTACCCTCCAAATTTTTGTTCTCCATTTTTTAATGTGTGGAATTATATGCCAGTAATATATCTGGAATTAGACCGCAGTAATGTCTGGAATTAGATACCACTAGATAGATGCCAGATACCACTGTGACTGGAATGATAATGACCTATGCACAGTGACAGGACACTACCACAGCACCCTACAGCAGCAAGATGCAGCACAAGACACTGGACTTTTAGTAATGTACTGTAGTATACTGAGCACCACAATGCAGCACAAGACAATGAGCAGTGATACTGAGCACTGATGTGGATACTAGAACTGACACTGAGCAGCAAGATGCAGCACTGGACTATTGTACTGTAGTATACTGGTCACCACAAAGCAGCACAAGACAATGAGCAGTGATACTGAGCACTGATGAGGAAACTAGAACTGACACTGAGCAGCAAGATGCAGCACTGGACTATTGTACTGTAGTATACTGGTCACCACAATGCAGCCCAAGACAATGAGCAGTGATACTGAGCACTGATGAGGATACTTGAACTGACACTGAGCAGCAAGATGCAGCACTGGACTATTGTAAAGTAGTATACTGGTCACCACAATGCAGCCCAAGACAATGAGCAGTGATACTGAGCACTGATGAGGATACTAGAACTGACACTGAGCAGCAAGATGCAGCACTGAACTATTGTACTGTAGTATACTGGTCACCACAATGCAGCCCAAGACAATGAGCAGTGATACTGAGCACTGATGAGGATACTAGAACTGACACTGAGCAGCAAGATGCAGCACTGGACTATTGTACTGTAGTATACTGGTCACCACAATGCAGCCCAAGACAATGAGCAGTGATACTGAGCACTGATGAGGATACTAGAACTGACACTGAGCAGCAAGATGCAGCACTGGACTATTGTACTGTAGTATACTGGTCACCACAATGTAGCCCAAGACAATGAGCAGTGATACTGAGCACTAATGAGGATACTAGAACTGACACTGAGCAGCAAGATGCAGCACTGGACTATTGTACTCTAGTATACTGGTCACCACAATGCAGCCCAAGACAATGAGCAGTGATACTGAGCACTGATGAGGATACTAGAACTGACACTGAGCAGCAAGATGCAGCACTGGACTATTGTACTGTAGTATACTGGTCACCACAATGCAGCACAAGACAATGAGCAGTGATACTGAGCACTGATGAGGATACTAGAACTGACACTGAGCAGCAAGATGCAGCACTGGACTATTGTACTGTAGTATACTGGTCACCACAATGTAGCCCAAGACAATGAGCAGTGATACTGAGCACTAATGAGGATACTAGAACTGACACTGAGCAGCAAGATGCATCACTGGACTATTGTACTGTAGTATACTGGTCACCACAATGCAGCCCAAGACAATGAGCAGTGATACTGAGCACTGATGAGGATACTGATGAGGATACTAGAACTGACACTGAGCAGCAAGATGCAGCACTGGACTATTGTACTGTAGTATTCTGGTCACCACAATGCAGCCCAAGACAATGAGCCGTGATACTGAGTACTGATGAGGATACTAGAACTGACACTGAGCAGCAAGATGCAGCACTGGCTGGACTATTGTACTGTAGTATACTGGTCACCACAATGCAGCACAAGACAATGAGCAGTGATACTGAGCACTGATGAGGATACTAGAACTGACACTGAGCAGCAAGATACAGCACTGGACTATTGTACTGTAGTATACTGCAGTGCCGTAACTAGGCATTTTATCGCTGTGTGCAAGAAACGACATTGGCGCTCCCCCATGTAAGATAGGGGCAGTGCGCGCCGTAGGCGTGCAAAAAATATATAGAGGCGTGGCTTCATGGGGAAGGGGCGTGGCCACAAAATAATAGCAATTCATACTACGGTGCACAGTAGTCTCCATTATTCAAATTACGCTGCACAGTAGCGCCACTACACCAGGTAGAGCCCCTTTTATACATTACAGCAGCCAGCGTCCCCCTTTTTACACATTACGGCAGCTAGTCCCCCTTTTTACACATTACGGCAGCCAGTCCCCCTTTTTACACATTGCGGCAGCCAGTCCCCGTTTTTACACATTACGGCAGCCAGTCCCCCTTTTTACACATTGCGGCAGCCAGGCCCCCTTTTTACATATTACGGCAGATGGTGTACCCATTTTTACACATTGCGGCAGCCAATACCCCTTTTTACACATTACGGCAGCCAGTCCCCCTTTTTTACACATTACGGCAGCCAGTCCCCCTTTTTACACATTGCAGCAGCCAGTCCCCCTTTTTACACATTACGGCAGCCAGTCCCCCTTTTTACACATTGCAGCAGCCAGGCTCCCTTTTTACATATTACGGCAGACGGTGTACCCCTTTTTACACATTATGGCAGACGGTGTCCGAGAGAGAGAGAGAGAGAGAGAGAAAGAAAGAAAGAAAGAAAGAAAGAAAGAAAGAAAGAAAGAAAGAAAGAGAGTGAGAGAGATACTTACCATCTCCCCGCTGACAGGCTCCTCATGCTGGCAGCTCCCTCGGTGCAGGCATCGGAGAAGGAGGAGGAGGGAGGGGGACTGGAGCCGCAGCAGCGCTATTTCATTGGTAGTAAACGCCGCTGCAGCTGTCCCCTCTCCTTCCGTATTGGCTGCCCGGCGCTGCTGTGGATGCTGGGATGGGGGAACCGCAGCACTGGACTATTGTACTGTAGTATACTGGTCACCACAATGCAACACAAGACAATGAGCAGTGATACTGAGCACTGATGAGGATACTAGAACTGACACTGAGCAGAAGAGACACACTACTAGTATTACTGAGCAGCAATAAGTAAGCACTGATACTGAGCACTAATATTGAGCTTTCCACTGAGAGAACGTAGCCACGTCCTCTCCGCTCTCTCTACAATGCACAAGTGAAAATGGCGGCGACGCACGGCTCTTTATATGGAATCCGAATCTTGCGAGAATCCGACAGCGGGATGATGACGTTTTGCCTCGTTCAGGTTTTCCGAGTCAGGCGGGAAGAACTGAGTCTGCCTCGGACCCGTGTAAACCACGTGGAGTTCGGGGGGGTTCGGTTCTCAGAGAACCGAACCCGCTCATCTCTACTATTTTGAAAAGACATGTTCAGCATATCTCTGCATTGCAATTAGCTGTGCTATTTTTAAATTCTGCTATCATACTGTTCAGTGTAAATTATCAGCGCTATTAAGAAGATCCGTTTAGCTCTTTTCTATATAGTTTTAAGATTATCTAGTTTTTCCTATTTATTTGACATATTCAGCGATGCATTTAGTTCTTAGGGGGTAATTCAGACCTAGCAAGCGATTTTTTCACTGCTGCGATCAGATAGTCGCCGCCTACAGGGGAAGTGTATTTAACGCAAGTGTAGCAGAGCTGTACAAACAGATTTTGTGCAGTCTCTGCGCAGCCCAGGACTTACTCAGCCGTTGTAATCACATCAGCCTGTCCGGGACCGGAATTGACGTCAGGAACGCTCCCTGCAAACGCTTGGACATGCCTGCGTTTTTCCAACCATTCTCTGAAAATGGTCAGTTGATACCCACAAATGCCCACTTTCTGTCAATCTTCTTGCGACCGCCTGTACGAATGGATTCTTTGCACAAACCCATCGCTGACCGGCAATCCGTTTTGTACCCGACCCGTGCAACACGCCTGCGCATTGCGGTGCATGCAAATGCTCAGTTAAGACCTGATTGCCCGCTGTACGAAAACGCAGCCTAGCGATCAGGTCTGAATTACCCCCTTAGTGCCATCCAATTAAATGGTACATTTATCTAGTGTTTTTATTGTGTTAATTCCATTCAGTCATTCTAAAGTGTTCTGTTCCCTTTAAATATATGTGTATTAGAGATGAGCGCCTGAAATTTTTCGGGTTTTGTGTTTTGGTTTTGGGTTCGGTTCCGCGGCCGTGTTTTGGGTTCGAACGCGTTTTGGCAAAACCTCACCGAATTTTTTTTGTCGGATTCGGGTGTGTTTTGGATTCGGGTGTTTTTTTCAAAAAACACTAAAAAACAGCTTAAATCATAGAATTTGGGGGTCATTTTGATCCCAAAGTATTATTAACCTCAAAAACCATAATTTACACTCATTTTCAGTCTATTCTGAATACCTCACACCTCACAATATTATTTTTAGTCCTAAAATTTGCACCGAGGTCGCTGTGTGAGTAAGATAAGCGACCCTAGTGGCCGACACAAACACCGGGCCCATCTAGGAGTGGCACTGCAGTGTCACGCAGGATGTCCCTTCCAAAAAACCCTCCCCAAACAGCACATGACGCAAAGAAAAAAAGAGGCGCAATGAGGTAGCTGTGTGAGTAAGATTAGCGACCCTAGTGGCCGACACAAACACCGGGCCCATCTAGGAGTGGCACTGCAGTGTCACGCAGGATGTCCCTTCCAAAAAACCCTCCCCAAACAGCACATGACGCAAAGAAAAAAAGAGGCGCAATGAGGTAGCTGTGTGAGTAAGATTAGCGACCCTAGTGGCCGACACAAACACCGGGCCCATCTAGGAGTGGCACTGCAGTGTCACGCAGGATGTCCCTTCCAAAAAACCCTCCCCAAACAGCACATGACGCAAAGAAAAAAAGAGGCGCAATGAGGTAGCTGTGTGAGTAAGATTAGCGACCCTAGTGGCCGACACAAACACCGGGCCCATCTAGGAGTGGCACTGCAGTGTCACGCAGGATGTCCCTTCCAAAAAACCCTCCCCAAACAGCACATGACGCAAAGAAAAAAAGAGGCGCAATGAGGTAGCTGACTGTGTGAGTAAGATTAGCGACCCTAGTGGCCGACACAAACACCGGGCCCATCTAGGAGTGGCACTGCAGTGTCACGCAGGATGTCCCTTCCAAAAAACCCTCCCCAATCAGCACATGATGCAAAGAAAAAGAAAAGAAAAAAGAGGTGCAAGATGGAATTGTCCTTGGGCCCTCCCACCCACCCTTATGTTGTATAAACAAAACAGGACATGCACACTTTAACCAACCCATCATTTCAGTGACAGGGTCTGCCACACGACTGTGACTGATATGACGGGTTGGTTTGGACCCCCCCCAAAAAAGAAGCAATTAATCTCTCCTTGCACAAACTGGCTCTACAGAGGCAAGATGTCCACCTCATCTTCACCCTCCGATATATCACCGTGTACATCCCCCTCCTCACAGATTATCAATTCGTCCCCACTGGAATCCACCATCTCAGCTCCCTGTGTACTTCGTGGAGGCAATTGCTGCTGGTCAATGTCTCCGCGGAGGAATTGATTATAATTCATTTTAATGAACATCATCTTCTCCACATTTTCTGGATGTAACCTCGTACGCCGATTGCTGACAAGGTGAGCGGCGGCACTAAACACTCTTTCGGAGTACACACTTGTGGGAGGGCAACTTAGGTAGAATAAAGCCAGTTTGTGCAAGGGCCTCCAAATTGCCTCTTTTTCCTGCCAGTATAAGTACGGACTGTGTGACGTGCCTACTTGGATGCGGTCACTCATATAATCCTCCACCATTCTATCAATGTTGAGAGAATCATATGCAGTGACAGTAGACGACATGTCCGTAATCGTTGTCAGGTCCTTCAGTCCGGACCAGATGTCAGCATCAGCAGTCGCTCCAGACTGCCCTGCATCACCGCCAGCGGGTGGGCTCGGAATTCTGAGCCTTTTCCTCGCACCCCCAGTTGCGGGAGAATGTGAAGGAGGAGATGTTGACAGGTCGCGTTCCGCTTGACTTGACAATTTTGTCACCAGCAGGTCTTTCAACCCCAGCAGACCTGTGTCTGCCGGAAAGAGAGATCCAAGGTAGGCTTTAAATCTAGGATCGAGCACGGTGGCCAAAATGTAGTGCTCTGATTTCAACAGATTGACCACCCGTGAATCCTTGTTAAGCGAATTAAGGGCTGCATCCACAAGTCCCACATGCCTAGCGGAATCGCTCCCTTTTAGCTCCTTCTTCAATGCCTCCAGCTTCTTCTGCAAAAGCCTGATGAGGGGAATGACCTGACTCAGGCTGGCAGTGTCTGAACTGACTTCACGTGTGGCAAGTTCAAAGGGCATCAGAACCTTGCACAACGTTGAAATCATTCTCCACTGCACTTGAGACAGGTGCATTCCACCTACTATATCGTGCTCAATTGTATAGGCTTGAATGGCCTTTTGCTGCTCCTCCAACCTCTGAAGCATATAGAGGGTTGAATTCCACCTCGTTACCACTTCTTGCTTCAGATGATGGCAGGGCAGGTTCAGTAGTTTTTGGTGGTGCTCCAGTCTTCTGTACGTGGTGCCTGTACGCCGAAAGTGTCCCGCAATTTTTCTGGCCACCGACAGCATCTCTTGCACGCCCCTGTCGTTTTTTAAAAAATTCTGCACCACCAAATTCAAGGTATGTGCAAAACATGGGACGTGCTGGAATTTGCCCATATTTAATGCACACACAATATTGCTGGCGTTGTCCGATGCCACAAATCCACAGGAGAGTCCAATTGGGGTAAGCCATTCCGCGATGATCTTCCTCAGTTGCCGTAAGAGGTTTTCAGCTGTGTGCGTATTCTGGAAAGCGGTGATACAAAGCGTAGCCTGCCTAGGAAAGAGTTGGCGTTTGCGAGATGCTGCTACTGGTGCCGCCGCTGCTGTTCTTGCGGCGGGAGTCCATACATCTACCCAGTGGGCTGTCACAGTCATATAGTCCTGACCCTGCCCTGCTCCACTTGTCCACATGTCCGTGGTTAAGTGGACATTGGGTACAACTGCATTTTTTAGGACACTGGTGAGTCTTTTTCTGACGTCCGTGTACATTCTCGGTATCGCCTGCCTACAGAAGTGGAACCTAGATGGTATTTGGTAACGGGGGCACACTGCCTCAATAAATTGTCTAGTTCCCTGTGAACTAACGGCGGATACCGGACGCACGTCTAACACCAACATAGTTGTCAAGGCCTCAGTTATCCGCTTTGCAACAGGATGACTGCTGTGATATTTGATCTTCTAAAGGACTGTTGGACAGTCAATTGCTTACTGGAAGTAGTACAAGTGGTCTTCCGACTTCCCCTCTGGGATGACCATCGACTCCCAGCAGCAACAACAGCAGCGCCAGCAGCAGTAGGCGTTACACGCAAGGATGCATCGGAGGAATCCCAGGCAGGAGAGGACTCGTCAGAATTGCCAGTGACATGGCCTGCAGGACTATTGGCATTCCTGGGGAAGGAGGAAATTGACACTGAGGGAGTTGGTGGGGTGGTTTGCGTGAGCTTGGTTACAAGAGGAAGGGATTTACTGGTCAGTGGACTGCTTCCGCTGTCGCCCAAAGTTTTTGAACTTGTCACTGACTTATTATGAATGCGCTGCAGGTGACGTATAAGGGAGGATGTTCCGAGGTGGTTAACGTCCTTACCCCTACTTATTACAGCTTGACAAAGGGAACACACGGCTTGACACCTGTTGTCCGCATTTCTGGTGAAATACCTCCACACCGAAGAGCTGATTTTTTTGGTATTTTCACCTGGCATGTCAACGGCCATATTCCTCCCACGGACAACAGGTGTCTCCCCGGGTGCCTGACTTAAACAAACCACCTCACCATCAGAATCCTCCTGGTCAATTTCCTCCCCAGCGCCAGCAACACCCATATCCTCCTCATCCTGGTGTACTTCAACACTGACATCTTCAATCTGACTATCAGGAACTGGACTGCGGGTGCTCCTTCCAGCACTTGCAGGGGGCGTGCAAATGGTGGAAGGCGCATGCTCTTCACGTCCAGTGTTGGGAAGGTCAGGCATCGCAACCGACACAATTGGACTCTCCTTGTGGATTTGGGATTTCAAAGAACGCACAGTTCTTTGCGGTGCTTTTGCCAGCTTGAGTCTTTTCAGTTTTCTAGCGAGAGGCTGAGTGCTTCCATCCTCATGTGAAGCTGAACCACTAGCCATGAACATAGGCCAGGGCCTCAGCCGTTCCTTGCCACTCCGTGTGGTAAATGGCATATTGGCAAGTTTACGCTTCTCCTCCGACAATTTTATTTTAGGTTTTGGAGTCCTTTTTTTACTGATATTTGGTGTTTTGGTTTTGACATGCTCTGTACTATGCCATTGGGCATCGGCCTTGGCAGACGACGTTGCTGGCATTTCATCGTCTCGGCCATGACTAGTGGCAGCAGCTTCAGCACGAGGTGGAAGTGGATCTTGATCTTTCCCTAATTTTGGAACCTCAACATTTTTGTTCTCCATATTTTAATAGGCACAACTAAAAGGCACCTCAGGTAAACAATGGAGATGGATGGATTGGATACTAGTATACAATTATGGACGGGCTGCCGAGTGCCGACACAGAGGTAGCCACAGCCGTGAACTACCGCACTGTACTGTGTCTGCTGCTAATATATAGACTGGTTGATAAAGAGATAGTATACTCGTAACTAGTATGTATGTATAAAGAAAGAAAAAAAAACCACGGTTAGGTGGTATATACAATTATGGACGGGCTGCCGAGTGCCGACACAGAGGTAGCCACAGCCGTGAACTACCGCACTGTACTGTGTCTGCTGCTAATATATAGACTGGTTGATAAAGAGATAGTATACTCGTAACTAGTATGTATGTATAAAGAAAGAAAAAAAAACCACGGTTAGGTGGTATATACAATTATGGACGGGCTGCCGAGTGCCGACACAGAGGTAGCCACAGCCGTGAACTACCGCACTGTACTGTGTCTGCTGCTAATATATAGACTGGTTGATAAAGAGATAGTATACTCGTAACTAGTATGTATGTATAAAGAAAGAAAAAAAAACCACGGTTAGGTGGTATATACAATTATGGACGGGCTGCCGAGTGCCGACACAGAGGTAGCCACAGCCGTGAACTACCGCACTGTACTGTGTCTGCTGCTAATATATAGACTGGTTGATAAAGAGATAGTATACTCGTAACTAGTATGTATGTATAAAGAAAGAAAAAAAAACCACGGTTAGGTGGTATATACAATTATGGACGGGCTGCCGAGTGCCGACACAGAGGTAGCCACAGCCGTGAACTACCGCACTGTACTGTGTCTGCTGCTAATATATAGACTGGTTGATAAAGAGATAGTATACTCGTAACTAGTATGTATGTATAAAGAAAGAAAAAAAAACCACGGTTAGGTGGTATATACAATTATGGACGGGCTGCCGAGTGCCGACACAGAGGTAGCCACAGCCGTGAACTACCGCACTGTACTGTGTCTGCTGCTAATATATAGACTGGTTGATAAAGAGATAGTATACTCGTAACTAGTATGTATGTATAAAGAAAGAAAAAAAAACCACGGTTAGGTGGTATATACAATTATGGACGGGCTGCCGAGTGCCGACACAGAGGTAGCCACAGCCGTGAACTACCGCACTGTACTGTGTCTGCTGCTAATATATAGACTGGTTGATAAAGAGATAGTATACTCGTAACTAGTATGTATGTATAAAGAAAGAAAAAAAAACCACGGTTAGGTGGTATATACAATTATGGACGGGCTGCCGAGTGCCGACACAGAGGTAGCCACAGCCGTGAACTACCGCACTGTACTGTGTCTGCTGCTAATATAGACTGGTTGATAAAGAGATAGTATACTCGTAACTAGTATGTATGTATAAAGAAAGAAAAAAAAACCACGGTTAGGTGGTATATACAATTATGGACGGGCTGCCGAGTGCCGACACAGAGGTAGCCACAGCCGTGAACTACCGCACTGTACTGTGTCTGCTGCTAATATAGACTGGTTGATAAAGAGATAGTATACTACTAATATTATATATACTGGTGGTCAGGTCACTGGTCACTAGTCACACTGGCAGTGGCACTCCTGCAGCAAAAGTGTGCACTGTTTTAATATAATATTATGTACTCCTGGCTCCTGCTATAACCTATAACTGGCACTGCAGTAGTGCTCCCCAGTCTCCCCCACAATTATAAGCTGTGTGAGCTGAGCAGTCAGACAGATATATAATATATATAGATGATGCAGCACACTGGCCTGAGCCTGAGCAGTGCACACAGATATGGTATGTGACTGACTGAGTCACTGTGTGTATCGCTTTTTTCAGGCAGAGAACGGATATATTAAATAAACTGCACTGTGTGTCTGGTGGTCACTCACTATATAATATATTATGTACTCCTGGCTCCTGCTATAACCTATAACTGGCACTGCAGTAGTGCTCCCCAGTCTCCCCCACAATTATAAGCTGTGTGAGCTGAGCAGTCAGACAGATAATCAGATATATATAATATTATATATAGATAATAGATGATGCAGCACACTGGCCTGAGCCTGAGCAGTGCACACAGATATGGTATGTGACTGAGTCACTGTGTGCTGTGTATCGCTTTTTTCAGGCAGAGAACGGATTATAAATAAAACTGGTGGTCACTCTCAGCAAAACTCTGCACTGTACTGAGTACTCCTAATGCTCCCCAAAATTAGTAAATCAAGTGTCTCTCTAATCTATTCTAAACGGAGAGGACGCCAGCCACGTCCTCTCCCTATCAATCTCAATGCACGTGTGAAAATGGCGGCGACGCGCGGCTCCTTATATAGAATCCGAGTCTCGCGATAGAATCCGAGCCTCGCGAGAATCCGACAGCGTCATGATGACGTTCGGGCGCGCTCGGGTTAACCGAGCAAGGCGGGAAGATCCGAGTCGCTCGGACCCGTGAAAAAAAACATGAAGTTCGTGCGGGTTCGGATTCAGAGAAACCGAACCCGCTCATCTCTAGTGTATATGATCTTGAAACTGCATTCCATAGATTTTAAGTCCTGGCAGCCTCTGAGCACTAGTGAACATTGGTAGTTCCAGTAAAGGGGGTTGTTATACGTGAAGTACTCTAAAAGTTGATTCTGCAGGCTCAGGATTATGGTAGGTGGATTTGTGAGAGCTCCTTCAGGACTGCCAGTAGTCGGGGCCAGGGGCGGATCCAGAAGAAAATGAAAGGGGGGGCACCATGACAGGGGAACGGTAATAGTTATATTTACATGCACCTAAGGAACGCATGCTCCCATATAAAGGGTATGGTATAACAGGGGGTGTGGCCTCACAGAATACACCATCAGGCAATGATTGGCTGTAGGAGCGCATCCTGGTTTATTGCCAATGTTTCACCCTGATGAAAAGGCTGATTGGGCCTTGAAATGTTGGTCACCTGTTCTATTACTTATGGGAGCCTGGAAGGTACAATATAATTATTATAGTTTTTAGTTGGTGGTGGCAGGTGCAGCATACCTTGTTTTGGGCACTGCAGTGAGATTCAGACTGCAGGACACGAACTGCCCATCTTTGATTAGCAGAAGCAGCCAGCTGGCTCTCCAACAAGCAGCATAAGACATCTGCAGGACAGCCCTGTCACAATCACACGGGCCGCCTTCTCAAAAATGGCGCTAAGTTTGACTGCACCTAGCATGGTGGTAAAGGAAGTGGAGGAGGAAGCGCTGGGAAACTGTGCGGTGCAGTGAGGGCTAATGAAGCCTTCTGCGCCGTCATAAGTAACAGTCTTACTCGATGCTGGTATTTGAACCCCGCGCCTGGGCTGGACTCTGGCTGGCTGGCAGTGGGGGAGGTAGGTTGAAGTGTGAGCAGGGGAAGGCTGGAGTTGCAGCTCCAGCATCCCCATTGGTTACCTCACGGACTTGCTGTTAGAGCAGCGGCGGGTCCTAGTGCCTGCCGGCTCTTTTATCAAATCTGACTGACGGAAATAGCAGTAGTGCTGCTGCTGTTCTCCTTTTGAAAAAAAGAAGAAGAAGTCGGAAACGTATGGGTGGGGGGAGGGGTGGGCACGGGCCGAGTGCGCCCCTCCCCCTTGGATCTGCCTAAGGTCGGGGCTCCCTTCTGCTGTGACCACCGGTGCTGTAAAGGGAGCTGCCTCTTTGCAGCATCAGTTTACTGCACCGGAGGGCACAGGAGCAGCAGGGAGCCCAGAAGATCGGAGAGCCAATCACCGGACCCTAAGTAGGTGAGGATGATTTTTTTTTCCAATGTTTTTTATTACGCAGTGATCAGCTTGTGTGTCCATCGGACACACAGTGCTGTTTACACTGCTAGCTCTCTGCCTAGGGGCAGAAAAAGTTGTGCAGAAGTACAGAATCCACAGTGAGCCCTGTGATTATGTCAGCTGGAGCACGTGTAATTATCACAGGGCTCACTGTAGTGTTTTCCTTACCTTTTTTTTTTTTAGTAAATTCAGCCAGATCACATTTCCCATTGTAATTATGGGAAATGCGATCTTGGTTACTAAAAAAAAAAATTAATTAAAGGATTTGGAACGTTTTTCATGAAAACTGCTCAAAAAGCCTTTTAATACATTCAAGTGATACTAAAATAATGTGAAAAGGGTGTGAAAACATCCTTTTTCACATTATTTTAGTAAAAAAAAGTTTAATAAATCTTCCCTTTGTGTTTTATGAACAATGCTAATTACAGTGGTATTAAAGAGTTGGGGAAGAAGAACCAACCTATTTGCAGGATACCTTGGGACTTTTGGGTGGTATTTAGGTTGCTGGCTGTTGGGATCCTGGCGCACAGTATACCAGTGCCAGAATCCCGACACCCGGCATACCGACACCTTTTCTCCCTCTTGGGGGTCCATGACCCCCCTGAATGGAGAATAGATAGTGTGGCGCATGTAGTGCACCACCGTGCCCGCAAGGGGCTCATTTGCGGTCGCCCAGCTGTCGGTATGCCGGAGGCCAGCATTCCGGTGCCGGTATGCTGGCCTCCGGGAGCCCAGCCGCCGGCATACCATACTACACCCAGGACTTTCCAGAGATTCCTTTTAGATAAATGATATGTAAGAGATGAGCAGCAGGGGTAGGAGGACTTGCAGCAGTGGAGAGAGTGCAACGCTGGAATAAAATGATGAACTTTTTTGATTTTAAACAAAACTGACTGGAAAGCACTTAACAGGTTTTTTTATTTGTATACCTGGCACTGAGATGCAGCAGCATGGGGGGCATCAGTGATGTCATTGGGGCCTGTGCATGTGCCAGACCTCTGACCCATACTTCGCATGCGCAGTAGGTTTTGCAATGTCGGTTGCACTACGGCTTCAGGCTGTCAGTGATTGAAAGCCTGCTGCCATTTGGGGACGTGGGGGGGGGGGGGGGGCGACAGATGCCATTTCCCAATACGGAGGCGTGTCGTCTACGTTTTGGGGAACAGATGAGGCCAGGACTTCCATCAGAAGATGGAGATTTCCTGTCTCTTTGTTGGATCTATGGCAGCCAGCTTGTGCTACGCTATGCGTCACACAGCTAGATGATGGTGTTGCAGATGATCCGTTGCTCGGATGCAGCACAAATCACTAATCCAAGCAGGAGGTTTCTACTTATACACCTTCTGCTGCATTAACATATCAGCGCTATCACTGCTGCTACCATGTAAGCAGCAGCAATAGCACCTCCAGACAAATCTGAATCAGAGCTCTCTATTGCAAGACACATGGACAGAGTGCGAAGGCAGGAGTTAATGGGGAGTAGGGTTTAGGAGATGGTGGCCAAGCCTTCCTGAAGTCTGCACAGCACTCTCAAGAAGAATTCCATGCTTCCATGGTCAGAGAGGGAGACTCCTGACCTTGGTGAGCAAAGAGAACTTCAATCAAGCAGAGGCTTAACGTGTCTACCAGTTGTCACACCTCATCCCTGGCATCCTCATCATGGACAGATTTGTGGGAAGACTGTGGGAAGCCAGAGGGCAAAGAAAGAGGTGGCATATCATGTTTATTACCACCGCTGTATAGTATGGGTGTTCGGAGTTGTTTCATTGCCAACACTTTATCAGTTTAAATGGAAAATTGGAATCCAGTCTATAACATCCAGCAAATAGGAAATAATTATAACTTATTTTACAATCTGCTTGCACCTAACATGTGAAATGTTTATTATGGCTCATGCCTCAGATATTAATAGATACTAAATGCTGTAATATGTTGTGGCTGTTTGTGTTTACTGGTGAACATTGAGAATGTAAGTATAGGACCTCTATGTGAACGTTTACCACCTCCAGGGTTATACATAAGTGCTGATGAGAAAACCAGGCTGTGATGAATGCCTACCCACCATATGCTTTTATGATACCCCAGTAAAACCTGGGAGAATCCATCTGTCTCTGAAATGTGAAGATGTGTCCTCTCACCATACAGTGATGATTATTTAAAAGCTGTAACACTTCTCCTTACTTCCTGACAAGCACTTCCTAGTACTTCAGCAAGTTGCCTTCAGTCATTATAGGCAGTTTGCTGACAGCTTTCTGTTTACAGTCTTCTGCACCCTTTTCGGGAGTGAAAACAAAGTGACTTGCCTGGGCTTTGAAATGTTGAACTGCTGCAGGGAGAATAGGATACAGTTCATCAACACAGATACCTGGAGAGTGACCTTTCTAGGGTGAAGCCATAATACTAATCTGTAAGGTGTATATACTTCTGTCACACTCACATGACTTTACCATGGTAGCAATGTATTACGATAAATAATACAGTCAAGACTGTACTTTTAATGTCAGTATCTAATTGTTGGCAGGGGCAGCAATATCTCACACAGAATGCCAAATGATGGAAAAGGGGGATTTTTTTTTAAATCCCCTGCACAAGACTGATTAAAAAATGTCTGAGAAGTGCCCCTTACTCATTCTTTTTTGGTGTACTTCCCAGACCAGCAGTGTATGACCATGAATCTATATATCTGTAGTTCTTTCCATATAAAGCAAGAAGGTTATGAGATTTATATTCAGAGAAGAGCAGTATCATCCTTTAGGTTTCTGTCTAGGGCCCAGTTGGTACTGAGGGACCCAGATTGCTGTAACCCTATTATTATTATTATTATTATTATTATTTCTTCTTCATAAACAGTGGGTGAAAAGGGGACTAATCCAGTATCTCAGTTTTTCTTGAGAACATGGCATGCTAATATAACATATAACACTAGTTGTTTGGAATTGGAAACCCCCCACCCCCGTTGAATGTTGAATTATGACGATTTCCAGGAAAACTTTGAAGGGAGAGCATACTGATTGGTTGCAGGGGCTCTGCTTTCATAAGTATTTTATTGGCCTACAAAGCTTATTTATTTATATAAGGCTTCTACAAAGTCATTCCTGAGTCAGGAATACAGTGAGACAGTGTATGTCATGGGACACAGCCGCGTCTATTATTGCGCCCGGGGGGGCGCGGGCGATTGGGTGGAGGAAAGGGTCCACAAAATAGTGGAAAGTTCAGCAGGGGTAAGAGAAGGGACCAAGGCGGGAGAGAGGTGAATAGGGGAGACCCCTCTACACAGTGAATGCAATATACTAGTTTACAATTTACAATTGGGTATAAAACAATTAAAAAAAAACCTGAGTGGGCACTTACAGACAACAAAGAGGTAAATGGTCCTGCTTGTTAGAATACAATCTATAGAGAAATAGGAATTTGATACATGAGGATTAAGTGCTACATAATGCAATATGGTCCAGACAGAGCGCAGAGATTATTGGTGGGCTATATGATCCAGTCCAGAGCATTATTGCCCTTATAACAGTGGATTATGTGAGTGTAGAACAAGAAAATATTGTTCTACACTCCGGATGTGTAGTACATAGGTAGAGTAGACACAATCTGACTGTCTGGTTGTGAACTGTAATCTCTGACTAAAGGCGCAGAACCGTATATATTCAGCACTGCACACAGAAAAAGTCAGCATGTTCACTTCCTTCATGAACTCATTATGGAGCTCAATAGAGGCCACTGGAGAGCCATGATCTTCTATGACTACAGCAGGATAGTTTTGACTGACTGTGAGCTGCTTTTGGGGAGGAAGTACTGTCCCGAACCACTGTTTATGAATGGTTTGCAGAATTTTGGCACTGGAGACAGTCCCTAGAAGACGAGCAGCGCTGTGGCCAGTCTGTGTCCACCATCACTGAGGACAGCATTGCTGCTATGCGGGCCATAGTTGAGGTGGGCGAAAGGGTGACCGTAGCTGAGTTAAAGAAGAAGATAGACTTCTCATTGGGATCCATCTGTTTGATACTCCATGAAAAGCTTGGCCTGAGCAATGTTTCTGCACACTGGGTGCCCCATCAGCTGACTCGAGAGCAGGAGGCTCGGGGACTTTGTTCCACAACATGCTGGCCAGGTTTGTCTTGGAGATCATCAGTGACAATGAATCCTGGATATACAGGTTTGACCCCGAGACCAAACACCAATTACCACAGAATGGCCAAGCAGGTGGTGGCTGTTTTTGTAGGCAACACTGGTCATGTAGCTACTGTACCACTCATGCAGCAGCACACAGTCACTGGGGACTGGAATGCCAACTAATGCCTGCTGCAAGTGCTGGAAGCCATTTTCAGGTGCCATCCTGGAACTCACACTCGTGATGCGCTTCTCCATCACAATAATACACTTGCCCACAAATACAAGAAAGTGTTGGATTTTCTGGCCCATGAACATATCCAGAAGCTTGGTCATCTGTTGTACAGTACAGACTTGGCCGACTGTGACTTCTTTGTGTTCCCACAAATCAAGCACAAGATGCATGGGATTCATTTTGAGTCACTGAAAGCTGCAATGGAGGCGTTTATCCAGCATATAGAAGACATAAATGGTTAGGACTGATCCAACTGCTTCACCAAACAAATAGAAAAATACTGAGTGTTTCTTAATCAGGCACTACAATGGGCTGCATACTCCTAGCCGCTGTTAAATAAAGGTATAGTCACTCCGAATAAGTGGTACAATATTAACAAAAAAAAGAAAGAAAGAAACAGCGCTCTTTTGAGGAAAGGCTTTGCATCAGAATATTTATAACTAGTATTACTAATATATATATATATATATATATATATATACAAACAGAAAATTCAGCACTCACCATAGCAAGCGCACTTATCCTCACCACATCAATAAATAAATGATGGGGGTTTAGTTAGTGAATTGACCAATGCACAGAAGCCTGCAAACTGATCGCCAAGGTACCCCACCTTCTTGCAGGTCCTACACTATCACAGAGTCTTAAAACCTGGCAACTGTTTCACACATAATATTACTGCAAACATGGCTACTTGGTTTAATCTGCACCTGCCAAATACCTTATGGCTTTTAAAGGTACACTAGTCGCCTGACACTGGCTGATAAATTACTAAGAAACAGCTGACACAGGTTTAGGACAATTGAACCTACATAGGGGTGCATGAAAAAGCTTGTGGCCACAGTTAATAAGAGTTAACCATAGATTAACCCTGCAATATACAAACAGGTATAAACTCACAGCACTCGCCACCCCAGAAGTGGGGTATATGACTGCACTTACCACTCATAGGGTGGGGTGCATGTAGCCCATGACCACATACTTAAATAAATACAAACATAAAATTCAGCACTCACCATAGCAAGCGCACTTATCCTCACCACATCAATAAATAAATGATGGGGGTTTAGTTAGTGAATTGACCAATGCACAGAAGCCTGCAAACTGATCGCCAATGTACCCCACCTTCTTGCAGGTCCTACACTATCACAGAGTCTTAAAACCTGGCAACTGTTTCACACATAATATTACTGCAAACATGGCTACTTGGTTTAATGTGCACCTGCCAAATACCTTATGGCTTTTAAAGGTACACTAGTCGCCTGACACTGGCTGATAAATTACTAAGAAACAGCTGACACAGGTTTAGGACAATTGAGCCTACATAGGGATGCATGAAAAAGCTTGTGGCCACAGTTAATAAGAGTTAACCATAGATTAACCCTGCAATATACAAACAGATATAAAATCACAGCACTCGCAACCCCAGAAGTGGGGTATATGACTGCACTTACCACTCATAGGGTGGGGTGCATGTAGTCCATGACCACATACTTAAATAAATACAAACATAAAATTCAGCACTCACCATAGCAGGCTCACTTATCCTCACTACATCAATAAATAAATGATGGGGGTTTAGTTAAGTGAATTGGCCAATGAACAGAAGCCTGCAAACCGATCGCCAAGGTACCCCACCTTCTTGCATGTCCTACACTATCACAGAGTCTTAAAACCTGGCAACTGTTTCACATATAATATAACTGCAAGTATGCCTGCTTGGTTTAATGAGCACCTGCCAAATACCTTATGGCTTTTAAAGGTACACTAGTCACCTGACACTGGCTAATAAATTACTAAGGAACAGCTGACACAGGTTTAGGACAATTGAGGATAAGTGAGCTTGCTATGGTGAGTGCTGAATTTTCTGTTTGTATTTATTTAAGTTTGTGGTCATGGGCTACATGCACCCCACCCTATGAGTGGTAAGTGCAGTCGGGTGTAGTAGGGTATGCTGTCGGCCAGGCTCCCGGCCACCAGCATACCGGCGCTGGAATCCTGACCGGTGGCATACCGACAGCTCGCTGCACTCGCCACGCTGCGGGCATAGGGGCACGCTACACGCGCCACACTATCTATTCTCCCTCCAGGGGGGTCATGGACCCCCAAGAGGGAGGAAAGATGTCGGTATGCCGGCGGTCGGGATTCCGGCACCGGCATGCTGGGCGTCGAGAGCCCAGCCGCTGGCAAACAGAAGACCACCCTGTGCAGTCATGTACCCCACTTCTGGGGTGGCGAGTGCTGTGGTTTTATATCTGTTTGTATATATATATATATATATATATATATATACAGCGGGGACTGGGGTTGTTCATAAATACAAATAGCATTTGATTATTATCACATGATATGCATTACTAAAGTCTGCTAAGCTTATGGTCAGGGTTGCTTATTTATTTATTACTGCCTTTTCGAGCGAGCATTTGTGTGTTTTTTTTGTATTGTTTTTACTGTTTACACTGTTACTATGGAAAATGGCTCGGCCCACCCCCACAGCCGGCTGGATAAGGTGTGATGTCATCACACACCGTTCCAGGAAGTGCAGGGGGAGCAGAGACCTGATCCTTTATTGCACATGGTATTTAAGGTAAGATATCTGTATCTGTCTTTATCCTGATGAAAGGTGCTAATAAAGGGGGTCATTCCGAGTTGTTCGCTCGGTAAATTTAATCGCATCGCAGCGATTTTCCGCTTAGTGCGCATGCGCAATGTTCGCACTGCGACTGCGCCAAGTAAATTTGCTATGCAGTTAGGTATTTTACTCACGGCTTTTTCTTCGTTCAGGCGATCGTAATGTGATTGACAGGAAGTGGGTGTTTCTGGGCGGAAACAGGCCTTTTTATGGGCGTGTGAGAAAAAACGCTACCGTTTCTGGGAAAAACGCGGGAGTGGCTTGAGAAACGGAGGAGTGGCTGGGCGAACGCTGGGTGTGTTTGTGACGTCAAACCAGGAACGACAAGCTCTGAACTGATCGCAGATGCCGAGTAAGTCTGGAGCTACTCAGAAACTGCACAGAGATGTCTTTTCGCAATATTGCGAATCTTTCGTTCGCAATTTTACTATGCTAAGATTCACTCCCAGTAGGCGTAGGCTTAGCGTGTGCAAAGCTGCTAAAAACGGCTTGCGAGCGAACAACTCGAAATGACCCCCAAAGTGCACCTGAAATGTTGAAAGCATGCAGTTGTAGCTGTGGAAATTATTTACAAAGCAGAGGAGTGCCTCTCAAAAATTGTGTTGCTGTACATTGTGCCCTAGAGGTTCGGAGGGGGCACCCAGGTACTATCTGTTACTGCAGGGCTGGCCAAACCAGTCCTCGAGATCTACCAACAGTACACATTTTCCAGACCATCTAGCTGGTGCACAGGTGTTGTCATTACTAATTAAGATGTGCTGCATTCATTCCTAACTGACAATTCTACAGATCTCCAGGAGGACCGGTTTGGCCAGCCCTGTGTTACTGTTTTATGGAGTGCCGGTCAAAATTGCTGGATTATATATATATATATATATATATATATATATATATATATATATATACATATTGCCTTACATGAACAGTTCTAACAAGTTCCAGCAAAATATTCCTTAATAGTGATAATCACACTTTCCATTCATTGGAATACTTTCATTAGAAGGTGTTCTTTGATGATGATGTTGTTATACGTACTGTATGTGTAGATTACATGGCTAGTGCATCTAAAGCTAAATGAGAAAGTCGTGGGCTCGATTGTTGTTATAAAATAAGACATGACTTTCGCTTGTGTCTTAATTCTTAAAGCCGCACTGCAAACACAGCAAACCAATTACCAGAAGCCCTTTTAGTTCTAGGTATATCAAGAATAATTAAAAAGTGACAGTAATTCATATAGGTGCACAATAAATATGGTAAAAAGGAATCATGTGTACGTCCCTCCTATACAATGGTGACTCATTCCAATTAGATGCGAGTGAAACTCGAATACTGTACATCACATGAATGCAGACCAAGAAATGGCAATATGTGGTACCAATGATGAGGTTAAGCGACTTTCCTACAAAAAAAGACCTTGAAGTATATGACAAAGTGGGAAAACCATCCTGGACCCCCAAAAATTGGCAACTGAGATAGCAGGACCATATGGAAGGCTGTTAGTGGCCTTTAGGAAAGCACTGCAGATTTTTAAAAGGTGTTAAATGGATGACTTAAGCCACTTTTTTATTAATGATAGGAAAATGATAGAACGCAAGTATTGTTCATCAAATGAAAGTCTGTCTAGAATTTTGGGGTACAGAAAATGCTTGTAAGGTATTGTTTCAGTGTTTTAATACAATAAACAAAAATTGAATAAACACTTATAGCTATAATTTGCAAGTGTAAAAAACCCTCTCCCATCAATACAATGCCTCCAGATACCTGTCCCGCATCATTTAACCCATTATTGAGCTTTTAGAGATATTCACCTGAAAACTGACATGTCTTTATTGGCCAAATTACGCTAGCTAAACACCCCCCAGTGCATGATTATTCATTAGGATGGGTGTATCAGAGGTTCTGCATTGTGTCCTGACATTTTTACCTTACAGCACAGGTTCTCAAACTTGGTCCTCAGGACCCCACACAGTGCATGTTTTGCAGGTCTCCTCACAGAATCACAAGTGAAATAATTAGCTTCACCTGTGGACCTTTTAAAATGTGTCAGTGAGTAATTAATACACCTGTGCACTTGCTGGGTTACCTGCAAAACATGCACTGTGTGGGGTCCTGAGGACCGAGTTTGAGAACCACTGCCTTACAGTAAAGATTTCCCCTACCTTACACATGTTCAAGGTGCATCTAGAAAACCAATGTGAGTTTGGTATTGGATTCTAAATGTAATTCACGGTGCAAATTCATTGCAAGAAGGCTCGCAGGCTACAACTCCCACCTATTTGGAATGACACCTTGAATAAAGGTAAACACATAGCCCAATATTCAAATTGATCTAAATGCTAACCGTCGAAAATGTACAAATTGCGGAACAATTTTGAAACTTCTGCTCAACTTTACAACATAGATTGAATGTGCCCTAAAATGTTGGCTTCATAGTAGAAATATATTTGTTATAAATTCATTAACCTGGTTTTGTTTTTGTTTTGAACAATATTTTCTGCTATGTGCTGGTTAAATGACAATAACTTTTTTATTTGTTACAGTAGTAAAGTGAATTGCATATTGTTTAATTTGACATATACAGGGCTTTTATAGGATTTTCATATAAATAAATAAAAAATTGTTAGGATTTACCAACTAAATTATTTTAAAATAAAAAAGACACTTCTGATTGATTATCCTCATAATTATTTTCCAGAAATTAGTGCAATATAGAGATAAATGTGTGCTTTAATGTGTTTCCCATTTCACCCTTTTTGATACCTAACATTAAAGTTCCATATCTATATATACTGTATAAATATAATCACAGTGCTGTGCTTTTACATCACAAAGGTTGGAAACCACTTGAATATAGCTTACATATGGCATATAGTATTAAGTGCTGTATTCTGTTTAAAGTGCCCGACTGCGATTAACAGATTGACAAAATCAACAAATTTTGGCTTAAAGTTGTAACAATTTTCTCCCCCAGCAGACATATCAATCCATGAGTACACACATTGTTATTATCTCAATTGTAAAATAAACCACTTTATCTTTTACGATAACACTGCTTGTAAAGTGAAGTATAAACAGGGAGACAACTGATATCACTTTGATGTTGTGTTTAACTAATCACAACAGCACTATAAATCTAATGAGAGAAGAGAACAGTAGTATTCACACATATTTAACTGTCATCATAATATCTATCCCATATGTTTGCAAGTGGATGACAAGTGGCATTTTTTGTAGTTACTTATATATAAGGATAGACTAGAAGGAATTTCTGATGAAATGGGTGCAGATTCTTGACAAATCCTTTAAAAACTAGGTTTAAACAGTTTTATGAAATCACTTTTAAAAACCACTGTTGTTATATCAGTCAGGTTCCATTCCTTTAAGACTCACCCTATGGTAGCTGCACACTAAGGGGTAAATTTACTAAAGCTGCTAAAACAGAAAATTGGTGATGTTACCCATAGCAACCAATCAGATGCCATCACTTTCAAAGAGGCAATAAAAAACTGATAGACATAATCTGATTGGTTGCTATTAGACATCACCAATTCTCTGCTTTAGAAGCTTTAGTAAATGTACCCCTTATTATTTATCACAAGATTTAAGTGGCAGAATAATCTGGAATTAGGAAACGTTGCATTTATATTTACAGAAAAGTACAAATCATTGTATTCAAATACCATCATAAGCATGTTTGTATAATAGCGTAGAAGAATTCTGTAGACCTGACACTTGTTTAGCAGATTGTAAATAACTGAAAAAATCCATATTAAAAAAAAAAAATGAAAAGAAAATGCAAGAAATAAAATAGCTTGTCTGTTCTTAGAGCCAAGTGGTGTATGTACTAAGACTTGTAGAAGACAAAGTGGAGAGAGATAAAGCACCAGCCAATCAGCTCCTAACTGCCATGTAACAGGCTGTGTTTGAAAAATGACAGAAGCTGGTTGGTTAGTACTTTATCTCCTTCCACTTTGTACATACTTATACCCCTTTTCCACTAGCTTTTGTAAACACGGGTAAAGGCGCGGGGGCGCGCATTTAGCCATTTACCCGTGTTTTTCACTAGTGGAAACGGGTCCCCCGGCAAATTCCCGGATCAAGTGATCCGGGAATCCTACCCTGGTAGCTAGCCAGGTTGAACACGTGTTCAACCCGGCTAGCTATCTACTGTGAACGGGAGCCGTGTCGAGGCGACGCGGCTCCCGTTCTCAGTGCATAGGGAGGGCGGCGCTGGGAGATTATGTGATCTCCCAGCGCCGCCCCTGCCGCGTCACTAGCGTGTCACCAACCCGGCAATTGCCAGGTTGGTGAGCGCTGTCTGCAGGGGGCTGTAGCACGGTGCGCAGCCGTGTCAGGCGACACGGCTGCGACCCGTGCTATGCTAGTGGAAAAGGGGTATCATCTAGTCTGCCGGAACGGCCATCAGGCTCCCAAAAATCGGGAGGTTCTCTCCCGCAGAAAGGTAGGCAAGTCAATGCCATTAATCTGCGCATTGAATAATGAGGGGTGGGGCCACGATGATGTGATTGTGCATCCATGCCCCGTGCCGCCCACCCCTGATGAGGCCACTGTCCCACATGGTGCAGCCAGAAAGTCGGTAAGCATCTTCATCTCTCTCCCAGTCTTAGTACATAGACCCCCAAATGAGAGGATCACAACTGGATTTCCAATGTAGAAAAGGTCCAATGACACAACGTGTTTCCTCTTTAAACAAACTTAAAAATGGAAATGAAAGTCCTGTTGACTGGAGGGGTTGATACTAGAGATGAGCGCCGGAAATTTTTCGGGTTTTGTGTTTTGGTTTTGGGTTCGGTTCCGCGGCCGTGTTTTGGGTTCGACCGCGTTTTGGCAAAACCTCACCGAATTTTTTTTGTCGGATTCGGGTGTGTTTTGGATTCGGGTGTTTTTTTCCAAAAAACCTAAAAAACAGCTTAAATCATAGAATTTGGCGGTCATTTTGATCCCAAAGTATTATTAACCTCAAAAACCATAATTTCCACTCATTTTCAGTCTATTCTGAATACCTCACACCTCACAATATTATTTTTAGTCCTAAAATTTGCACCGAGGTCGCTGTGTGAGTAAGATAAGCGACCCTAGTGGCCGACACAAACACTGGGCCCATCTAGGAGTGGCACTGCAGTGTCACGCAGGATGGCCCTTCCAAAAAACCCTCCCCAAACAGCACATGACGCAAAGAAAAAAAGAGGCGCAATGAGGTAGCTGTGTGAGTAAGATTAGCGACCCTAGTGGCCGACACAAACACCGGGCCCATCTAGGAGTGGCACTGCAGTGTCACGCAGGATGTCCCTTCCAAAAAACCCTCCCCAAACAGCACATGACGCAAAGAAAAAAAGAGGCGCAATGAGGTAGCTGTGTGAGTAAGATAAGCGACCCTAGTGGCCGACACAAACACCGGGCCCATCTAGGAGTGGCACTGCAGTGTCACGCAGGATGTCCCTTCCAAAAAACCCTCCCCAAACAGCACATGACGCAAAGAAAAAAAGAGGCGCAATGAGGTAGCTGTGTGAGTAAGATAAGCGACCCTAGTGGCCGACACAAACACCGGGCCCATCTAGGAGTGGCACTGCAGTGTCACGCAGGATGTCCCTTCCAAAAAACCCTCCCCAAACAGCACATGACGCAAAGAAAAAGAAAAGAAAAAAGAGGTGCAAGATGGAATTGTCCTTGGGCCCTCCCACCCACCCTTATGTTGTATAAACAAAACAGGACATGCACACTTTAACCAACCCATCATTTCAGTGACAGGGTCTGCCACACGACTGTGACTGATATGACGGGTTGGTTTGGACCCCCCCCAAAAAAGAAGCAATTAATCTCTCCTTGCACAAACTGGCTCTACAGAGGCAAGATGTCCACCTCATCATCACCCTCCGATATATCACCGTGTACATCCCCCTCCTCACAGATTATCAATTCGTCCCCACTGGAATCCACCATCTCAGCTCCCTGTGTACTTTGTGGAGGCAATTGCTGCTGGTCAATGTCTCCGCGGAGGAATTGATTATAATTCATTTTAATGAACATCATCTTCTCCACATTTTCTGGATGTAACCTCGTACGCCGATTGCTGACAAGGTGAGCGGCGGCACTAAACACTCTTTCGGAGTACACACTTGTGGGAGGGCAACTTAGGTAGAATAAAGCCAGTTTGTGCAAGGGCCTCCAAATTGCCTCTTTTTCCTGCCAGTATAAGTACGGACTGTGTGACGTGCCTACTTGGATGCGGTCACTCATATAATCCTCCACCATTCTATCAATGTTGAGAGAATCATATGCAGTGACAGTAGACGACATGTCCGTAATCGTTGTCAGGTCCTTCAGTCCAGACCAGATGTCAGCATCAGCAGTCGCTCCAGACTGCCCTGCATCACCGCCAGCGGGTGGGCTCGGAATTCTGAGCCTTTTCCTCGCACCCCCAGTTGCGGGAGAATGTGAAGGAGGAGATGTTGACAGGTCGCGTTCCGCTTGACTTGACAATTTTGTCACCAGCAGGTCTTTCAACCCCAGCAGACTTGTGTCTGCCGGAAAGAGAGATCCAAGGTAGGCTTTAAATCTAGGATCGAACACGGTGGCCAAAATGTAGTGCTCTGATTTCAACAGATTGACCACCCGTGAATCCTTGTTAAGCGAATTAAGGGCTCCATCCACAAGTCCCACATGCCTAGCGGAATCGCTCCGTGTTAGCTCCTCCTTCAATGTCTCCAGCTTCTTCTGCAAAAGCCTGATGAGGGGAATGACCTGACTCAGGCTGGCAGTGTCTGAACTGACTTCACGTGTGGCAAGTTCAAAGGGCATCAGAACCTTGCACAACGTTGAAATCATTCTCCACTGCGCTTGAGACAGGTGCATTCCACCTACTATATCGTGCTCAATTGTATAGGCTTGAATGGCCTTTTGCTGCTCCTCCAACCTCTGAAGCATATAGAGGGTTGAATTCCACCTCGTTACCACTTCTTGCTTCAGATGATGGCAGGGCAGGTTCAGTAGTTTTTGGTGGTGCTCCAGTCTTCTGTACGTGGTGCCTGTACGCCGAAAGTGTCCCGCAATTCTTCTGGCCACCGACAGCATCTCTTGCACGCCCCTGTCGTTTTTAAAAAAATTCTGCACCACCAAATTCAAGGTATGTGCAAAACATGGGACGTGCTGGAATTTGCCCATATTTAATGCACACACAATATTGCTGGCGTTGTCCGATGCCACAAATCCACAGGAGAGTCCAATTGGGGTAAGCCATTCCGCGATGATCTTCCTCAGTTGCCGTAAGAGGTTTTCAGCTGTGTGCGTATTCTGGAAAGCGGTGATACAAAGCGTAGCCTGCCTAGGAAAGAGTTGGCGTTTGCGAGATGCTGCTACTGGTGCCGCCGCTGCTGTTCTTGCGGCGGGAGTCCATACATCTACCCAGTGGGCTGTCACAGTCATATAGTCCTGACCCTGCCCTGCTCCACTTGTCCACATGTCCGTGGTTAAGTGGACATTGGGTACAACTGCATTTTTTAGGACACTGGTGAGTCTTTTTCTGACGTCCGTGTACATTCTCGGTATCGCCTGCCTAGAGAAGTGGAACCTAGATGGTATTTGGTAACGGGGGCACACTGCCTCAATAAATTGTCTAGTTCCCTGTGAACTAACGGCGGATACCGGACGCACGTCTAACACCAACATAGTTGTCAAGGCCTCAGTTATCCGCTTTGCAGCAGGATGACTGCTGTGATATTTCATCTTCCTCGCAAAGGACTGTTGAACAGTCAATTGCTTACTGGAAGTAGTACAAGTGGGCTTACGACTTCCCCTCTGGGATGACCATCGACTCCCAGCAGCAACAACAGCAGCGCCAGCAGCAGTAGGCGTTACACGCAAGGATGCATCGGAGGAATCCCAGGCAGGAGAGGACTCGTCAGAATTGCCAGTGACATTGCCTGCAGGACTATTGGCATTCCTGGGGAAGGAGGAAATTGACACTGAGGGAGTTGGTGGGGTGGTTTGCGTGAGCTTGGTTACAAGAGGAAGGGATTTACTGGTCAGTGGACTGCTTCCGCTGTCACCCAAAGTTTTTGAACTTGTCACTGACTTATTATGAATGCGCTGCAGGTGACGTATAAGGGAGGATGTTCCGAGGTGGTTAACGTCCTTACCCCTACTTATTACAGCTTGACAAAGGGAACACACGGCTTGACACCTGTTGTCCGCATTTCTGGTGAAATACTTCCACACCGAAGAGCTGATTTTTTTGGTATTTTCACCAGGCATGTCAACGGCCATATTCCTACCACGGACAACAGGTGTCTCCCCGGGTGCCTGACTTAAACAAACCACCTCACCATCAGAATCCTCCTGGTCAATTTCCTCCCCAGCGCCAGCAACACCCATATCCTCCTCATCCTGGTGTACTTCAACACTGACATCTTCAATCTGACTATCAGGAACTGGACTGCGGGTGCTCCTTCCATCACTTGCAGGGGGCGTGCAAATGGTGGAAGGCGCATGCTCTTCACGTCCAGTGTTGGGAAGGTCAGGCATCGCAACCGACACAATTGGAGTCGGACTCTCCTTGTGGATTTGGGATTTCGAAGAACGCACAGTTCTTTGCGGTGCTACTGCTTTTGCCAGCTTTAGTCTTTTCATTTTTCTAGCGAGAGGCTGAGTGCTTCCATCCTCATGTGAAGCTGAACCACTAGCCATGAACATAGGCCAGGGCCTCAGCCGTTCCTTGCCACTCCGTGTGGTAAATGGCATATTGGCAAGTTTACGCTTCTCCTCCGACAATTTTATTTTAGGTTTTGGAGTCCTTTTTTTACTGATATTTGGTGTTTTGGATTTGACATGCTCTGTACTATGACATTGGGCATCGGCCTTGGCAGACGACGTTGCTGGCATTTCATCGTCTCGGCCATGACTAGTGGCAGCAGCTTCAGCACGAGGTGGAAGTGGATCTTGATCTTTCCCTAATTTTGGAACCTCAACATTTTTGTTCTCCATATTTTAATAGGCACAACTAAAAGGCACCTCAGGTAAACAATGGAGATGGATGGATTGGATACTAGTATACAATTATGGACGGGCTGCCGAGTGCCGACACAGAGGTAGCCACAGCCGTGAACTACCGCACTGTACTGTGTCTGCTGCTAATATATAGACTGGTTGATAAAGAGATAGTATACTCGTAACTAGTATGTATGTATAAAGAAAGAAAAAAAAACCACGGTTAGGTGGTATATACAATTATGGACGGGCTGCCGAGTGCCGACACAGAGGTAGCCACAGCCGTGAACTACCGCACTGTACTGTGTCTGCTGCTAATATAGACTGGTTGATAAAGAGATAGTATACTCGTAACTAGTATGTATGTATAAAGAAAGAAAAAAAAACCACGGTTAGGTGGTATATACAATTATGGACGGGCTGCCGAGTGCCGACACAGAGGTAGCCACAGCCGTGAACTACCGCACTGTACTGTGTCTGCTGCTAATATAGACTGGTTGATAAAGAGATAGTATACTCGTAACTAGTATGACTATAAAGAAAAAAAAAAAACCACGGTTAGGTGGTATATACAATTATGGACGGGCTGCCGAGTGCCGACACAGAGGTAGCCACAGCCGTGAACTACCGCACTGTACTGTGTCTGCTGCTAATATATAGACTGGTTGATAAAGAGATAGTATACTCGTAACTAGTATGTATGTATAAAGAAAGAAAAAAAAACCACGGTTAGGTGGTATATACAATTATGGACGGGCTGCCGAGTGCCGACACAGAGGTAGCCACAGCCGTGAACTACCGCACTGTACTGTGTCTGCTGCTAATATAGACTGGTTGATAAAGAGATAGTATACTCGTAACTAGTATGTATGTATAAAGAAAGAAAAAAAAACCACGGTTAGGTGGTATATACAATTATGGACGGGCTGCCGAGTGCCGACACAGAGGTAGCCACAGCCGTGAACTACCGCACTGTACTGTGTCTGCTGCTAATATAGACTGGTTGATAAAGAGATAGTATACTCGTAACTAGTATGACTATAAAGAAAGAAAAAAAAACCACGGTTAGGTGGTATATACAATTATGGACGGGCTGCCGAGTGCCGACACAGAGGTAGCCACAGCCGTGAACTACCGCACTGTACTGTGTCTGCTGCTAATATATAGACTGGTTGATAAAGAGATAGTATACTCGTAACTAGTATGTATGTATAAAGAAAGAAAAAAAAAACCACGGTTAGGTGGTATATACAATTATGGACGGGCTGCCGAGTGCCGACACAGAGGTAGCCACAGCCGTGAACTACCGCACTGTACTGTGTCTGCTGCTAATATAGACTGGTTGATAAAGAGATAGTATACTCGTAACTAGTATGACTATAAAGAAAGAAAAAAAAACCACGGTTAGGTGGTATATACAATTATGGACGGGCTGCCGAGTGCCGACACAGAGGTAGCCACAGCCGTGAACTACCGCACTGTACTGTGTCTGCTGCTAATATATAGACTGGTTGATAAAGAGATAGTATACTCGTAACTAGTATGTATGTATAAAGAAAGAAAAAAAAACCACGGTTAGGTGGTATATACAATTATGGACGGGCTGCCGAGTGCCGACACAGAGGTAGCCACAGCCGTGAACTACCGCACTGTACTGTGTCTGCTGCTAATATAGACTGGTTGATAAAGAGATAGTATACTCGTAACTAGTATGACTATAAAGAAAGAAAAAAAAACCACGGTTAGGTGGTATATACAATTATGGACGGGCTGCCAAGTGCCGACACAGAGGTAGCCACAGCCGTGAATTACCGCACTGTACTGTGTCTGCTGCTAATATATAGACTGGTTGATAAAGAGATAGTATACTCGTAACTAGTATGTATGTATAAAGAAAGAAAAAAAAAACACGGTTAGGTGGTATATACAATTATGGACGGGCTGCCGAGTGCCGACACAGAGGTAGCCACAGCCGTGAACTACCGCACTGTACTGTGTCTGCTGCTAATATAGACTGGTTGATAAAGAGATAGTATACTCGTAACTAGTATGTATGTATAAAGAAAGAAAAAAAAACCACGGTTAGGTGGTATATACAATTATGGACGGGCTGCCGAGTGCCGACACAGAGGTAGCCACAGCCGTGAACTACCGCACTGTACTGTGTCTGCTGCTAATATATAGACTGGTTGATAAAGATATAGTATACTCGTAACTAGTATGTATGTATAAAGAAAGAAAAAAAAACCACGGTTAGGTGGTATATACAATTATGGACGGGCTGCCGAGTGCCGACACAGAGGTAGCCACAGCCGTGAACTACCGCACTGTACTGTGTCTGCTGCTAATATATAGACTGGTTGATAAAGAGATAGTATACTCGTAACTAGTATGTATGTATAAAGAAAGAAAAAAAAACCACGGTTAGGTGGTATATACAATTATGGACGGGCTGCCGAGTGCCGACACAGAGGTAGCCACAGCCGTGAACTACCGCACTGTACTGTGTCTGCTGCTAATATAGACTGGTTGATAAAGAGATAGTATACTCGTAACTAGTATGTATGTATAAAGAAAGAAAAAAAAACCACGGTTAGGTGGTATATACAATTATGGACGGGCTGCCGAGTGCCGACACAGAGGTAGCCACAGCCGTGAACTACCGCACTGTACTGTGTCTGCTGCTAATATAGACTGGTTGATAAAGAGATAGTATACTCGTAACTAGTATGACTATAAAGAAAGAAAAAAAAACCACGGTTAGGTGGTATATACAATTATGGACGGGCTGCCGAGTGCCGACACAGAGGTAGCCACAGCCATGAACTACCGCACTGTACTGTGTCTGCTGCTAATATAGACTGGTTGATAAAGAGATAGTATACTACTAATATTATATATACTGGTGGTCAGGTCACTGGTCACTAGTCACACTGGCAGTGGCACTCCTGCAGCAAAAGTGTGCACTGTTTAATTTTAATATAATATTATGTACTCCTGGCTCCTGCTATAACCTATAACTGGCACTGCAGTGCTCCCCAGTCTCCCCCACAATTATAAGCTGTGTGAGCTGAGCACAGTCAGATATATATATACATTGATGCAGCACACTGGGCTGAGCAGTGCACACAGATATGGTATGTGACTGAGTCACTGTGTGTATCGTTTTTTTCAGGCAGAGAACGGATATATTAAATAAAACAAACAACTGAACTGTCTGGTGGTCACTGTGGTCGTCAGTCACTAAACTCTGCACTCTCTTCTACAGTATCACAGCCTCAGGTCAATCTCTCTCTCACTCTCTCAACCCTAATCTAAATGGAGAGGACGCCAGCCACGTCCTCTCCCTATCAATCTCAATGCACGTGTGAAAATGGCGGCGACGCCCGGCTCCTTATATAGAATCCGAGTCTCGCGAGAATCCGACAGCGTCATGATGACGTTCGGGCGCGCTCGGGTTAACCGAGCAAGGCGGGAGGATCCGAGTCTGCTCGGACCCGTGAAAAAAACATGAAGTTCGTGCGGGTTCGGATTCAGAGAAACCGAACCCGCTCATCTCTAGTTGATACATTACAGTATAATCAGAGGACGTGGGCATATGCCATCATGTTAAGAATTCATGCATAGCAAGAATGATTTCACTTTCATCTTTGTAATGCACATGTGACTGTGATATCATGTTCATGCACAAATAGTAGCCAACAGATCCACTGCTCACTGGGTGATGTTTATAAGCTGAAGAGAATGCTATGCATTAAAACACCAGGGGATAAGCAGTCTCTGAGATAGTCAAATCAGCCCCGACTCGCACTAATAATCATTCCATGGTCAAAATCACTTAGATTTATTTCCCATTCTGTTGTTTGTTCAGAACAACAACTGAACCTCTTGACCATGACTTCATGATTTTTTACATTGAGGAGCTGTGACATGATGGGTTGATTTTATATTTGAATGAATGAGCAGCTGTTAAGGTTACTTTATATAGTGGCCACTGAGTATCTCATGTAGAGTTGGATGTAAATGCAAAATATGCATGTGCGTGTTATTGGGTTGCTCATCTGTTTTCTTGGCATGCTGTACATATTATTATTATTATCGTTCAGCCTTCTATCCAATTACTCGGAAAACACAGAGGGCTACTGTTTAGGGACTTGAGTGTGGCCGCATCAAGGCTGACATCCATTTGCCAAGTTAACACCAAGCTCTAAAGTGCCTTAACCCAGCAACATATTGGTCTACGACTACTCGTATGGTAATAGGGAGAGCATTTACATGGGCTGCGTACTGCTTTCCTCCATACAGTGAACAAAATTAATTGTTCCACATTGTCCTGGACATTTCAACCCTAGGAAAGTCTTCAGGTATGTACACACAGTGAGATATTGCCTTGTGATTTTGACTACATAGTCAAAATCGCAAGGAAAGTTAGTGCAAATCGTAAGGTGTTAACCACCTTCCGATACCGATGTGCACTCCCACGGGGTCGGTATCGCAAGGTTAGATAGACTGTGCAGGCAAGTCAATTTTGGCTATCTAGTACTAAAGTATAGTCAAAATTGTCACTTAGTCAAAATCGCACATAGCAAATATCGCAAGCACACAGTCAATATCGCATAGTCCATATCGCATAGTCAAAATCGAAGATAGCCAAAATCTCACCGTGTGTATGCACCTTTATAATGCTACGTCACAGGATGAATTGCATAGGACTCAGTTCCTTTCAGTGTTTTTTTTATGGCAGTAGATATTCTATTTGCATATATTTTGTGTAATTGTAATTTAATTAGGTTGGAATAGTAAAAATGATATGATACATTATTGGTCTCGTATGTGGTATGAATATTAAAATATCTAAGTCAACCTTTTTTGTCATTTTGTACATTTAGGGAGCTTGCAATCGCTTCTGCTTCAGGCTGTTGACCCAGTGGAAGGCCTACCTCATTCTGTGCAACTAGCAAATAATTTGATGTCCTCATAATTGGACAAACAGGTTTGGCGCCATGTACCCAGGGGCATACTGCACCCACACTTTTGTTTTGCAATGATATAGGGGTATGGGACATCGGGCCATGGTTTGACCACCATCTATGCTGAAATGATCAGGGCTGGCTCTGGAATTGGTATTAATGGCATGCTGCTGACTGTTGTGACTGGCTAATGTCATGGTCTGTCAGCCCACAGCAGAACACTGACAGAAGCCTGCTTCCCTTCTGTTCCCTCCCTACCCTTCTGTGCCTCACCTGCCTCCTACCTCAGCTACCGCCTCCTGGGTGGGCCAGCTCCTCCTTCATGCTTTAGTACACATGGGGCTGATTCCCCATGTGGTCAAAGACTGCATAGGAGACAGACAGAAAAGTCTCCCCCACCCTCCGCATTAGGACTCTGCAGATCAGAGTAGTCTGATGGGGGTCGAGAATTAATGTAATGTCATAGGGCAATGAATGCAATGCATTTACCAATGTGGCCATTAATATAAAATAATGAGAGTACTAATGTCATGTTGGGGCTAGTAAGGGTGATATTAAAATAATGTAATGTAGTAGCTGGTGGTACTTTAATATTTATTAAAAGTAATTTTTTTAAAGTGGGAGTGGCAACAAAAATGCAGGCGTGTCATGGCTGTTTTCGAGGCAAGTATCTGCCATCAGCTGCGATCATGTATCATGTATGTAGAGAAACGCCAGCGTCGTTACTTCCGTGGTCAGTCTGCGTAGTCATACAGTAGGTCAACCATAGGAGTCGATGTTCCTCGATATTGCGATATTGCTTTGGTGCTTTGTATGAGCATGCAATTGCAGAGGATATTGCGGTGACTCTGGTGGGTGTCTATCTTGCGTAAAAACATGAATTAAGCCCTATGTGACCTATAACAACCAATTTGACACTGGAATAGACGTTAGTGTGTATACAGGTTCAAACAGACATAAAAAGAAAAAGAACAGAGAGGGAGAAAGATCACACTCCTGCTAGAAGAAAAGGGTGGATTAGTATTAAAAAAAAATTGCGCTATGAAAAGCAGCAAGTGACTTCAAAGCACCTTATCTGTCTATCTGTGCACTGGTGATAAGACCAGTTTTATGATGAAATCCTTTGTAGTTTCTATAGAAAATGGGCTTAGTGGCTGCTGTGGTATGCCCACTGAGAAAAGGCAGCTGGGCTTTAAACAATTAGAATTTGAACACTCATGAACACATTAAACAAATCTCGAGATAAAAAAAGTTAAAAGCTGGAATCATTTTGGGGATTAGTTTAGTGGCCAGTGAACCAGCTACACCTTCAGGGGGGAAAAAGAAGTGGTGAATGCTGCTGACAGTGAAACGTGTGCTGCCATTATTACTTATTATTTATTTATTTATTACCAGTTATTTATATAGCGCACACGTATTCCGCAGCGCTTTACAGAGAATAGTTGGCCATTTACATCAGTCCCTGCCCCAGTGGAGCTAACAATCTATGGGGGTCATTCTGACCCGATCGCTCGCTGCAGTTTGTCGCAGCGATCGGGTCGGAACTGCGCATGCACCGGCGCATGGCAGCTTTAGTTACCTAGCGATCACCTCTGAGACAGAGGCGGTTGCTAGGCGGGAGGGGGCTGAACGGCGGCGTTAAGCCGCCATTTAGGGGGAGCGGTCCGTCCAACGCAGGCGTGGCCGGACCGGTGGGGGGGGCGGGCCGCGGTGGCTGCGTGACGTGTCATGCAGCCGCTGCGGCCAGCAGGAGCGACGAGCAACTCCCGGCCAGCTGCAGGAGCTGCACTGGCCGGGAGTTACTCCTCAAATACAAAGGCATCGCCGCTGTGTGATGCTTTTGTATTTGTGCGGGGGGGCCGGCACTGACATGCGGGGCGGACTAGCCCTGTGCTGGGTGTCCCCCCGCATGTCTGAGTTAACGATCGTGGCTGTGATAAATTTAGCACAGCTACGATCAACTCGGAATGACCCCCTATATTCCCTATCACATACACACATTCACACTAGGGTAAATATTGTTGGGAGCCAATTAACCTACCAATATATTTTTTGGATTGTGGGAGGAAACCGGAGTACCTGGAGGAAACCCACGCAAGTATTATTATTATTATTATTATTATTATTATTATCCTATATTTATATGGCGCCACAAAGGTTCCGCAGTGCCCAATTACAGAGTACATAAACAAATAATCAAACAGGAAAACAGCAACTTACAGTTGATGACAGTATAGGACAAGTACAGGGTAAATAAACATAGTTACATCAGCAGATGACACTGGAATAAGTATCAGGTGGCAGAAGACTGATGGATTTGGTGCAGTTGAAGATTATTAAAGTAACAAAGGATAAACACATGAGGGAAGAGGGCCCTGCTCGTGAGAGCTTACATTCTAAAGGGGAGGGGTAGACAGACAGGGGTGACACAGATGGGGTACAAAGAGAGAGTAGAACAGAGGGTTAGGATGAAATTTGGCTGGGTTTGTTGAAGAAGTGGGTCTTGAGAGCCCGTTGAAGTTTTGTAGAAAGGTGGAGAGTCTGAGGCGGAGAGGTAGGGAATTCCAGAGAAGTGGTTCAGCACGTGAAAAATCTTGGAGGTAGGAGTGGGAGGAAGTAATCCGTAGGCAGGAGAGTCGGCGTGCATTAGCAGAGCGAAGAGGACGAGTGGGAGTGTAAAGGGAGATAAGGTCAGAGATGTAGATGGGAGAGGAGTGGGTGAGGGCTTTGTAAGCGAGTGTGAGAAGCTTGAAATGGATTCTGAAAGGGAAGGGGAGCCAGTGAAGGTCTAGTAAGAGAGGAGAGGTGGACGTAGTGCGTTTGGTGAGGAAGATGAGCCGGGCAGCAGCATTGAGGATAGATTGGAGTGGAGAGAGGTATTTGTCAGGAATGCCAGTCAGGAGCAGATTACAGTAGTCCAGTCTGGAGATGACCAGTGAGTGGATAAGAGTCTTAGTAGCATCCTGGGTCAGAATGGGTTTGATCCTGGAAATATTTTTTAGATGAAAATGGCAGGTTTGTGAGAGGTGTTGAATGTGTGGTTTGAAGGAGAGGGAGGAGTCAAGGATTACTCCAAGACAGCGCACTTGGGGGCTAGAGGAGATAGTAGTGCCATCAATAGATAATGAGATTGTAGGAGGTGAGGTTATGCGGGAGGGAGGGAAGATGATCAGCTCGGTCTTAGACATGTTAAGTTTAAGAAAGCGCTGGGACATCCAGGAAGAGGTAGCAGAGAGACAGTTGGAGATACGAGTGAGGAGAGCAGGGGAGAGGTCTGGAGAGGAAAGATAGATTTGGGTGTCATCAGCATAGAGATGATATTTGAAACCAAAAGAACTAATGAGCTTACCTAGTGAGGATGTATAGAGAGAGAAGAAAAGAGGACCAAGGACTGAACCTTGGGGTACCCCTACAGTTAGTGGAAGTGAGGGGGAGGTGGAGTCATGAGAGGAGACAGAGAAAGAACGGTCAGAAAGGTAGGAGGACAGCCAAGAGAGGGCAGTGTCACGTAGACCAATGGAGTGAAGAATTTGCGGTAGGAGAGGATGGTCCACAGTGTCAAAAGCAGCAAAGAGATCAAGTAGAATAAGTATAGAGTAGTGTCCCTTAGATTTAGCAGCATGGGGGTCATTGCATACTTTTGTAAGGGCAGTTTCAGTGGAGTGGAGAGGACGGAAGCCAGACTGGAATGGGTCAAGCAGTGAGTATGAGGAAAGAAAGGAAGTAAGGCAGTTGTAGACAATACGCTCAAGGAGTTTGCAGGCATAAGGGAGGAGAGAGATGGGTCGGTAGTTGGAGAGAGTGTTTGGATCAAGGGTAGGTTTTTTAAGAATAGGAGAGATGAGTGCATGCTTGAAGGCAGAGGGGACAGTGCCTGATGAGAGGGATAGATTGAGAAGGTGGGAAAGATGGGAACAAGCAGAAGGAGATAGGTAGCGGAGGAGGCAGGAGGGGATAGGGTCAAGTGGGGAGGTGGTAAGGGGAAAGGAACGAATGAGGGCCATGACTTCCTCTCCAGATGCATGGGAGAAAGATGTCAGAGTAGGTGCAAGGGATGGGGAGGGTTGGTAAGGGATGGGAGAAAGCTGGTTACTGATGGTCTGGTGTGATGTGATGTCCTGACGTATGGAGTCAATTTTGGATGTAAAGTAAGTGGAAAAGTCAAGAGCAGAGAGTGAGGAAGGGAGACGAGGTGAAGGTGGGCAGAGGAGTGAGTTGAGAGTGGCAAAGAGGCGCCGGGGGTTGGAAGACTGGGAGGAGATGAGGTTCTTGAAGTATGACTGTTTAGCAAGAGAAAGGGCAGCACTGAAGGATGAGAGCATAAGTTTGAAATGGAGGAAGTCTGCCTTAGAGCGTGATTTCCTCCAGTGTCACTCAGCAGTACGTGAGCATTTTTGCAGATATCTGGTGCATTTGGTGTGCCAGGGTTGAGGTGTTAATTTGCGAGGGTGAATAGTGGTTGTTGGAGCAACAGAGTCAAGAGCAGAAGTAAGGGATGCATTGTATGTGGAAGTGGCTTGTTCAGGGCATGAGAGAGAGAGAATAGGAGAGAGAAGTGAATCAAACAGGGAGGAAAGGAATGTGGTGTCAATAGCTTCAATGTTACGCTTAGTGATGGTAGCCTTAGGAGGTAGAGATGGGGAAGTCGAGAGAGATAGGTTAAAGGAGAGCAGGTGGTGGTCAGAGAGGGGAAATGGGGAGTTGAAAAAATCAGAAATATCACAGCGGTGAGTGAAGACCAAATCCAGTGAGCTCCCATTAACATGGGAGGGTGAGGAGGTCCACTGGGAGAGACCAAGTGAAGAGGTGAGGTTAAAGAGTTTAGAGGCAGGGGATTGTGTGGGGATGTCAATGGGGATGTTGAAATCGCCTAGGATAATGGAGGGAATGTCAGAAGAGAGGAAGTGAGGAAGCCAGGAAGCAAAGTTGTCGATGAATTTGGAAGCAGTGCCAGGGGGGCGGTAAATGACAGCTACTCTAAGAGGGACTGGTTGGAAGAGGCGTATGGCATGGACCTCAAATGTAGAGAATGTAAGAGATGGTTCTGGTGGTATGAGTTGGTAGGAGTAACTAGAAGGTAAAAGGACCCCAACACCACCCCTATGGCGACCCCAGGACCATGGGGCAGACCCCAGGACCATGGGGCAGAGGTAAATGAAAGTGGGGTAACAGGAAAGGAGGGGGAAGGAAACAGAGGGATGGAGGGGAGACAGAGGAGGTGTAGGAGACTAGGGTGGAAGGATAAAGATACATTATGAAACTCCACACAGGTAGGGCCATTATGTAAATTCAGATCCAAATTCACAGCTTCCAAAAAGTAGCAGCCAACAAAAACAAATATTTTTTATTTTTCCTTGTAATGATCATTATATAGTATATGAAGACATGAGCAACATGTTTCTCCAAATGCTGAGATTCTTGACCTGATTCACAGTTGGATGCAGTGTTCATGTTTGTGCAAAAAGTGGTGTGTGTGTGTGAATGTGAGGCCCCCAGCAGAGAGAGCAGCAGGAGAAGTAGTGTCAGAGGGCGTAATCCAAGTTTCAGTAATGGCTAGTAGGTGTAGGGAGTTGGAAATAAAAAGGTCATGAGTGGGGACCAGTTTGTTACAAACAGATCTGGCATTCCAGAGGGCACAGGATAGGGGGTATGAGTTTGTGGGAGAGATGTGAATTAGATTATCAGGGTTGCTGTAGCGATGAGGTGAGATTAACTTTGAGGGAAGGGATGATGAGAGAGTAGTGATGGTACGGGTGCCTGAGCTAGGAGGGTAAACTGCTGGAGGTGGGCAGGGAGGGAGGTCAGTTTGATGTGGATGGGGGTATGGGGAGGTGACAGGGAAGGGAGAGAGGGAGCAGGGCTGAGTTGTGGGGTAGCAGGACCATGGGGCAGAGGTAAATGAAAGTGGGGTAACAGGAAAGGAGGGGGAAGGAAACAGAGGGATGGAGGGGAGACAGAGGAGGTGTAGGAGACTAGGGTGGAAGGATAAAGATACATTATGAAACTCCACACAGGTAGGGCCATTATGTAAATTCAGATCCAAATTCACAGCTTCCAAAAAGTAGCAGCCAACAAAAACAAAT